>NW_024038343.1:600000-922500 GCF_016077235.1 Cyprinodon tularosa
ATACTCTGAGGCCTCTAAATAAATCCAAGGCAAGCAAAGAGTTTCAAAAATCATCAAACTCGTTAAGAGGATTAACCTGTGCATTATTAGTTTCAGCTGATCAATACATGCCCCTCAGTTTATCAGAGAATAGAGAGTAGTCCAGACCTGAGTACAGCAGGGAATGTGATAAGGCTGGAAGGAGCTGTAGCTTAAAAAACAAAACAAAAAAGAATCCCCTTCAACAAAACTTTCCCTCAAAGGGGCTGAGTGTTCTTTTTAACATACATTTAAAATGTTTTATCTTTGGAAAAATCTGCATTTACAGTACATTTAGTGATATAATGTTGATTACTCTGCCCTTTACCTCATAGAGGGATGAATGAGGCTTTCAAAATGCAATCCTGAGTTTGGATAAGACTCTAAAATCATTAGACCCAGCAGAACAGCCTGATAGCATCTTTTGTTCCCTATCCAAGGAAATGCCCTCATCTTTTATTCTCTATCTGCAGGAGTGCAGAGCATGTTATCTTTGAAACTTGATACTTTAAAAAACTTTTACTCTTGTCACTGAGACCCCCTTCCCAAATTTAATGTCAAGAGAAAAGTGTCCCATTTTCCATTTAAATATGTGTTTGCCATATAACCTTTTATTTTTCCTTTTGATATCTGATTCATTTACCGTTTGAAGTTCTTTTGTGTATTTATTTATTTTTTAACAGTTGATTACTCAATATACATATTTAACCACTTAATAAAAACCTCATTTGTAGGCTTCATAAAGAATAAAGCACTGAATGAAGCTGAAACTGGCTTCCTTTTTTAAGGTATAGTGTTGTTTTACTGCTTTTATTCCGTATCTGGAGTAACTTAGACCACCTCTGTTTCATTTTTTTTTTTTTTTTTTGTAAATGTTCTCTATTCTAAATAACTCTAGAATAATGTTTACAAAATATTTATTCTTTAAAGTGTAATTTTATAAACTTTACATAGTTGGTAACATTAAGAAATATTCCATACTGCATTTATTTAAAACATTTTTTTCCATGCTCAATTTTTTTCTTAGTTTTGACTTTTTACAGGTATGGAAAATGTTTAAAGACATTTTTTTTTTTTTACAATTTTAAGAATGAGTAGTTATCCAGAAAATATATTTTTAAAAGAATAATTAGATCATAAATTTACTTTTTTCAGATAAAAATATGCACTGTATGCTTTTAGGATAGAGAGATCTGATCCATTTATTTCCAATCGAATACCGATACATGGGCTGAGCATATCAGCCGATATCTGATAGTGATTTAATACTGCTGCTAAATTAATTAAACCATATACCTTGCCTTGTGAGTAAAGGCCTCATACTTAAATTTAACACTGATAAAAAAAGGTAACAAATTAACAGAGATACAAATCATCACTAGCTGCTGTGTGCGCTCTGCGTGATGTGATCAGCTTTCCAATCATAACACCGAAGTCACTTAAGCTCAATTTTTCTGAAGATGTTTAGAAACCTGTCCCTGAGTCTTTAATTATTTCGGCTTCCAGTAGAGCGTTGTGATTGCTATGACTCAGATGACTGAGAATTTATACAGGTAATTTGATATAGGTCTACATCAGATTGAGTGTTACTTTCCCTCACTCAGTTCACATCCCTGCTTATCCCCCTCAGCTTATACCTACATTTGGCTGGTCTCTTACCCACTTTTGTCACTTTTTTTTTATTTTAGATCTAAATAGTCTGGTCGGAGTTATGTGTTTACATTGGCTTTAGATCCAGTTTAAATGAAGAATCCATTCTGGTCCTATTTGGAAAAGTAACTGGATTAAACCTAAAACCCGACATCAAGCACGTGCAACAACTAGCAGTGAGTCTTCCTAGTGGCTTTGCAGGAATTTTCGGTAACAGATTGTTTAAGGTGACGTCCCACTTCATCAATCATTCAGTTGTTGACTTTGACTAGGCCATTCCAATTCTTGCTTTTTAACTTTAGCCATTCGATGGTGAACTCGCTGTTATACTTTCAATCATTGTCCTGCCCCATAACCCAAGTGTCCTTGAGATTAATGTAATGGACTGATGGCTTGGCCTTCTCCTTCAGGATGTCCTGATAGAGGGCAGATCTCAGTTTAATTGGAAAGTCACCTAGCTAGTAAAAGAGCAAAGCAGCCGACATTAAGCTACAACTAGTCTTTTAACTCTTATAAAACAGTTTCTTTAAAAACTAACTGGTAGTCTATTTGCCCTATACATTTCAGTGTTTCCCAAAACTTTGTAACATATCTAGAGTCGGTCATAAGCCTGCTAAGTTTGACAAAGTTTTGCCTAACTTTTGTCAGCAAAAAAAATTTTTTAAAACCCACAATTCTTTACTTTTTGTATCAACACCATTAAATGTTGAAATCTGTAATATATTTACAATGTTTTCATGAATGTCAAAAACACATGAATGACTAGAGAATAAATAAATAAATTGCTATTTCCTTTTTCTAATGGAACTGTCTAGTGGTGAGCATTTCTTTTAGAACATGCATTCGTTATTGGCTGCAGGGTAGAGGTGTAGTAATGCATTTCTCCATCCACACCCTCCTGTCTGTGCATGGTCACTGGTACTGTACCTTTCTCCCGCAGTCATTGGATCAGTGCTGCCATGTGGAAGTTCCTAGATTTTGACAGATAGTGTCTGGTATGTTTAATGCTTTTCTTTTGTAGATACAGGAGGGCTGCTTTACCTTCTTAAATTCATTATAAACATCAGTGCGTTGATCCTAAACTTTACAAAGTTTGTAGACTTATTGGCATCATTCGGTCATAGCATCTACAAGGGGTCATCAACGCCCTTATTCTGTGTGGTTGATGTCATTTATGGACAATAAAACTTTAAATGATTTTGACTTTCTTTGACAAAAAGGCTACAGCTCGTGCTAGAATCTGGGGTGTGCATGCTCGGGAGCGGGTACAGGGCTGCGCATGTGCTTTTTTTTTCTTTTAAAGATGAGAGCGCAGGTCTTTACAAAAATTCACGAAAGTCCTCCACAGTACCTTAAAGCTAAAAGTGCAACAACTTAATTTTCCATCATCGTTAAAACAAAAGTGAAAAAATTATAAATAAATGATAGGTCTAAGGGACCTATCATGTACGGTTTCTATGCTAGCACATATAATTTTTTCATCATACATTTAGTTGGTATTCTGTCTTTACTACAGGGGCTATAACAGGTCTAGAACTGCCCATGCATCTGCTTGTTCTTTTATCTCCTTTAAAGTAAGCCTTTTGAGACACTTTAATTTTCAAAAATGACGCAGTCACAATATGTTTATGTTGACAACCGTGTCCGCATTTATTTTCAGTAACTCTTTCCATATATGAACAACCTGTACAGAACAACCACCTCTCTTCCTCTTTTCATTCCCCTCGGGGTTTTTTTCTTAGTCACAACATACAACTTGCATCATGGTTACAACAATCAGCAATATCATACACCCACTTTGCAATAATCAAACTAACGTTTTCTGTGCAATACAAAATAAATTTACACATTTTTTTTTCTCCAAAAAAATAAAAAAGTCATTGTTATTTACAGATTTCACGAAAAAAAGTAAACATTCTCCACACAAGTTTGCTTTTACACTGAACTCAGAGGCATATTCTTATTAACATATTGTATAGTTCATTTGTACAGGGTATCTTTTATATATTTCATCTCAATGTAGTGAGACTGTAACATTAGAGCATCTATAATGTGCGTATTACATGTGAAAGCTAGATGAACTGATTCGCCTAGATGAGGGAAAATTTGTCATTTTTTCTGCTTGTACTGTATATTATCTGCCTAATCAAATATTCAGAGCAGCTCTTTAATTATCTTTAAGGCAGAAATGATGTTTGCATGACATGAATGGCTTCAGTTTCTCTTTCAAAGCTGTTGCGAAACTTCCCTCTCTCCTATACATGTTTTAGTTCAGGGAAACAATCAATAAATCGTTTTAGAACTGGCAGTTTTTTTTTAAACGCACTTACATCTGGGTAAAAATAAAGTGGAAACACCAGACGGAGTCTAAAAAGAACCCACAAAAATGTACTTTACTAAACCAAAAACTCTGCTGCAAAATAATGAAATCTATACAGATATTTACTGGTGGATCACACCTGTTTTATTGGACTGTTTGTGTTTCGTGTTCCCCTGTTGCTTTCGTCGTCCCTCTGCTGTGTGGTTCTGTTTGTGGTAGAGGCAGTGTTTTATGGCAATAGAAGGTAGAAGTCACATATGCATATCATGCTGCACTAATATAGTGCAATGTAGAGCCTGAAACAAAGCAAGGGTGGAGGCTGGCAGGCAGTGGTGTCCGCCAGCAAGTGATAACGGGCTGCTTCTTCATCAGCATCACATGGATCAGTTTATCCCAAAAACACAGGCCTGTGTGCCTCTGAATCAAGCAGAAATAAAGGAGAAGAAATGCCTCCCTTTTGTTCAAGACTGAAAAAAAGAGATTTGAGTCAAAACCCAGTTGAGGATTGAGGGGAAAAAGGAATCCAAACCTTTTGATGGAGATTTTACTCTCCCTCCTCCTCTTCCCTGCGGTGACTTTTGGCAACATACAAACAGTCAGAGCGTCCAAAGCCTCCAGCTACTCAGCATTTTCAGGGACAAGCAGAAAAGCGCGGGGGTGAAAGAGTTGGATCTGGTGCTGCCATGTTTGGAAAAGGGGGAGAGATGGAAACTCCCATCTACTGTACACTCCTGAGTCTCAGTAAGGGACACATCAGGGGTTAAGAAGGCTTTTTACTCAACAAGCTGGAGGTCATGAAGGTTCTGGTTAAGAAAAATAGAATAAGACTTAATCAAGCTCAACTGAAACCATTTAACCCAGCAGTGTCTTTGCTAAGAGGATTTGAAGTGATTTCTTTTTTCTGTTGTGTGTCCATTCACGCTTCTAACGTCCATGTCCCTCACTGTCATGGCGTAATGAAGGGGGTCTCCTTTGACGGGTGTAGAGGCTCTACATGTCCGTGTCACCGTCGTAGGCGAGCGTTAGAGGTTTTAGCCGGTTGTTCTGCTGCCTCTGTCTCTGAGGTCTCTTTGGCTTTTTGCTGCAAGAAATATTAAAAGAGGTTAGAGACTCTTAACTCACTAACAATCAGGATCAGGGGGATGGAATGATGAGTGTCAAGCAAATGAGGATGGAATAAAAGAAGTTATGAAGCTGATCCTGGAGAGCTCATTTAAGTGTTAAAACTTCAATGCCTTGCTGATTTCTTTTCTTTTATTATAAAGTAGTATACAAAACCTGAAGCATGATTCAGATTTTTTTTCCACCTCAATTGCGACCTGATTTTTAAATGTTAGTATTAAATACAATCCTGAAATTGGAAAAACAAAAAAAACATTGTTTTATTGCACCAGAAGCACTATGACATTCTTTTTGAATCTTCGAACCTAGAATACATAAAAACTAAATTCTAGTGGAAACAAATTATAAACAAAGGTCCCAACCAATAATATTAAAGAATTTCACACATTTTAGTGCGACAACCAAAAGAGGCTGTAATTTATTTACCTGTAAATTACATGTTCACATAAATGAACTGAGTCAAAGTTTGTCATTTGCTAAATCCTCCTTTAGTCATCGCCTTTAGTAACTGGTCATTCAGCCCTGTTTTTTAAATTACCAATAATTCAAGTTCAACATGGACTGGTCTACCATAGTTTTTAATAGACTGAAGCGTCTCTTTCGGCCATCTTTTACAAAACAACAATAACCATGTAAGTTGTAACAGGTTAAAGAAAACTAAATAGGTTAAAAATAAATTTTTAATCTGTTTTACAATTTTTGTGATTGGATCTGAAATCAAAACATTAATATAAACTAGATTAATTGCACAGTCCTATTATATGACAAGGTTAAATGCATTTTAGAAATAAATTATACATATTTTATACTATTTTGAAATATTTTCTCTTTAAAAGGAATGGTCCCTGTACAGTTTGTCTTTGCATAAATAGTTTAAAAAGTAAGCAGTGGCTTACACGGCTCAGAAGAATCAAAAGAATCTTTACAAAAGCCTAAAGTCATTAAATTTGCATGTAAAAACTCCTCACTGGCTAGATCTGCTCCTTTTGCCTCCTGGAAAAGAAAGACCTTTAGAGACAGATGTAAAGACATGATACCATCCATTTATCTGAGCTGTCAGCTCTGCAGGAGTCATGTCTCAGAGTAATGTGCTGTAAAATTATCCTCCAAGAACAATCTAAAATGACAAAGACTAATATTTTCCACATAACTAGTTTTACAGATTTAAAATCTAGATTCCTTTAAACATATCTTTCTAAAACCCTCTGTACAATAAGATGTGAAACAACACCTTGATCAGTACTGAGAAGCGACTTGAAAAAAATGTTTTTATATTTATGGGTATATGTTAAGTTTATTCTAGAACAATTGAAGAGTAATACGTTTGCCAAAATATTTGAAAAGGTTTTTAATTAAACTCTCAAAACAGGCATTGCTCTTTAAGTTTAAACTAATGATATTAAGGGATCATGAATAATATGTTTTCATTTTAAAATAAAGCTAAAGATAGATGTTTACTGAAGCTTAGACAGGAAATGGGGGATAGACTGTAATTCATCATTTGAACACAAGGGGGTAGTGTTGCATCATGCTTCAGAGGAAATTGAAACAACCAGGCCGATATGAGTAACTTTCAGCTAATGACTTTGAATCTGCTGTTAAAAGTGGGATCTGAAAAATAAACAAACAGAAAATTTAATATTGAAAACTTATGTTAAACGTTCATGGGTGTTCAGAAGTATGGGGAAATACTAATACTAATAAAAGTAAAAATTATTGATAGGTTAGTTAAGTTGCAAAAAAAGCTGTAAGGCTTATTAATAAGGTGGGATACCGTGAACCAACTGATAAACTCTTAATTCAAAGCAACACATTGAAATTCAAAGATATTTATATAAAAATACGGGAAATTATGTATAAAGCAGTGAACAAAAGTCTTCCTTCTGGTATTCAGAAATTATTTGAGTTAAGAGAGAATAAATATAATTTGCGAGGTGGTTTTATATTTGAATTTGCAAAAGAGAAGAGACGGATAAAGTCTAGATATGTTTGTTATTGGGGTGAAACTTGAATGAATTGAATGATGATTTTATTATGATAAAAGCCTATGTTGTTTTGTAGATTTGAATATTTATATACGTACTGTGAAGAACCTGGTAGGTTGTAAGTATAGAACAGGCGTACGCAACAATAAGCTTTGCCTATTGCTTTTTTTTTTGGTAAATTGTGGGTTTGTTTATTGTTGTTTCTTTTACTGTTTCCTGTGTTTAATAATGGATAATTTATCGAAAATAAAACATATGTTAAACAGAGCAGCACAGAAACAGACATCCTACCACATGGATTGAGAGGAGCTCCAGTGTTTCCAAGGTGACACTATGCTCTGGGGTGTATATGACATTAGATGATATCTGGTGCTGTCTCCAAGTAGACTGCAAATCTTTTTAAATGTCTTTTTTTGTCTTATCCTGGATCCTATCCATGACACACATCCTTCCTCAGTTACAAACTGTACAGCCTTAAATATATATTACCAGTCCCCACTATGCTACTGATTCTAAACTTTTAGAAAAAAAATCTGACTTATTTTTTACTTCTGTTTGTCAATGGGGAACCTCACATCAGAGAACAGAAAAATGTGGGGTTCCTCAAGGCTCCGTTTTAGGGCCATTTCAACATCTACATTCTCCCCTTAGCTCAGATCATAGCTAAAAACATCAGTTTCTATAGCCATGAAGACGACACACAGCTTTATATCACAATGTATCCAAGTGAACCCATCAGAGCGTTGGCTCGATGCTTAGAACAGATCAGTATGTTAATGCGTCATCATTTTCTCCAACTGAATAAAAACAAAACTGAGGTAATAATCTTCAGACCAAAGTAAGAGGGATCCACAGTTAGCTCACAGCTTCATCTACAATAGCTAGAAACCACTGATTATGGCCAAAATCTTGGTGTCATGATTGACTCAGACCTGAAACTTCAGAGGCTCATTAAAGACAGCTAACAGGTCTTTATCACCTGAAGAACAAGTCCAGGATTAAAGGACTAATGTCCGAACAGGATCTAGAAAAACTCATTCATACATTTATGTTTAGTAGAAGTAATGCTGATAACTGCGAAAGTGTCTTCATAGGTTTGCTTAAAAAGTCCATCAGGCAGCTGCAGCTGATCCAAAACGCTGCTGCCCGTGTTCTCACTAGAACAAAGTAGAACACATAGGGCCGGTTCTGAAGTCCTTCCTCTGGCTCCCTGTTGCTCAGAGAATAGACTTTAAAATATTTCTGTTAGTCTGAAAATCACTCCAGTCTACTCTGTTCACCCAGAACAACAACAAACTCCCAGAAGACTGGAAAAGTGCTGAAAGCCTGAGTTCTTTGAAGTCAAAATAAAAAACTCATTTGTTAATGGCTGCCCTTAACTGTTGAAGTTAAACTGCTAACTGAGGTATTGTTTGTTTAGGTTTGTGGTCCAATTATGTTATTTACTTTAATACTGTTCCTGCTTTTATCATGTTTGTTTTATTTGCTTTTATTCTGCTTTCATTTTTCTTACTTTCTTGTTTAATGCATTTTAAGAACTTACTTTGAATTGGCCTTTTACTGAATTGTGCCATATAAGTAAACTTACTTTGTAGAAATGTAGAGAAGATAAAGTAGAATAAAGGATCTATGACAATAGAGTTTAGTGCAGTCTTCTCCAAAAAACTGAAATATAACAGAAAAACTAACTTAGTGTCCTGGAAATCCATAGACTGGCTTTATAACAAGTTGGTCTTTTATTCATTTGAGTAAAAGACCAGATGAGATGGGGAGATGAAAAATTATGCTTTTAGTATCTACTAAATACTTAACTAGCAGCTAAGAATCATCCCAGCGACATATCCACTTAATACTGTGTGTTTAATGTTTGTGGTAGTAAATAGTTCTTGATTGTGGCCCAGCATGGACTGACTGAACAATACAACAAATGTGAATTGGATTTCTCCCAAAATCCCTGAGATCTTTCATGAGAGCGTATAATCAGTGCTACCTTAAGCTTAATCTGATTGAAGTTGGTCCTAATGCAAAACAAAGAGCTGTGAAGTCACACTTGTTTGTGTTTTTGCTAGAGTTCCACAATACATCAAAATTAAATTGGTGTGAATTCATACTGTGTACAACAGAGATAGATTTAGCCTGTTGGAACTGGGTGGCAGAAGGCAGCTTAAGGAAGGTAATGATTCATTACAACTGGTGTTAAAATATTAATCTACTGTAACTTGCATGAATATTTTCTTGATGCTGGGCTGCCCAATTTTCCACAGAACAAGAGCATTACATTCCTATCAAAGTTATAACGAACAATCTTCTTTCAGCTTAGTGTTCAGGGAGGATCGTCATAAATAAACAGTAGTGCTTCTAGTATTTGTATATCTAGTTAGCTTAGGTAAGGCCTCAGAGGAGAAAAATAACGAGGACCTGGAGTTATCCAGGTCAGGTTTGATTAGTTAGTATCTTAGCTTTAATAATTTATTTCATTTGAACATTGACTTCCCAAATTAAGTACGGCAATCATTTTTACAGTATTTACATAATGCTGTTGTATTCTCTGTTTATCTTTTGATAAGGGACCCAAAACACTCCTATGCACGCATTTTATAGCGGGTTTTGGACTTTTTCAATGCATTTAGCAATAACGGTGCTAAATGTGAAAGAATTGACATAACTAACTGTTATGTTTCCTAATAAGTAATGTAACAATGCAATTTTACAAGGTATCTTTAAATCCCTACAATATTGATAATTTGGATCAGTTTAACTTTGCATCCGCTGATCATTTTCCCTTCATGATGTTTGCTATTAAAGTGTAAATGTCAATTTGAAATTTAAAGAACCAGCTAAACATTTTATGATATATCCCTGGATACCTACTCCAAGAAAAAACAAACAAAAAACATACGATTAGAGTATATAATTGTCCAGGAGTTTTTACGGGTAAACTTTTAGCTGGTATTTCTTTAGATGGGGGCATTATTCACTACTAAATAAAACTTGAATGTTTTATCAAACACCTGATTACAAATGAAACACAAATTTAAAACAAGTCAATCAGATATTAATACTTGGACTAGATTCTATGAAAATAATTCATCCTAAATAAACGGGGGTTATTAGGATCTATATCAGGCATCCCCAAACTCTTTCCTCGAGGGCCGCTGTCCTGCAGGTTTTAGAGGTTTCCCTGCTTTAGCACAGCTGATTATGATGATTGCAGTAGAGCAAAAGCCTGTTAATCAACTATCAATCAGCTGTGCTGGAGCAGAGAAACCTCTAAAACCTGCAGGACAGCGGCCCTCAAGGACCGAGTTTGGGGATGCCTGATCTGTAACAGGGGTGCCCAAGTCTTGTCCTGGAAACCTCCTCAGCTCTGCAGAGGCCTGCTAAATAACCATGAATCTGATTCAGGAGGGTTGGAGAAGGGAAGCATCTAGAAGTTGTAGGATAGTAGCTGTGGAAGACTTGACTTGGGCGTCCCTGATCTATACAAACTATGACAAGTTTACTGAGGAGCTACTTTTCCTCACCTGTACCTTCACCCGGCTACTCAGGCAGAAAATAGGGCACTTTTTTGAGCAGTCACAGGGAAACCCTGGGACTGCTGCTGCTTTAGAGTGGAGGGGGGTGCTGGAGTGGGTCCGACACCTCCACATCCTCTTTAGCTACTATTGCTTTGAGCCAGCTCTTGGCACTCGGGACAGGTATAAACCATCTCATGAGAGTTCTGGCCATTCCACACCACCGTCCCGTTGGCGTCAGATTCTTGGGCCTTTAAAGAGCGATGTACCTTGACACAAAGGCTGCTGCTCTCAGATAGCAAACGCATAAAGGAAGCAAAAAAAATGATATAAAAATGAAGCCAATGATATGAAGGAGGGACACGGATGAACTCAAGGAGGGGGGATGGATAATAATGAGAGGCGGTTTGGTTTCAGGATTGGGGTTGATGAAAAATACTGAAGATAAAACTCATCAACTCACCAAGCTAGGTATATCATAGACACTATGAAAATGAGGAGTACAAAGGCTCCTGCTGCTACACCGTACACCCACATCTTCAGCTTCCCATCTGTGGAAGAGGAAGCTCATCAGTTAGTCATTTTTTAAACTCTCTAGCTCCTGTTTTATCTACTTTGATATCAAAATTAACATTGTATACAGATAAACAATGACAGTCCAACTAATTTAGCTCAGTACAGTTTTTCAAACACCTTTTGGAATTCAGGATATCAAGCAGAAGAATTTAAACCTGGAATTCTCAACCGTTTCTGAAGGTTTTGTCTTTTTTTTAATTTTTCAGTCTAGGTTTGAATGCTTCCTTTGATCTTGAAAGGATCATTGGCAATCAACTGAAGTAGAATATCAGGTTTGTGTCAAATCTTTGATCACCTTTTTCTTAGAAAGATTACCTGGAGTTATCTATGTCAATGCTTCTTTAACATCTACTTGGTTTCTTTTTTCTTTTTCTTAACCAGATGTGCGACAGTCGGGTACAAAAACTGGATTCAAAGAGTGACAAAGCCAAACTTCAAATGAAAGACCTTCAGAAAACCTGGAGACTTACTGATCGAGACCAGAATTAAAGATTACAATAATGAGTGACAGCTTTAAACTTAGCATGGCCTCGAGATATACCAAGGTTTGTAATTCTAAGTTTCAAAACCACATAGATTTTTCATCAAACCATCCTGACTGTCTAAAGCAGGGGTCTCAAACAGTTTCCAGAAAGATTCGTGTGGCTGCAGGTTTTCTTTCCAACCAAGCAATCGCACACCAGACTCCAATCATCTCATCAACTGAGGGCAATCTGAACATGATGACTTGATGAGATAAATGGAGTCTAGTGTGCTATAGCTTGGTTGGAAAGAAAACCTGCAGCCACACGACCGTTTCTGGAACCGGTTTGACACCCCTGGTCTAAAGCAAACTCACAGACTCCAGTCTTTAAGGGACTGTGTCCTGTAGCTTTTATAAACGTCTGGTGTAATTCAATTTTGTTTATTTACATAGCACTATTTCACAACACCTCATCTTAAGGTAAATACCATCAAATTGGTTCAAAGATTTCCATCTAAGAAAAACCATCTGATTGCTTCGACTCATTGACTTGAAAGCAATCCCTCACACCAAGAATGCTTTTAGCAACAGTAGAGAGGAAAACTCAACACACCTGAATAAAGCTAAACTTTTGATTCAGGTAGGTAGGGCAAGGAACACGCATTCAAGTCACAGAACACCAGCCCTCCATTTGAGTTTGAGACCACTGGTGAAAAGTACTGTAGAAGCTGGAGTTCACCAGGAGCAACTGATGTTGCTGCACACAAAAGGCAACTCTCTAAATGAAGTACTAGATCTTACCGCAGCTTATGAGACAGAAAAATGTGGTCATTTTAAAATTATTATATTTATAGAAAACACAAACAGTCAGAATCCAGAAAAGAGAGGATGCCCTGTCAGTCCAAGTCACACTTTCCGAACTTCAGGTGCATTTTAGCTGCATTTTTTAAGAAACCAAGGATGATATTCAGAAAAAGTAAAGGCTATTACATATGCTGGGAATTTATATTATTTTAGGTACTGCAAAATCAAAATATCAAACAGATTAAATATATTGAACAGAAAATATGTTGATATCAATAGCTGTAACAGTGAGTTTTACTAGCAGAACAGAATCTAGTTGTATGGCTGCTTTAGAAAATAAAGAAACATATCCTGTGATACATTTTTATCCAAAATAACTAAGCCAATACAGAAAACAAACCAATTAAAGCTGTGTCTGCAGTAACACAATGTTATTTAGTATTGATTTGTAAGTAAATACTTCTCAATATTATAGATAAACATTCTTATCTGATACCTGGAGACCAGTAGCTGTAAAGGTCAGATGGTCATTGCATATCTCAATAACAATATGTACACTGATTTTACTTTTATGTCTCTTAAAACTATACATGCTCATATTTTATACATCTGCAAATCTTCAGCCTCATGCTGCTCCTTTGATTTCCACATGATTGGCATATTTACATAATTGCGAAAGGATATTTCCCTCTTTGGAAGAATGCTTTCTATACTTATTTGGTTAAAGTTAATGCAGAGAGGTTTCAAAGAGTTCGAACGCAATGACAGGCCTCAGCAGAATCACACAGATCTATGCAAAGCATTTGAGATGCAAAGTTAATTTTCATGCAGAACTTGTACACAGAAAAATGTACATTTGCAGAGTAGAAACATATTTAAAACAGCTGTTAAATCAATGTAAAAGATTTGTGATCTTGGACTACAGGGGGCAGTATTGCTTCAGTGTGCAACTCAGCTAACCAAATGTAGCTGTTTTCATTTATATTTCATCCTTTTTGTGCCATTCTTTAACTCAGGGAAGCAGAATAATTGTAAAACATACTAAAGATTTGTTTTTCTTTCATTGACTAATTTATTTCTCTGTCTCTATTTTTGAGATCAGTCTCAGGTTAATGTATGCGATAGGATCCTGAGTTCCTTCAACCTAAATGTTTCCTTTTCCCTCCATCAATGATTAGTGAGGAAGCTTTGCAGATGCACTTTTCAAAAGTTAATGTACCAGCAGTAGCAGAGGGCATGTAGTCAGTGCATTCACACAACGTGCATTTATGAAAAACCCACGTGATGGTTCATGTCTCAGTTTTTCCTTATGCCCTGTTGGAAGTGTAAATATGTTCACTTTTAGCTTGACACCATACTGCTTTGCAAATACTGAACTTTCTGTTCTCTGAAAATGGTTCCTCTAAAGATCCAGAGACTAAAACTTGAATATTAGAACGTCATATTTTGATTTTTTTTCCTATTTTTGATAACACAAACTCAAATATGTATTCAGAATTACACCTAGGTTTATTTTTATAATCTCCCATGGCCTCTGTAACATTACCTTGGTTAATTTAAATGTACTAAATATCTAAAAATGCAGCATTCCAATAAAATGTTTTTAGTTCAGTGCAACAAAGCTAATAAAAAACAAAGAAAAAAAAATTTTTTTGTTTTTGTGCTGAACTGACCTGGTCCGTAGGGCTGCAGGTACCAGGTCCGCCCGGTGCGACCGGGCTGGATGGTGGTGGGCATGGTGGGGTTAATGGCACGACTGGTCTTTACATCTCCTTTCTTGTCCCCTGCAGTGGGAATCTCCAGGATTGGGATGGGGGCACACTGGTCCAACTGTCCAGCAGCAGATAGGACCTCAGTAAAACCCTCCTCGCATATGCACACCCCAGCCTGCAGTGGGCAGTGCAAAGTATTGTTTCATTTATTAAGAATGTGAATGGTAGGTTGAAAGTTCAAGTACTGAGATCCTGTGAAGGACTCAAAATTCTAGATAGATTTGTTAATGTTTGATCACAGGCTGTACAGCTGTAGCTCAGTAAATGCTTCCTGATACGTCTTCACATTTCTATTAAACTCTTAGAAGAACAATATAATTTTAACAGATTCTCTAAATTTTTTATTTTAAAAATTAGGGCTTGACCTTTCTAGTGAGATTTACAATGGTTAGCCTTATAAGGGCTATTAAATATGAAACTGATTCTCAATAATCTAAATAAAAAACTGAGCACACAGAGGTAAGGAATTGCTTTTTCCACCCCTGAATTCATATAATCTGTTTAAATTCTAACATCTTTTCACTGCTCAGTTTAAACTCAGCCAATACAAGCCTAGCTGTGCTTCCACTTCAATGTGCTTTAAATTTCAAAGGAAATTATAAAAAGAGAAAATCAACATCTAAAATGTGATGCTTTTGGATGAAATTTTAAAATAATGGTTTTGTTAATTATGTTAATTAATAGGAAGTTGATGTTTAATCAGTTCCCCAAATTATACAGTTGCAAAGAGATAAGGATCAATGAGGCACATCTTTTCCTGCTTTTTTCAGGCTTAGAAACTGAAACACTCAAGGGAATTTAAAGGTAAGTTTTGATCAGCAAAAAAAAAAAAAATAAGTCAGTACTTGTCAATACTTATCAATACTATACAAAAACAACAACAACAAAAAACCAACTTGCAGTACTATAAGCTTCAAATCTCTCCTGCAATGTCCATACCTTCTTTGCACAGATCCAGGAATGTATTTGGGTCTGGATGGGTTGCTTTAAGAATTTTCTTTCTGCTAAACCTCCACCCCAGTCTAAAGACTCTTTCCTTCGGAAGGTTTTTCTTTTGGCTAAGTCTTAAATGGAGTGCATGACTAATAGGTTTTCTGTCAGATTGTTCAACCTGGCCTTGGTAGCCTCCTCCAAACATACCATGAACTTCTAGGTTACTTTTCTTATTAATGCACTCCAGCTCAACTATTTAGTTTAGGTTTGCAGTTGTGACATACTCTTTACTTATTTGGCCGATTTAACACAAGAATCCTAGGATTAGAACTTACTAACACCATGCATCATTCCTTCTCTAGAGTTAAAGATAATTAGCGTTATAATATCCCCCTAAACAGAGAGAGGTTGCTGTGATTTTCTGACAGAACTTTTAAAATGGTCCTGGTGGTATGAATACTTTTGCAAGGCACCATTTTTACCAAACTCATCCCAAACAGCATTTTATCCATATTCTTGCATAATCAAGTCGCTATCATATTAAGTAGCTTTAATTCTTGTGTCATATTTTTATTAATTTCATTTAACAACCTTAATGCATCCCCAAGGGGGATTAAAGGAGGCACCTAGAGAATACACAAAGTAAATAGGCTGGACAAATGATTAAAAATTGAAAGTTTTGCCAGCAAACTTCTCTTCCTTATTCTGGTGCAGCATAGCTTAGGGACACATTTCAGAAACGGATTTTACATTTTGATGCCACCAACATTTCCTTTCCCATCATTTATATTCAAACCTGTAGGTAGGAAGCGACAGACTGCCAGTCTTCAGGGCCACCTGCACTTTCAGGTTCAGCTACTGGGTTTACCGGGTTTCTGATGTGGATTCTAAAAGATTTTGGCTCAGGTTTGTTTTGATACAAGAATGTTAAAGGCTTACTTCACTGCAGAAGGACTTTGGCTTGAGACAGGGAGGGTCACAGGAGCTGTTGTCTACTGGAGGGTTCATTGCAGGACAACCACCTGCATGTCAGAATAGAAAACAGCTGATGTTATATGCAAAACAAATCCATCTGGCACTGCCTGCTCCTTAAATCTATGGGTAGTGTTCTTTTATTAAGAGGCCTTAAAAGTCATCTGTAACTTAAGTATAAAATACTGCAGCCTTGTTTGTTTTTTAAACAGTTTCAGGTTAGCATCATGATGTATTATTCATGAGGTAATCGCAGCATGGTGTGCCATCACCCACAACCTACACTCCCAGCAAAAACAAAGTCTCTAGTCTCTGATTTTTTTCTTTTTCTGCTGTATTTTTGACATGTTTTGCTAATTTCACCTCCTACATGAAACTGCCACCAGTGGTTTATACTTGTTAAGCCTTGGAGCTGCTGCAGTTTCTCACCTATAAAAGATACAGGTGCTGGTCATAAAATTAGAATATCATGAAAAAGTAGATTGATTTCAGTAATTCCATTTAAAAAGTGAAACTTGTATATTATATTCATACATTACATACAAACTCATATATTTCAGATGTTTATTTTGTTTAATTTTGATGATTACAAATGACAACAAATGAAAATCTCAAATTCATCATATCAGAAAATTAGAATATTACTGAAGACCAATAAAAACAAAGGATTTATAGAAATGTTGGCCAACTGAAAAGTATGAACATGAAAAGTATGAGCATGTACAGCACTCAGTATTTAGTTGGGCCTCCTTTGGCCTGTATTACTGCAGCAATGCGGCGTGGCATGGAGTCGATCAGTCTGTGGCACTGCTCAGGTGTTATGATAGCCCAGGTTGCTCTAATAGTGGCTTTTAGCTCTTCTGAATTGTTGGGTCTGGTGTATTGCATCTTCTTCTTCACAATACCCCATAGATTTTCTATGGGGTTAAGGTCAGGAGAGTTTGCTGGCCAATTAAGAACAGGGATACCATGGTCCTTCAACCAGGTACTGGTAGCTTTGGCACTGTGTGCAGGTGCCAAGTCCTGTTGGAAAATGAAATCTGCATCTCCAAAAAGTTGGTCAGCTGCAGGAAGCATGAAGTGCTCTAAAACTTCCTGGTATGTGGCTGCGTTGACCCTGGACCTCAGAAAACACAATGGACCAACACCAGCAGATGACATGGCACCCCAAACCATCACTGACTGTGGAAACTTTACACTGGACTTCAAGCAACGTGGATGAAGTGCCTCTCTTCTTTTCCTCCAGACTCTGGGACCTTGATTTCCAAAGGAAATGCAAAATTTACTTTCATCAGAGAACATGACTTTGGACCACTCACCAGCAGTCCAGTCCTGTTTCTCTTTAGCCCAGGCAAGACGCTTCTGACGCTGTCTGTGGTTCAAGAGTGGCTTGACACAAGGAATGCGACAGCAGAAACCCATGTCTTTCATACGTCTGTGTGTGGTGGTTCTTGAAGCACTCACTCCAGCTGCAGTCCACTCTTTGTGAATCTCCCCCACATTTTTGAATGGGTTTTGTTTCACAATCCTCTCCAGGGTGCGGTTATCTCTCTTGCTTGTACACTTTTTTCGACCACATCTTTTCCTTCCCTTCGCCTCTCTATTAATGTGCTTGGACACTGAGCTCTGTGAACAGCCAGCCTCTTTAGCGATGACCTTTTGTGTCTTGCCCTCCTTGTGCAAGGTGTCGATGGTCGTCTTTTGGACAACTGTCAAGTCAGCAGTCTTCCTCATGATTGTGTAGCCTATAGAACTAGACTGAAAGACCATTTAAAGGCTTTTGCAGGTGGTTTGAGTTAATTAGCTGATTAGAGTGTGGCACCAGGGGCCATCAATTTTGAACCTTTTCACAATATTCTAATTTTCTGATATGATGAATTTGAGATTTTCATTTGTTGTCATTTGTAATCATCAAAATTAAACAAAATAAACATCTGAAATATATGAGTTTGTATGTAATGTATGAATATAATATACAAGTTTCACTTTTTAAATGGAATTACTGAAATCAATCTACTTTTTCATGATATTCTAATTTTATGACCAGCACCTGTAAATTTAGCTTCACCATCTATTATTCAAAAACACTATGAAAATGTGATTTCATCTTTTCCAACTAGTAGCTTCCTTAAAATACACAAAATATTTGATGTTTCCATTTCACATAACGGTATGACTTCAGTAAGTTAAGAAGATGACACAGATGGGGAATTTATTTCCTCTATATTTTGATAATCAACAGACAAAAGTTAGGAAATGCACAAATCCAGGTATTTTGAAGCATTAGAGCAAATAATCTTGGTCTATAAAACCGTTTTTAACTTTCTGTTATTGCTTTAAACCTTTAGCTAAATAAACACAGGAAACAACCTGTAGCAAGATTCTAAAAATGATTTAAATAAATGTTAAATCATCACCTGTTGATTTCATCCACTCAATTTAAACAAAATAAAATTTAGTTCTGGTAAAATTATCTAACTAATGAAATGTAATTTATTTGAAATAATTTATGCAGCAACTGTAAAACAAACTTTTGGGTTATACAGAAAAAGTTAGTCGTTTTAGTTGAATAATTGTATTGGAAAATTCAATGTAAATAAAAAATATATTCTCTATTTTAAAAATAAATATGATTTCCCAAAGATTTTGCCTGCAAAATACCTAAAGCTTATTGCAACAGATTTATTCCTTCATCTCATTTGTTCTGATGTCTTTGCTTAGAAGCACAACTGACCAAATGTTCGAGTCAGATCATCAAAGGATCAATTCCACTGACACATTTCTAACTTTGTAATCCCTCAAGCTCGTTATCAACGTAACAGAAAGCCTACAAAGCCTGATAGCCTATAAAATTGTCTTCAAATCACCACAATAGGACTTCTTATATTTTTAGGTATTGTACCATTGAATCCATATGTAGAATTTGTATTGCTACTTGAGCATGAGTGTAAAGTGTTGAATGATAAATTGAAGGCATAACAGAAACTCTTAACTCATTAAGACCAAAGATGAAATAACTTCTGGGCACAAATATTTGCAGACATTCAATAATCCTATTTTTGGATTATATTTAGCTGGGATTAGCAGAAATAAAAAAGTACAACTGGTTTAGGATGGTTCAGTGGTTCTGGAGGGCTGATATCATGTATGCTGGAAACTTTCTTTACTTTAATTAGATTTCTGGTACATTAACAGTTTCCTTCTGAACTTAGTGAAAAATGTGTCCATTTGGTAGGGGACCAAATGCTAAAACTTTATCAGCAGCGCCCCCTGCATGTGGCGCCCTCTGCTGGACCAGATACAAATTTGCAGAATTAAAAAAACTTAAATGTATGTATTATGAAATGCAATCTTTATACATAGTCAACATTTCCCTCCAAGAGACAATAAAATTAAAGCTCAATAGTTATAATTCTTTGCCATGATCTGCCCTGCTCTTACTGTTTTGACCATGGTTATGCAATGGTTAGCGCTCTGGAAGAACATCGGGCTCAGTCGTGATGTGTTACACTTTTCAATGATTTAAAGCTGTTCCTACAGGAACAGCTTTATGAAAATGAAGGAAGTAGGAGGAAGAAAAATAGGCCTAATGCTGAGGTATGTAGACTAAATAGATTTAGCAAAAATGGTATTCCACTCAGCTAGCAGCATCAACAATGCTGTGAAAACATGCCGCGTCACAGCTGTTGATCCTACCATGCATAGACTATCACTAGATGTTTAAATGATACATAAAACAGTCTCCTAACTTTTGACAATTAAATTTTCCTTTGAATCGTGTCCAGATGAGACCACGCCCGCTGACGGGCCAGGTTATAGGGTGTGGGCCCTGAACCAGCCTCCTACTGTACAGTAAATATATGGCCAATGTAGCAGTGTGATGTTATTACACTAGATTGTAAAAAGAGAAGCTATTCCGGTAGGAAACTTCCAGCTTTTATTTTGAAAAGTCGGCAAATCCATTGCGGAACAGCAGGTAACTTCCTGTTTCAGAATTATTATTTTTATTAAAATTGAATGTTTTGTGAATGAAAATGCAAATTATCATCTTTACTGTTGAACATATGGAGTTCATAGAATATTGTTTCGAGTGTTAGTTTAGCATTTAAAAAAAAAAGACAAGTTAACGGGTGATACCATTATAGTTGTTAAGGGTTTTTCCACGCTCTCGGTCGCGCTCTTTCTGTTCAGATTCCGTGGGAGAAGGAGCTGTGGAGCACTGTGACAACAAAGCCTGTTCTGAAATACTATTTCTATTTGAATGCAGGAGCATTAAAAGTATCATCGGATCAGCTGTTGTCCGGCTATTATTTCTCAAAAAGACACAACGCAGATTCAACTACGCTACAAAACTGGTGCCGTGACCCGTCGTCTGGTCAGCTGAAGCAGACCACCGGTGCTGCTGAACGACGTCGTCTGGTTCCACCTGCGCCTTGGAGACGTTGGCAACAGTGAGGTCTATCCATGGAGGGTCAGAATGTGAATGAACTGTCAATCCCTAGTCATGGGGAATTATCCATGGGTAGGGGCAGAGGGGTTTTGCGGCTAGCTGCTGCTATGCAGTCTACTCCAGAAAATCCAGGGGTTCTGGGCTCAAAACCTTTTGGGTCTGGGAGGGAAAAGGGGTTTGACGACCTGACAAATCAAACTTTTAGTTTTGCTCCAGGCTCGAGCCCAGTGACTCTTTCGCCCTCGCACATGTTTTCACCTGATGGGGAAGCTGCCTCTGCTCAATTGACTGATCTACTCAGATCCATTGGGTCAGAAATAGGAGAGTCCATCAAAATGTCCTTGATGCAGAATGCTGCTTCGGAGTCTCCAACCGTCTCGACTCCGGATCACATCAGGAACTCTTCTCAGTCATTTCAAGGTTACACTACTGTTATTGATGCATCAAAACTTAATCTTGTGTTACGCTCTGATGTTGATGTTCCACCTTATTTCAGGGGTGACAAATCTGATAAATGTTCTGTTTTTGAGTGGGAAGATCTCATGCAGGCCTACCTTAGACAGAAATCTTCCACCAATGCTGAACAGGTTGAAGTGGTTATGAACAGATTGATGGGGAGGGCAAGAGATATCACTAAAGTTTGGATGCGTAGTAATGCAAAAGCTACTGACGTTTCTGTTATCTTTAGCATCCTCAGGCAACATTTTAGTGACACCGTCCACTCAGATCTGCCTCTAGCTGACTTCTATGCTACCACACCATACACAAACGAGGGACCTCTTGATTACTGGATACGGCTTAACAAAGCCGCAGAGGTTGCTGAAAGGTGCTTGGGTAGTAAGGGGGAATCAATGACTGACCTGAGTTCCCATCTGGTGCTCATGTTTATTCGCCATTGTCCGGACAGAGAGCTGGCGTTGGTTTTTAAAACCAAGCCTTCTCGCGACTGGACAGCTAGTGAAGTGCAAGACCACTTGGATGAGTATCTGAGAGACCATATGGTTGGTCGGAGCCGTGGGAATCGGAAAGTGGCGATTACCGAGCTTTCACACGAGAAGGTGGCTGTCAATGAACAAACTGTGTTGCCCACTTCTAAATGTGTTCCAGAGCAAGAGTGTTCCAAAGCAGTCCTTGAAAACACCACAATGGACAGGGTCTTGAGTCTGCTGGAGACTGCTCTGGTCAGTAACACACAGGCTATAAACTACAGGTCCAATAAGCAGATCTCTAGACGCTCACGAGAATGTCAGGTTTGTGGCAACTTGCAACATGACACTAGATCACACTGTAGGATGCACAGATTATGCTTTCGATGCTTCTCTCCAGAGCACATCAGTGTTCACTGCACTCAGACTCAAAAAAAACCTCAAACACACCCGATTGGTCAGCGACAGACTGATTCACCTCAGGAAAACTAGATGGCCCTCATTTAGCGGGGGATGGTGTGGGCCTCTGTAGTGTTTCCCCCAATTTTGATGATGACATTCAGACTGTATACATGGTGGCTTGTAACACAGTAACTAATGATAAAACTGTCATTTTCCAAAATGTGGCAAAACTGCCTATCGGTGACGACCTGTTTTTCACTACGGTGCTAGTTGGCAACAAGATTGCGCTGCGGGGGATGTTAGATAGTGGGTCTATGGCTACATCTGTACGTGCAGACATGATCCCTCAGCTACGTAAGGCAGGAGTGGTGATGGGAGATGTAATCCCTCCCAATGACATTGTTCTTGTTGGGTGTGGTGGCAAGCAGACCGTTCCGATTGGCATATGTGAACTGAAACTTAAGCTGTTTGGGTTTGATTATGTTGTCCCAGTCTTGGTGGTCGACGGTCAGGCTGATGAGCTCATTGTTGGCACAAATGTGATGAAACCGCTCATAAAACAGTTTAAGTCTGATGAGGCTTATTGGAGGATACTGAGTAAACCTGACTCCACCTGTTTGGATGAGAATAGTCAGTTTGTCAGATTTTTGGCCAATCTTGACAGGTGGAGGGGAGAGGAAATCCCAGAAAAAGTTGGGACCGTCAAACTGAAGAAGGCCGTGACTCTTGAACCTATGATGGAGCATGTTGTGTGGGGCCGCCTTCCACCTAAGACTGAACTCTCTGTGGGGAGTACTGTTGTTGTTGAACCGAGCACATCACGCTGCGTGCACCGTAGTGTGATGGTCGGCAGAGTAGTGACTCCACTTTGGGGAGGTGGGTGGCTTCCTGTGAAGATCATCAATCCTACTATGTCGCCGATTGTGTTGAGACGGAACGCTAAGGTAGCTGATGTGTATCCATGCATTGCCTTGGAGGATTTTGATGGTGGTATGGAGGGGAGGATACACCAGAATGTGGGTAGAGTGGGCAGTTCCCATGGCAGCCTTACAGTTGAGTCAAGTTACAGTGTTGATACCACAGGTGGATCTGGCAAATTGGCTGATTTGGGGCTACAGGATCTGTCTGTCGGTGACTGTGAAGTCTCCGATCATTGGAGAGAGAAGCTGACTGATTTAGTCGTACAGTATGAAGATGTGTTTTCGAGACATCACTTGGACTGCGGCAAGGCTGCTGAATTCTGCCATCGCATCAGACTTACCGATGAACGCCCTTTTCGTCTGCCTTATCGTAGGCTTTCTCCTGCTCACTACCAAAAGTTGAGAGAGACTTTAGATGACATGGAAGAGCGTGAAATTATCAGGAAGTCGAGTAGTGAGTATGCTTCTCCGCTCGTTCTTTGCTGGAAGAAAAATGGTGACTTGAGGCTGTGTACGGACTTCAGATGGTTGAACGCCCGTACAGTCAAGGATGCACACCCTTTACCGCATCAAGCTGACATCCTTGCAGCGTTAGGAGGTAACGCATTCTTTAGCTCAATGGACTTGACTTCGGGATATTACAATGTCCCTCTTCATGAGGATGATAAGAAATACACTGCTTTCTCCTCTCCTCTCGGACTGCATGAGTATAACCGCATGCCACAGGGTCTGTGTAACAGCCCTGCTACTTTCATGCGAATGATGCTCACGATTTTTGGTGACCAGAACTTTTTAAGCCTTCTTTGTTACTTGGACGATCTGCTGGTTTTTGGCAAGACTGAGGAGGAAAGCCTGCAGAGACTGGAGATGGTGTTTCGGCGGTTAAGAGAACATAACCTGAAGCTGTCTCCATCCAAGTGTCAGTTTTTGAGAAAGTCAGTCAAGTTCTTGGGTCACATTGTTACAAGAGACGGAATTGCAACAGATCCAGATAAAGTGCAGGCAATCGTAGGTGTGTCAGAAGCGGATCTTATGGAACCTGATGGCACCACGCCTTCTTCTAGGAAAATTCGTTCTTTTCTTGGAATGGTGGTGTATTATCAGCATTACATTGAGAACTGCTCTGTGATTGCCAAGCCATTATTCCAACTGACTACTGGGGCTTCCAAGCCACGGAGGGGAAAGGGCCGAAAGAAGCAAGCTTCATCGCGTAAGCTTGTCGCGGCTGACTGGACCCCGGAATGCAGCGAAGCATTTAAGACTTTGAAAGCTGCTTTGACCGAGCAGGTTCTTCTTGCCCACCCCGATTTTACAAAGCCTTTCCTGCTCTCTGTTGATGCGTCATCTTCTGGATTAGGAGCTGTGTTGTCACAGGTTCAAGGTGGCCAAACCATTGCCAGGCCCATTGCATTTGCAAGTAAGTCTTTGAATCATGCGCAGTCCAAATACCCGGCTCATAGGCTCGAGTTCCTCGCCATGAAATGGGCTATCCATGATAAGTTTAGTCATTGGCTGCGTGGACATAAGTTTACTGTTTGGACTGACAACAATCCTCTGAAGTACATTCTTACCAAGCCAAGGCTGGACGCTTGCGAACAGAGATGGGTGGCCAAACTGGCCCCCTTTGATTTTGACATTCAATACATTCCAGGTCCGCGAAATGTTGTGGCAGACGCATTGAGCAGGGAACCATTTGCTCAGCAAAAGATGATGCACCGGTTGACAAGGACTCCATATGACACTTTGTTAGGGGAGGCCAGAGGTTTGCTGGTGGAAGATGTTCAGAACATGTTTCGCCTTTCTCGGGAAGAGTCTGTGGATGAGAAGCAGAAACTCTCTCCTTTGACTCAGGACTCTGCCACAGGCAGTTTGGACCTTGAGGACAACGGTGGGAGAGTTTCTCATGATGAGGTGTCAGCCTTATTCAAGTCTCACCGTTGTTGGAGTGAAGGTGCAAAAATGAGGGCAACCTGCTACACCCAACAGTTGGAGGAACTGTTGCCAGTGGGGCAGAGCCCACTGCCTGTCCTCACTCATGAGGAGTTGTATGATAAGCAGTGTCAGGATCCTGTGGTCAGCCGGGTTTCTTTTTATGTAAACAGGGGACGTCGACCATCCCGCCGTGAGCGTGTTCATGAATCACGGGAGACAAATCGTACATTGCGACAGTGGGGTAAACTCACGACCCGGCTGGGTGTGTTGTACCGCATTTCTAAACATGTGGTGAGCAAGAAGAAAGTGTTCCAATATCTGGTACCAGTTGCGTTGAGAGGTCAGGTGTTGAAAGGGGTGCATGATGATGCAGGCCATCAAGGTCAGCAGCGTACACTCTGGCTGGCCAGACAACGTTTTTACTGGGATTCGATGGAACACGATGTCAAGGAATATGTGAGTCATTGCAAGAGATGTGTTTTGAGCAAAGCACCCGAACCTGAGGCCAGGGCTCCACTTGTTTCTGTTGTCACATCAGCACCACTAGAATTGGTTTGTATTGACTTCTGGTCAGCAGAGGATGTCAATAACAAGTCCGTCGACGTTCTAGTGGTGACAGACCATTTTACCAAGCTCGCATGTGCTTACCCATGTCCAAATCAGTCTGCCAAGTCAGTGGCTCGCGTGTTATGGAATAATTTCTTTTCCATATACGGGTTTCCAGCTTGTATTCACTCTGACAGAGGGGCTAATTTCGAGAGTTCCCTCATTGCCGAGCTACTCCAGATGGCTGGTGTTCGTAAGAGCCGTACAACCCCGTATCATCCTGCGGGAAATGGCCAGGCTGAACGTCTAAACCGGACTTTGGGTAGCATGATCCGTGCTTTGCCTCCTCGGGCAAAGGACAAATGGCCTCAGATGCTGAACATACTGACTTTTGCCTATAATTGCACGGTACACGAAACAACAGGTTTTCCGCCGTTCTTTTTAATGTTCGGGCGAACTCCTAGGTTACCCGTTGATGTGATGTTTGGAAGTGTTCTCTTAGATGGAGAGACTGCCGACATGGACAAATATGTTCAGTCATTGGGCACGGACCTCAGGAAAGCAATGATCTTGGCTCAGCGGCATGCTGAGAAGCAGCAATCGAGACAAGCTGAGGTGTATAACCGAAAGATTAAAGGACATTCTTTGGAGAAGGGGGACAGAGTTTTGATGGCTAACAAAGGGGAACGAGGGAAAAGAAAATTGGCTGATCGTTGGAAGGATACAGTTTACATTGTGGTCCATAAGAACAGTGAACTGAACACCTATGTCATCCGCCATCCTGTTACGGGACGAGTTAGGACAGTTCATAGGAATCTGATCATGCCTGTAAACTTTTTGCCATTGCCATCATGGGATGACTCTGTGTCTCAGGCTTCCTTTTCAAACACAGTTTCAGAAGGCGGGTTGTCGGATGATGTGGTTCCAGGTGAGCAGGACAGTGATGCTCGAACGGCTCACTGGGTTTCCTCCCTTCCTGAGTCTAGTGTGGTGATGACTACAGGTGGAGCGACAGTAGCTAGTGAATCTGAAGTGATTGGAGGGGATGGTGGTAGTGTTCAAGGTGGAGGGACCCTGTCTGTCTGTGGGGACCAGAGGAGCGGGGTGGATCATGGGTCGGAGAGCTCACACGGTGAGGATAACAGTAGTGACCGGCTGGTAGACTCTGTAAGCATGGGCTTACACCCAAGTGACACTATAGGTTTAGCCAAGGCCATTAGTGGCTCACAAGTGTCTAGATGTGACTCAGTCGTTACAGTTGTACCTTCAGGGATTCCTTCGGTTGTTCAAGGGGAAGGGATACGGACAAGACTGGGTAGACTTATCAAGCCTGTTAACAGGTTGATTCAGACAATGTCCACACAACGAGTTAAGATTTTGTCATAGATCATTTAAGGGTCATTTATTTCGGTATATGTGTGATTTATTTATTTATTTTTTTTTCATTGGGACTTCTTTCACTGGGGTTTGGCCATAATTTTATTTAGGTTGTCCATTGTATTGGACACATTTGGGTGATTTTGGGTGTACTCTAAGATAGATGTGTACATGGCATGTCTTCTGCGGTGAGGTGGGGACTTAGCTACCCCTCGTCTCTCCTAATTCTTCATTGAATAGCTCTTTGCTGGTCGACCATTTTGGTCTTGTATGGGAGGGTATACTTGGGTTACATGTATTGTTATGGTCAGATTTGTAAGTTTTTTTTTGGTTGTTTGTTTGTTTGTTTATTTTCTGTTTGGTTCGTTTTTGTTTTTCTTTGTTATTTGGGTAACATGCCCGCAATCTAGTGTAAAACAGTGGGGGTGAATGTAGCAGTGTGATGTTATTACACTAGATTGTAAAAAGAGAAGCTATTCCGGTAGGAAACTTCCAGCTTTTATTTTGAAAAGTCGGCAAATCCATTGCGGAACAGCAGGTAACTTCCTGTTTCAGAATTATTATTTTTATTAAAATTGAATGTTTTGTGAATGAAAATGCAAATTATCATCTTTACTGTTGAACATATGGAGTTCATAGAATATTGTTTCGAGTGTTAGTTTAGCATTTAAAAAAAAAAGACAAGTTAACGGGTGATACCATTATAGTTGTTAAGGGTTTTTCCACGCTCTCGGTCGCGCTCTTTCTGTTCAGATTCCGTGGGAGAAGGAGCTGTGGAGCACTGTGACAACAAAGCCTGTTCTGAAATACTATTTCTATTTGAATGCAGGAGCATTAAAAGTATCATCGGATCAGCTGTTGTCCGGCTATTATTTCTCAAAAAGACACAACGCAGATTCAACTACGCTACACCAAGAACATTCTTTCTTCCAAAAAATGTTTGCAAGCACATACAGCTTTATTCTCAAGATACATCAAATATTTTCCTCTTATTGGATTATTTTCTTCTGATTATTCACAGAATTAGGGAAGTACCTCTACCAGTCATTCCTTCAAAATGGTTATGCCTATGACAGGGGACTATAATTAAACAAATGTAATATTTTGCTCAAATCTCACTATTTTCTTTAACTAATAAAATAATCAGCTTATATTCTAAATATATATGCAAGGTATAGTGTTGTCGGAAGCAATAGTGATACTTATAACAATGTTATGCAATCGGTTTTATTCTTTATATTTCTAGTTTGTAGAGTTATAGCCATTGCATATGTGTGAAGAATTTTGACACAATTGTCTAAACTGATAAAACTTATAAAATAAAACTGCCCCAGTTGATTGCAAATGAATATTTCTAAATGTATAAAACCAATATCGTACCGGTGACATTTAGTCCATCTGAGCGTTGGCACCAGATAAAGGGACGGCTGGAGTTTGGACGAATGCTGCTGAACCACTTGTACTCGAAACATTCTCCTCCTGCAGACAGAACACAGACAAAGTCAGCATCGATAACCACAGCACAGTTAGAGTTGGAGTGTGGAGTGGAGACCATTAATCACATGTGTGACAGATTAATAAAGCAGCTGCTTCATTAATCTGTTATTTTACATAATAAGCTGCTGTCACATATTGTCCAGTTAAAGTTTTTAATCTTGACTGAGAGCCTTTGCTTAATAACTTTCTATCAATGCTATTATAACTTTATCAATATCTCCATCAAGCCAGGAAATGACTGTATTTCCCTCTGGAGTCCTGAGTAACCAATCATAATTGCAGCCAATTCAGCTGCGTAAATGAACAATTTAGCTTTGAACAAAAGAAGGATCTCCTCTCTGCAGGCCAGGCTACAGTTGCCGTGACTATCTGCTGCTTTCACAGGACGATTTTTCAGCAGCTGACACGACTTCATTCTTAATGTTCATCCCTTTTCAAATGTCTTTAATTTGTTTTCTTGCTCTGCAGCTGAAGTTGTTTTTCAGATGTGTGAAGCTATCACTGATCTCAGCTGACACCTCCCACCATCTTTTACCAACAGATTAGAGATTTACTGAGACACAAACATTTATTTTAGACTAAGAGTACACATTATTTCCAGTGGCAGAAAAAAAATAAGTGAGAGGCTCTTAAAGGCTAAAAAATCTAAATGATGATAATTTTAGACCACAAATCACTTGACTTGAAGATTGAACTTTTACGCCATAGTTCCCAGCTGTACAGAGTGCAAAGTCCCAGCAGCAGAAAGTCCCAAGCGAAGACCCAACTCAGACCTTCTTAGCACTAAAATCTGTGTCAGAACAGGTAAGATGTTGGTGTTTTTTAGAAGAAATGTAAAGATTTTTGTTAAATAGAATTAATTTTTTAACAGCCACCATTCTTAATGTCTGCAAACATTATATCCTATGTCAAAAAGTGTTATCTTTTCACTGATGAATATTTAGCATTTTTAGCAGCATCAGGTTTGTTTATTTTCTTCTATTTTTGATCAGAAAAAATATATCATGAAGGAAATGGAATATTTGATCTAAGCTGGATCTTCTGTTGGTTTTAAAATCTTTAATTCTTGGCTTTTTTTATTGTCTTATTTTTGTGTGTAGTCTGTAGTGTCTTTATTTTATATTTCTTCCAGCTATCAGTTTATCTGCTTAAAGTTGTGTGCAAGGAAATAGTCTGATCTATTCCTTATATTGTATTGACCGCAGATCCATGGCATAGTAGGAATTGATGTACGGTAAAAGTATGGAAATGGAACATCTGTTTTTTTTTTTTTTTTCATGTGAGCATCCCATCAGTTCCCTTCTTTTGTCCGTCACCGCCCTCTTCCTTCTAACGCCCCCCACTCATCTTGGCAGGGCCTCTACTCCCCCCTCTGGGCCTTGAGTGAAGCTGTGAAATCAGGTCAGGATAGCAAAGGCTGCTTTGGAGCTGTGTACAGTAGCCAAGGAGAGAAGAGTGGAGGAGTTGGATGCCAGGGTTGGAGGAGGAGATGTGTGGGGGAGTGTGCTTTGCTCTGCAGACCTAAGCCATTGCAGCTGCATATGCTGATTCACAGCTCATCAACACTAAGAATCAGAGATCACAACAGTATTTGTGTAGCGTAAGCTCACTTTGGAGATCTGATCTACAAAGTCCCATCTGAAAAGGCACAAATTAACCCGACTTGCAGAGAGAAAACAAGGTGAAATCAATTCCACTTGTTCTGCTTATGTTGGGGCAGAGTACCAAAAGCTGCCCTGTGGATAGCACTGCTGCCTCCCGAAGAGGAAAATCTCTACCTGAATCCAGTCCTGAGCACAAATGGAGCATGTTTTTCCTTTGGGCTTCTACTGGTGTCCCAGATTCCTCCAACATCCAGGTTCAGAGAGAAGGAAAAGCCTGCAGGTGAATCCAAGTGTCTCTCTGCGTTTACCCTGTGATGCATTGACAAACCATCCCCTGCCTTCAACCTGTAATAACCTGCGACTGACTTCAGCTCACTACCAGAAGGCAGATTAAATTCTACAAAAGAAAACAGCAACTCTAGTCTTCAGCCATTAAATGTGTGCAACACATCTCTTGAATACTGGTTTCTTACATATCATTACAAAAACTTCTGTTGGCCATACTTGGTATACCTTAATGATGACAGAATACTGTGTATTTTAATGACTGCATGATTTTTTAAAAAGGACAGCAATGATAAAATTACAGTTAAAGTGCTTAATAAATGTTCAAGCAAATTATTTACTTGGTTTTCAAATATTTACAATGAAGTTCGAAACCCTGTAAATGTTTGGATAGCTAAGGTATGAGTGAACCAACTGATCGATAAACTTCTTGAATATTATTATCTTGAGTATTTTCTTAAATGTATCTTGTAGCAACCAAAAACTTTGATTTATTAGATAATTACTGCTTAACTGAAGGTAAAGGTAATTTTGTTTATGGATCTGGACTTTCTTCCTTCATCCATTTTGCTAATTTATCTGAAATTGAATGTAGAGCAGCTATGAAGGGAATTCTCCACCCCATTGCCTTTATGTGCAATTTAACAAAATTCTTTGCATTTGTATCAGTTGGACAACATTTTATTTATAAGGATCAGGAGAAAAGGAGCCGAGTACACATCACCCTATTTATATTTTATAAGTAAATCATTTTGAGACTCCACAAAAATGCACAATGTTGAGTAATCACTCAACAAAATGCAGTGAAGATAATAGCCGTAATTAGTAGCCTACTAAACTAGCCCCACCCGCCAGCGGCTCACATCATCTTTGCCTGTGAGTGGTCTAGCCTCGATCAATGCCCCAGGCCCTAGAACTGGCGGGCCAATCACAACGTAGAGATGTGTTTTTAATTTTTGCAGCCAAAGAGGGCGGGGTTTCAAGGGCGTGATGACAAAGCTGGAGAAAGCACAACAAGGAATATGGCAACAACTATTGAACATTTTTTATGCGACTCCGCTTTGGAATCAGTTTAGGAAGGATTAGACTTGGGGTTTTTCGTTGAAACATGAGCAGGAAGAGGCTCTACGCTCATTCATTTTTAGGAAGGATGTATTCGCCGTTTTACCAACAGGCTATTTTTCTCAATATTGATTGACAGCTGTCCCAGCAGGCACTGTGGCGGCAGCAGCAGCTTTCAATGGAGCGCTCCAATGAAAGTTAAAAGTCTCTTATGTTGTCCAATAAAAGTACATTTTAAAGGAATAGTACACCCAAAACATGATTAGCCTTCATTTTCTACTCCCCCCCATGCTGAACAGCACTCTGGAGTACTTTTTTGATATCTCAAATGCATCTGGAGATCTGGGAGGCTTCTTGCTGTCTGCTGACATTCAAATAATGGAGGTCTATGGTGACCGAGACAGAAAGGTCCATAAAAGTCCACAAAAAACGTTTCAATATTCCTCCATACTGCTCGTCCAATGTATTCCAAGTGTCCTGAGTGGGTAGCGTCCAGAATTTACTCGAAACGAAGTCATTTAGAATGTTTTTAGAGCATAAACAGTAGTGTACAGGATTTCCTGAAAGCGCGCACATGCACAATCACGACGCTACGGAAGCCGGCAGACCAAACCAGCGCATTCAGCTCGGCAAAGAACTCATGCTCTTCCTCAACACTGAAGTCCTCAGACATTTTTCTTTCGTTGTTTCTTTCTTTGCACAGGTAAACGGCACATTTCTTCTTCTACGCTTGCATTATTGGAAGAGCAGACGCTGAATGCGCACTTTCATCTGGTTTGGTCTGCCGGCTTCCGTAGCGTCGTGATCGCGCATGTGCGCGCTTTCAGGAAATCCTATACACTACTGTTTATGCTCTAACAACATTCTAAATGACTTCGTTTCGAGTAAATTCTGGATGCTACCCACTCAGGACACTTGGAATACATTGGACGAGCAGTATGGAGGAATATTGACACGTTTTTTGTGGACTTTTATGGACCTTTCTGTCTCGGGCACCATAGACCTCCATTATTTGAATGTCAGCAGACAGCAAGAAGCCTCCCAGATCTCCAGATGCATTTGAGATATCAAAAAAGTACTCCAGGGTGTTGTTCAGCATGGGGGTGAGTAGAAAATGAAGGCTAATCATGTTTTGGGTGTACTATTCCTTTAAGATCATTTGAGGCGAGAATTTTAAGCTTTAAAGCGTCACTATACGGCAACCAGCGGACCTCCGAGACTAACGGCAGCCAGGGCTAACCGCAGCACATCTGCAGCAGCCCTCTCTCGGCATAGACCTGTGTGAAGTACCGCTGGCTCTGATGAGATGACAATTTTTTTGTTTTATTTGCAAACTGCTCATTTGATTTGTATTTTTCAGACTGCGTTAATTATTATTTCCCCACTAAATGAAAAAAGTAATAATTCATTATCTAAATACTATTAATAACAGGAGGTGAAATGCAGCGCTAGACGACCGAGCATGTGGTGACGTCACGAGTATGCATATTTATGCTGCGTGCTCCCATTCTCACCAAGTCCAGAACTTCCTGTCTTCTATTTAAGAACATATATGGCAAGGACACAAGTCCGTACCGGCGTTCTACTGAATTGACATCAGCCATGGCCTTTGTTTACACTCCCCCACCAGCTTTCTGTCACGCTTCCTACATCACAGTCAGTTGCACTCATTGGTCAGAGCGTTGGCCAATAGGCACAGACATGGTTTGAAAAAGAAAGGGTTGTTCTCATCAACAATCTTCCGATGTCTCATTCATCGGGGCCAGACTAAATTACACATTTAATCTCACATTTAGTCTGGTTTATCAGTCTAAGCCGTGATGTGATGGAGACAAGCAACTATTGCATGGCACTGTATTCCAGTGAATATGGAAGAAGTTGTGAAACATCTTTGAGAAGAAATATTTGACAAAATCAGCACTCTGCCCCTTGAATGATGTTTGGGCCAAACACGTCACTGTCAGGATCAGTAAATACATCAGCAGGTGTCAAACAGGTGACAGTGCTTTTGGACTGCAGGATGCAGACATATCTGGTTGGAAATCTAACCAACCATTTAAAGCTTAGTTTTTTAGGTGGAAAAGACTGACAGGATCTAACTTGACCTCAAGGTCATAAGTCTGTATTTAACCCTTTTTGGCAGAACCATGGCTACGTTTAGACAACAGTCACCTTAGCAGTGAGGGCAAAAAAAACAAACAGAAAAAGGCAATTAAAAATGAACAGTATCAAAGTTTTACAGAAAAAAAATCATCTTACCTGTGCAAGGCTGCGACTCCCACGCCTGGTCTGGACATAGCTGCAGGTTTTCAGGCTCCTGGGCCAGTACGGCGCGTGACCGGACCTGAACCGAGCCAAAGTCCACACCAGCTCCTTTTACACAGATGTTCACACATGAACTCCAGTCAGACCACTCCATTAGGTAGCATTCACCTGCAGCAGAGAAGAGAAAATATGATACCACGATTGAATCTTATATACATAAGTTTAACTTCCAGTCATTTACAACATATCTGATTATATACATCCTGACACACAGTCTTTTTAAGGTTTGGTTTCTGTTTTCTCCTCCACAATGAACAAAACCCTCGGTTACTGATTTAACACAATGACAGCATTTAACAAAAAAGAAAGAATAGAATAAATTAATTACAACAAATGCAGAGATCAGAAAAACAGATGCAAATAAATAAATACTCAAAAAGAAAAAAGCAGACATTTCCACAGACATTTCCTCTACTTCGCTGTTATTAAATGTGTCTCCTTCATGTTTGAGCTGCAGTTTCACTTAGTTTTTATTGTTTTCACAATAATTCAAATATTTCTTCATCCCAGCTTTGGTTTGGATGTTTGGAACAGAGTTCTGTGTTAAGTTTGTCACAGAAATGCTTTACCATTTTATCAAGTTAAAATGCGTGATGTGTTTGGGTGTTTATCTGCTGGGTGTGTATTTTGATATTGTATCAAATGGCTGAAATGCTTTGAAGAGATTCAGGAGGTGTGGATTTTAAGATGAAGGAGGGGTTGGATTTGATCAAAGCTGACATCCACTGTGCATCAAACAGTTGTGGAAACAGAAACAGAACATTAGGTGAAGAAGATAGTAGTAGATAGAAGAAGTGTATTTGTTAGTCTGGAGATGCAGTCTGCTTAAGTTACCAGACTAACGCCCTGCCATGCGCAAAAAAAGGAGCTCAGCTTTCTTTCCCCCTCGCCCTTAGTCACGTTCTCTAAGTTTTAGATTGCAGTTTGATACTTCAGTGTTCCTGCAGTTTAGCAGAAAGGCGATGAACTCACTTGCTATCTAGGGCAGCTGCTCAGCATTTTCCATCTCTGAGAGCAGTACTTATGAGATGAGCTGTTTTTGCTTCACAAAAATGAGAAATTAATCAGTGGAAACACTCCTAGCACACAGAGTCTTAAAAAAATAAATCTTTTTAAACAGTGGTACTTTTAAATGAGCTGTGGGTTGAATACAGGATACGTTGTTTTCCCTTCTGCATGATGAACAATCAGTTTTGACCTAAAATAGACACACGGCTCTTTGAAAATGAACTCAGAAATTGTACTTTCTCTTTTGGCAGAGGAAAAGAAGAATAATCCCTCCTTCAGGGACTGGTGACACTGAAAATAACAGCTTTATAGTTAAGCAGCACTATGCAAAAATGCACTTTTTATCTGGCTGGATCATAAACTAGGGGATAAGTTCATTTTTGTGTCTCTTAGAAATGTTGAAGATTTGGCCCATTTAGCAAAAAAAATAACAAATACGTTTCTCACTCAGAAGTCGTTTTTTTGATACGGTTGTTAAAGGAAAAGTCCGGTCACATTCAGAATGTAAACTTCTGAAAGTACTTATGACATACTTTTCAATTAATGATATGACATACTTTTCAATTAATGATAAGACTTAGACTTAAGCTTAGAGATTTTATTATAATTTTATAAACACAAAGTGTATACAAAAGGAAATTTCGTTGAGTACAGCCATGATAAAGGTAAGCAGTGATAATGTAAACATATGACTGTATATTAGTTACAGTTCCAACATTTAGGGTTTTTTTTTAATCCAATTTTATATAACATTCAGCAGTCTAATGGCAGTGGGGAAGAAATTATTCTGGAATCTGCTGGACCTGCATCGGATGCTTCGAATTCTCATTCCAGAGGGCAGCAGGGAGAACAGTCCAAATTGATAAGCTTTTTAAATTACCGTAAGAGCAATTTCATTTGAATGTGCTTTACTGGAGACATCGATGTTTTAAGCCAAGTTGGTCAGTGAGCCCTTCCTACTGTCAATAAAATCAGATTGTTCCTGGGTTAAAACATGATTTTTTTTTTGCCAATAGGAAAGGGGTATATGTTTCCTTGACAGGTTCTTCTTTCGAGAAATGCTTATACTTCAACCAGTGGTTATCAGATCCTGATAGACAGATCCTCATTTGCATGTGAGCAACCACTTTCTGTTGTTACAATATTTTTTATGTACAAATAAAAGTTAATGTCTACTGAATGATACAAATGCAAAGTGACCTTCATATGTTTGCTTCAATTGTGTAACTTGACATTTTTGTTATTTTTGTAAAGACTGTATTCCTAATTAGACAAACATCATCCATGAGCATTTCCATTATGTAATGTCTTTAAAGGAATAGTACACTCAAAACATGATTAGCCTTCATTTTCTACTCACCCCCATGCTGAACAACACTCTGGAGTACTTTTTTGGTATCTCAAATGCATCTGGAGATCTGGGAGGCTTCTTGCTGTCTGCTGACATTCAAATAATGGAGGTCTATGGTGCCCGAGGCAGAAAGGTCCATAAAAGTCCACAAAAAATGTGTCAATATTCCTCCATACTGCTCGTCCAATGTATTCCAAGTGTCCTGAGTGGGTAGCGTCCAAAATTTACTCGAAACGAAGTCATTTAGAATGTTTTTAGAGCATAAACAGTAGTGTATAGGATTTCCTAAAAGCGCGTTCACGAGTCTACGGAAACCGCGGCAGACCAAACCAGACGAAAGTCTGGAAATCCTATACACTACTGTTTATGCTCTAAAAACATTCTAAATGACTTCGTTTTGAGTAAATTTTGGACGCTACCCACTCAGGACACTTGGAATACATTGGACGAGCAGTATGGAGGAATATTGACACGTTTTTTTGTGGACTTTTATGGACCTTTCTGCCTCGGGCGCCACAGACTTCCATTATTTGAATGTCAGCAGACAGCAAGAAGCCTCCCAGATCTCCAGATGCATTTGAGATATCAAAAAAGTACTCCAGAGTGTTGTTCAGCATGGGGGTGAGTAGAAAATGAAGGCTAATCATGTTTTGGGTGTACTATTCCTTTAAGGCTGACGGTTGTCAAGATTTGGCACAGCAATATAGGAGATGTCCTCTCCTACCCCTAATAGTGTTTTTACTGTTGACCCACAAACGTTGAGGGAGCTACTGTAGCAGCAAGAGGTAGGAAGTACATTTTGGACTATTTGAATTAGCCTGAGTTTACCTCCAACTCCTCAGACTGAACAAGTTGATTGGAGAAGAGATGAAACCTTTTTAGAAGAAGCACCAGTCCAGACAACTTATTAAACTTTCTTGGATTTTTCCACCTGAATTATTGAAATGCATCAAGACTTCCCCTCTTTGTCTGAGTTTATCTCCACTCAAAAGGGAACATTAGATATGTTATGCAGGTTTGCACTAGTTGTGACCATTTGAAAATTATTTAATGCACCAAGTTTTACAGAAATAGCAAAGTTTTACTAAGTCAAACAGTTTCTTTACTAATAAATACAAAATACAGGTAAGTATTTTTATAATTCAAATATTTTCCTGACTCTGTTAGCAGAAAGATTCTAAAGGTATGACAAAAAAATAATCACTTGGATTGTATATTAAAACTTAGTCTTCTTATATAAATCAAATTGCAAGTATGTACTGTATGTCATTGCATTTACAGTCATAAATTATACAAGTTAGAACAGATGTCCTTCACGGACTACAAACTGTGCCAAAACTTAATCAGTGACCGAAATGAAAAAAATAAAATTGGGCATCCTGTATACAGGTGCTGGTCATAAAATTAGAATATCATGAAAAAGTAGATTGATTTCAGTAATTCCATTTAAAAAGTGAAACTTGTATATTATATTCATACATTACATACAAACTCATATATTTCAGATGTTTATTTTGTTTAATTTTGATGATTACAAATGACAACAAATGAAAATCTCAAATTCATCATATCAGAAAATTAGAATATTACTGAAGACCAATAAAAACAAAGGATTTATAGAAATGTTGGCCAACTGAAAAGTATGAACATGAAAAGTATGAGCATGTACAGCACTCAGTATTTAGTTGGGCCTCCTTTGGCCTGTATTACTGCAGCAATGCGGCGTGGCATGGAGTCGATCAGTCTGTGGCACTGCTCAGGTGTTATGATAGCCCAGGTTGCTCTAATAGTGGCTTTTAGCTCTTCTGAATTGTTGGGTCTGGTGTATTGCATCTTCTTCTTCACAATACCCCATAGATTTTCTATGGGGTTAAGGTCAGGAGAGTTTGCTGGCCAATTAAGAACAGGGATACCATGGTCCTTCAACCAGGTACTGGTAGCTTTGGCACTGTGTGCAGGTGCCAAGTCCTGTTGGAAAATGAAATCTGCATCTCCAAAAAGTTGGTCAGCTGCAGGAAGCATGAAGTGCTCTAAAACTTCCTGGTATGTGGCTGCGTTGACCCTGGACCTCAGAAAACACAATGGACCAACACCAGCAGATGACATGGCACCCCAAACCATCACTGACTGTGGAAACTTTACACTGGACTTCAAGCAACGTGGATGAAGTGCCTCTCTTCTTTTCCTCCAGACTCTGGGACCTTGATTTCCAAAGGAAATGCAAAATTTACTTTCATCAGAGAACATGACTTTGGACCACTCACCAGCAGTCCAGTCCTGTTTCTCTTTAGCCCAGGCAAGACGCTTCTGACGCTGTCTGTGGTTCAAGAGTGGCTTGACACAAGGAATGCGACAGCAGAAACCCATGTCTTTCATACGTCTGTGTGTGGTGGTTCTTGAAGCACTCACTCCAGCTGCAGTCCACTCTTTGTGAATCTCCCCCACATTTTTGAATGGGTTTTGTTTCACAATCCTCTCCAGGGTGCGGTTATCTCTCTTGCTTGTACACTTTTTTCGACCACATCTTTTCCTTCCCTTCGCCTCTCTATTAATGTGCTTGGACACTGAGCTCTGTGAACAGCCAGCCTCTTTAGCGATGACCTTTTGTGTCTTGCCCTCCTTGTGCAAGGTGTCGATGGTCGTCTTTTGGACAACTGTCAAGTCAGCAGTCTTCCCCATGATTGTGTAGCCTATAGAACTAGACTGAAAGACCATTTAAAGGCTTTTGCAGGTGGTTTGAGTTAATTAGCTGATTAGAGTGTGGCACCAGGGGCCATCAATTTTGAACCTTTTCACAATATTCTAATTTTCTGATATGATGAATTTGAGATTTTCATTTGTTGTCATTTGTAATCATCAAAATTAAACAAAATAAACATCTGAAATATATGAGTTTGTATGTAATGTATGAATATAATATACAAGTTTCACTTTTTAAATGGAATTACTGAAATCAATCTACTTTTTCATGATATTCTAATTTTATGACCAGCACCTGTAGGTCGATTGTAGTCCAGCATTGCCAGGTTTGTGGCTTAGTCTCCCACTGGGACAACTCATGCTGAAAATGTGTCCACACATGGCACACTGACACGTTTTCTATGAAGCACACTGCATTGAGCTCTCTTCTATTAACAGCTATCTACATGTCAGATGTGGAAGAAAAGAATACTGGAACAGAACCACATCTGACGCTGCCATAAAGTGTTTGAATGCTTAAAAGGATATAATTTGTAAGGCCTAGCTGGCTCTGTAGTTTGGTGATGATATGTAACAATGACACATAATGATCTGTTACACCAGCCACGACTCAACGACAATCACCAGTTCCTACCAGTTACACAAACTGGACCAGTTCAACTAAAATGCAGCGACTTACAACAGATTTATGGCCTTCAGCTTTGGCAGTTGGAGGTGGTAAAATGCCAGATGATTCTTACATGACTAGCAATAAAAGACGGAAATATATGCATTGAATGCTTCCCATATGTGTCTCCCTTTAAAACAGGAGATCTGACACACATTTCATCTTTATTGATGAATGTAGACCCGCTGAGTTGCTCTCCATGTCTGCAATTTCATCAAAGTCCCTTCAATAATAAAAGCTAACTTCTGTGTGGGACATGGCTCCATTCATGAGTTATACATAAACACAGACAGTTTAAAGGGAAGCTAGTCTTTTAAACAATGCAACAAGGTCTTCTGTGCAGAAACTTTACAGTCATGAGTAAGGGATTAACCCATGGCTCCTTGTTTTTACATTACCATCCTATTTTTTCACATTCAACTTGTTCTCTTGCAATTATAATCAATTAAAGAAGGAATTTGATTAGAATTTCAGACATAGATTTATAAAACACTTAACTCCCCTTAAATTTCTGCAAATTGCAAGACTTTTGGGGTTAACCTTTTTAACCCATTATCATCAAGAGACTGCAGCTTCTTGCCCATTCTGCATTTCACAATAGCCTTATTTGGTTCATTGAAAATCTCCATTATTCCAAAGGGAAATAACATGTAATAGTAACTCCATTTATGAAAGTGGGGAGTGATTAGTTGGGGACAGCTGTAAGACAGAGACAATATGCTGCATTCCCAGATCTGACTAGGTCACTTTGTTGTTGTACTCCAGCCTCCTGAGGAGGATGCTCAGGGTTGTTCATCTTGTTCTTAATTTTTTGAAGCATCCTTTGTTGCGTGATCCTCTTAAGAGGCTACAGAGTAGTAACTTGAACAGCGACACAGCTGGGATTTAGCTGGGTGATGTGAGAACAGCTAAAGGCTGTGTCTACCTGCTTCTTTTAATCATCTGCAGTTTCCTGAATCTTAGATCAACAGATTAATTCTAATTTTATTTAGATAACTCAAAGGGTATAATCCTAACGGAACCCTACCTATTCTACTTCAGCCTGTGTAGATAACTTACTGTTTTTTAATGTAATTCTGAGGATTTTTTATGTTATGCTCTTTTAATAAAGTACACTAGTTTCTGTATATATCTTACCTCACATATGTTCCATATATAATTATTACTGATATGTTATTTTAAGTCTAAACTGTGATAAAACCTAAAAATCAAAATCTTAAGGGGCTTTAAAAATGCTTTTTGATAGATACAGCTGAATCTCCAATTTTTGTATAATTTTTCTTATACCTCTAATAATATAACCAATTATTAAAATGTAAAAGAAGTAAACCGATGCTTTCTACAAGGATTCTCATTTAAGCCAAACTTCTTGCCTTTAGCTGGTGTTTTAGTTCCTTACTCTGCAGATGCCAATAAAGTTTGCATAAAACAACCATTTTTCAGGCTGTTTTAGGAAACAATCCCAAGAAAAAGGCAGTGGGAAACAACAATTTTTAACAATCTCCCAGAGCTTGTGTTTACCCTGGCATCAGGAGAATACAAATCAATGTTGGAGCACTTAGTTTGCTTTCACTTTCTAAAAGACAAATCAGCAGTGTCAAATATACCGTAGAGACACACAGAAAAATATTTCACCCATTAGTGAAAGGGAAACAGTGAAATCAGCTTCACAAGCTCTTGCACAAAAGTACTGTATAAACTTAGCTTTACGGTGAGTAAAATAAATATTGAGCTTGTCAACATTTTTCTCATTAAATATATTTGTAATATTTCTATGTTCAAAAAATTCAAACAAGATGTCAGAAACAGCCCAAGTATCCACAAACAAACCAAATAAAAACAAATATGTCCACTATGGAAGTGATGTAGCTGTTTTAGAAATAAGTATTGAACAAAATGAAATGCATTAAATGCTGCATAGAAAATACTTTTTTGGGTAATAACTAAGTTAAGTTGGGCTCTTGGACGAAGGAACCCTTCACATGCATTGCTTGTCTTTGACCTTGTCTAATCATCATACTGCAAACTCATCTCTATTTCTACCTGAACAATAAGTCAAGCTGGAATGATAGTTCTGCTGATTTCAGTCGATTTCAGTCTCATAATGTACACAAATATGGCCGTAGAAATTTGATTTAATTTTCTCTAATTAACTATTACTTTAATGAAGATGATTGAAAATGCAGGTGCCATATTTTTTTATAAGTTTATATCTTGTTGGATTAAGACATGGGCCGACATTCTGCAATTCCACATGAAGCAAAAACAGCTATTCTCAGTGGTGCCCCTGGCTTGGCAGAACACCTTAACACACTAACGGCATCTGCTGCTAAGAGATCAGTGAGGATTCATCAGACTGCTGCTCAAGTGAACACCTTGGTATGTCACACTCTTCTTGGGTGGCTCTCTGCAAGCTGACAGGCTGTGTTTCAGCTGAATCAAACATCCCAAGTACAGCAAAGGAATGTGTCAAAAACTGCTCTTAAATAGAGCCAAATATATATGGCTGTCATGATTTGAAATGTTGCAAAAGGAGATGATAAAGTGGCCCGTGCTGCTGCAGACAAACACATAAATTTATATGATGATTTAATCAGTTTATTTCAATGTCTACCTCTTATTTGAGAAATGACAAATAAGGACACAGAGCTGCTGTATGGTTCAATCTACCCTGTGACTACAGTAGGGGATTTTAAATAACCTTTTGAAATAAGCCATAGATATTCAGGACCAGATGCAATCTGGTTCTTACTTCTTCCAGAGTTGCTAATCACACATCCACTCCATAGTGGGAGATTTTCAGTCACAGCTGGTGATGTAAAGTGAAGGATTGCAGTGGAGAGTCTGGTCAAGAGGCAGAAAATGCTCTGGATTGACTTTTTTTAGCTGCACCTCGTTAATTCAAGTTAGGTGCCCTTTTTAATACCTGAGCCTTAAAGTTTCACCAAATAAAAAAAGCAGGTGTAAAACAAAATTTAGATCAGCAGCAATCAGTGTTAAACAGCAAGTTAATCAACATGCACACTTGTCAATAAATTATCTTCATAAACAACTGCTGCAGTCAGAAAAAAATCTTAAAAGTTTATTTTGGAGCCAACTGGATCCAAAGTAAAATTTTAACAGAGTAAAAATTAACTGAGTAAAGTAAAAATTAACTAAACCTTAAATCTTCCCAGTATTCAAGATTCTTTTTTTTTAATCTTTTGAAGTCATACATCAGTGTATGGAAACAAAGGTAAACAGAGCTAAACAAATGAAAACTATAATAAAAATCTTAGAAATGTAGAAAATTATTCTTATATATTTACATGCTTATAGCAGCTCTGAACCTCAAGAAGAAAGGACAAAACCTTTTGGACAAATGGTTTGAAAGATGGGTGAAGGAAGCCATCTTTGTTAAGAGATAGTTCATGGCTCCTAGAAACATCAGCCGTCCAACTACAGGTTGCTCTGCTGCGATCTGACAGAATGGACAAATACTCCTGGATAGGTGTCAAAATGTTTTCAGAAAAACAGCAAAAGTGTAAGTTGCTGTTTTTTTAACCCTTTTTTTTGTTGTACATTTACATTACCCAACCTTTGCATTTGCTAATTTTATAAAGTCCTTAAATGTATATAATTAAAGGCAAGCATTCAAGGCAGCCTGGTATCAAGGATCTATCCCGCCCTGCCACATTTGGTCCACACTTTTTTTTTTTTTTTTTGCAGGTGCGATTAAAGACCAGCAAACTCTGGTCCAGGCCAAACATCCGGACAGAGATCAACCTTTTGAAGTGATCTTGATCTACTTCCAAACAGACTTTGAGGCTGTTGACTTCAGGTATATTTACAAACTGAGCTCGGCCTGATCCAAATGTAGAGAAACATACATCTGTTTGGATGTAGGTAGTAGTAAACGTATTATAGAAACCATACCTGCTCTGCTGTCTGTTGCTTAGCAACTCTGCTGCCAGCAAGCAGTAGATCTCCCTTAGATTGGAGGTGTCATTATATGACGTGAAAGAATTAAAAAATCTTTAAGTCTAGATTAAATAAGCTCTTGAAACTCGTAACAGCATAAAGAGGCAAAACGAAAGTCCTGCATGAAGGACTGCCGTTGTATTTTGCGAGTTTCTGACCTTTTGGAGCAGCAGTCGTCACACTTTGCGAGTGAGTTATAGGCCACTTTTTAAATGTACAATTTGAACACAAATCGGATCAAAGGGGAAAAACAGTCTGTGATTTTATATTGACCAAACAAGCAAATCAAAGGCTTTCCTTTGAAAGTACACCGTCAGAAAAAAAATAAAACATTAAAAATTATGGAAACAAAACTTGTGGCCTTTTTAAGAAGCAATAAGTACATTTTTTTTTTCAATTTTTAAGCTAACAAGAACTACATCTTCATGTTAAAAAATCCACCAGTTTCATTGATGATAAAATAAATGTACCAAACATTCAACCAATGTTTGCTGTAAGAGAAACAATAAACAGAGCATACTGCATTATAATGCAAGAAAAACAGGAGTGAAAGGCAAACAGCTGTGCCAAGGAGAGTTGTTACCATCTCTCCAATTTCCTTTTTGTGGTAGGCCTGTCATGGATGGTTTATATGTGACTTCACATAACATCTTTGTTGTTTCCATAAATAGTACTGCTAGTATTCAGTAAAGTGTAGAGAAAAAATGTTTGCTACTGACAAGACAACATTATTCTTAGCATAGGATGGGAATAATGTACATCATTGTACTGTCAAGCGGAAATTATGATTATGGAGTTCTGACAATAACCCTTTGCAAGATGAAACAGGCCTCGCAAACAAATGATATTCCCCATATTTCTGAGCAGTAATGTGTTACCTGGACATGGGAGGGTGCAGGCCTCTTTCAGTATGATATTCTTGTTTCCATTTACAGCCAACTCCAGGCTGCTGCACAGCTCTTCGTCCACCATGCTGCTCTCGCCGTCACTGGAGCCATCTGACACAAAGCAGGACAGGTTCCTGTAGCGCGTCCCATGTCCGCAAACCACACTCTGAGCAAAGAGAAAAACCATAAGAAGTGATGGAATATCCCAGCCGCTGAGAGATCCTGTTAAAGGAGTTTTTCCTCTCCACTGTCGCTACAAGCATGCTTGGTATCAGGGATTCCCTTCGAGTTAGTGAGTCGATATAACCAAGTGGTTTTCCTTGGATAGAAAACTCTGACTCAATTTGACTGTATGATCTGGTTGAATTTTCTCTGTAAAGTGGCTTAAGATGACCTGTGTTGTGAATTAGCGCTATATAAATAAACCAAATTGAATTGAGAGACAAGTTGCTGGTGAAGGTTCTCAGTCATCCAGGTCATATTAATTTCAAAAAAAGAAAATGAAAAACAATCCACTGGACTAGGTTTCCAAATTTGAAGACATTTCGCTTCCCATCCAGGAAGCTTTTTCAATTCAAAATGTCAGGAATAGTGTTGAGTTTGAGGTTTTATACAGTAGCCCAACAAAGCCTTGTTTTTGTTTTGAAAACATGCAAATTGGAACAGACGAAGGGGTCTCTATCATCTTTTCATACCTATAGACAGAATGTTCCTCTCTGTAGCTTATGCTGATTCCTAAACTTTGGAGCTGAACTTTAAATGATCTATTTTAAAAGATGAAATGTACTTTGAGATAAACTTTTCCACTCTTGCTCTGGCTGCATGTTTTCATGGGTCTGATATAAGGTGAATTTCTGCCCCAGTGTTTTCCTTTTTTAATGTCTGTTTAAGCTTTGATTTGGCTGTTTTTGTTTCCCTCATATGCACATAGAGAAATAAATAGTTAGATAATCACCTTAGTATAAAACACAATTCTGCTAGATTCATTCATTCAATCAGTGTTTGTTGACCCGGGGAAATCTAAATGAAGGGGGGAAGCTTCCCTTGAGCCCCAGTGTCTCGCAACTTTTATCTAAACATCTAAATCAAATGGCAGAATAAACTCTGTTGTTCATCAGGTTTAGCAGAGGCTTAGAAATGACCCTTTTTCCAATCAGTTTTGCTGAAATTGGGAAACCCTAAGGACAGTAGTATGAGATCAGAACTGCAGTGAAAACATTAAAACTCACATATTAAGACTCAACGTAGAAAAATATTTGATCAAGTTAAATGGAAGTATTTGTTTGCATCTCTACGGAAATTCCGCTTCATCCATCTCTGCTTATAAAACATTGAAATACATTTTTATTCTTCTGACCTAAAGGTAAACAAATCAAAATGAAGAGTTCAGGCTGCCAATGTTCTTGGCAAAGTTGTAGGTTTTCAGTAACATTTTAGCATTAAAAATGCATTAGATTGATTTCTGCCATCCATCTAGCAGAATAACAGTACGAGCAGGAATATGATTAGGTCGTTCATCAATACTAAAGACTATTATTTTTTAGAGGAATCATCCTTTTGGCTCCAGCCCTCCCGCTTATTGATCCAACACAACAGTCAGAGTTGCATTCCTTTTTTCTACTGCCAGAGGTCGATGCACTTACTAAAATTTAATGTCTGTGGATTGTTGTACATTGCAATGATTTATCGACGTACCTCAACCCGACACTCAGACCAGGGGCTGTACTCCCATCTGTAGCAGGGCCTGACGGGGCAGGGCTTCCACTGCTCCATTTGGGAAGGACACGGCCGGCCGTCACCTTGCGACGCCTGAACCACCAAGCGCTGCCTCCGCATCTTACCTTGGGAGAACAAAAAGCACATTTTCTTTGTGTTTGAGCTTTTATAGAGACCTTTGGCGTTTTTTAAAGCTAATATATTTTTGCATCTTTGGTTTTACTCACAGAGATGTAAATTATGTATGACTAAACCACTCTCTTGTTTTTAAGCCCAATGAATTGAATGCAAGCTGTTTCAACACATGTGGAAGTCTTTGTGGTTTGCTGCACAGCAGTCATTCTTTCCCATGTAAACGACTTATTTTAAGTGTTTGTTTGTTTTCAATGTATTAAATTAGTCTCACCGTGAACAACAGCACTTCACTTAGAGCAGGGTTCCTCTAAAGGGCTTGAAATGCTGTTCTTATGCTCTGAAATCTTTATTGGTTCTCGGTCAACCTGAGTGAAATGGCTTTTATTCCACATCAATCAGCAAATCTTGTCTGGTTTAATTTGATGCATCAGACAGACTCTGAGCCTGTTTGATCTGAGTGCAGAGGGGATGTGGTGAATTAGCTGTAAGACAACAAAAAACTCTTCTGTGGCATTTCTGAATTCAAGCCAGCTGTGCCGTCTGTCTTCTTTAAACCACCCACTCTCAAAGTTTCACAACCCTCCTCTTTTTCAATATTCCACTTTTATTTCCACACAACAATCCACTCGCCCTGGAATGTACCGCTGCCATTATGCACCACCTTTCAACACAGCATATCCTCTGTACACACACTGTCAAAACATATATCCGATTTTATCAAGAGAACCTCCCACACAGCCAAACAGAAACATCTCAAATCTGCACCCCTTCCTGCTCTTGCTGCTTTCACCTTAGGAACCTTTCACATATCTCCATGTGGCTTCTAGAGCTCAAAGGAAAAAATAAAACACAAAACAAGATGCAAACCAATGTGAGAAAAGCTTGAATCAAAACAAGCAAGGAAATAGGAGGACAAATGCCTTCTGGTCATTATTACAGAACTGCTTTCTCCTAATCACAAACCTCATCCTCTTCTTTTTTATTTTTATTTTTGCTTATGAGTTTTTCATGACAAATTAGCCCCCTATAAGCAGGGGATGTTTAATGCGGGTCTGTTCATGTCATTAAAAAAGTTTTGAGCTGGACACTAAAAACATAACCAGGACTTATTTGGAAGGAACAGCTTCATTTACGCAGCCTGACTGTGTGGAAGAGAGCAACACAAAAATCCAGTTAATAAATGTACCTTCTAGTCCACAGGTTTGTGAACACTCTGACCATGCCGACCACTCTGACAGCTGGCAGTTAACCGGACACTCAACTGTGCAGGAGACGTTCATCTGCCAGTTCTTCTCCAAATTTAGCTGGAACAGAAGTTATAAATGCATAGAATTAAAAATTTTAAACGATGCACACCACAGCTATAGACTACCTATTGCATTAAAATGTTGGAGCTCTAGGCTAAAAGATGCAAAAAGCTGTTCTTACACCAAGCATAGAATAAAAATGAAAGGTGTGGTGAAAATCAGTTTGCTAAATGTTAAAGCTGAGAATCACTTTTTAAACCCACAACCTCCGAATGAGAAACTAAATATTTCATGATGATGTATTCAGTATTCAGCCAGTATCAGAACAGAGGAGCGTAGTCATAAATGGTGATATATCAAAATAACTTCCTGTCTCACCTCCTCGCAGTATTTAATATCTACAGATTTGCCGTCACTGCGAACGCAGTCAAGCATTCGGGTCTTGATCCCGCTTCCACAAACAGCATTGGGACTCAGCTGACAAGTGCTCCAGTCTGAAAAATAAGAAATATCTGATGTCAGATAAGCTACAACTGATAACAGGACTGAAATACTGGCATAAGAGTTACATTAATGGGAAAAATCCCATTAATTATACTTTCAATAATGACAGCATATGACAGCTTTCAAACATTTCTTTTAAAGAATAACTTTACACACTCTCATAAAAGGATATGAAACCAGTATCAATGTTCTAAGGCAGAGGTTAGGGGTACATATTTTTATCTTAATATACATTCTATTAACACCCCAAGACATTTTTTTCTATTTGATTAATTAAATCTTATCTTTAGATAACCAATCCTGTGTTAAGAAAAAAACAAAAACATTACATTAATGTTTTTTATTGTTCATAGAGAGCAGGATTTAACAGGGAACATACTTTTTATATAGTTTCTCTGCTTTAATTCTCGTCCTCAAACTTATCTTATTTTCAGTTGGACTGCTGATGATGCTCTTTTGGCAGCACTCCACACAAGGAGAAAAACATGTTTTTCTTTCGGTGCATTTCTCTTTAGTCCCTCCCACACATCTCATTTTTCGTGCCAGAACAGACTTGGATGTCTGTAGAAGTATTCTCAAAAATAAAATGCCGTGTTTTAACCAAGAACAGAGATGCCACAGTAACCCATTTTCCAGCTGTGTCTTCAGCCAAGCTAGTGTTGTCTTGCCATGAATATATATATCAATATTATTTGTCTAAAGTAAATACATTCATAGTCTGTTTATGTGAAAAAACAAAACAGTGTAGTTAAATCAAGCTTTGTTAACCTACTAACTTTTGCTAAAAGAAACTGGGAAAACTGACTTTTCTGGAGTCAAGAAACTACAAGTATATCGTAAATTAATAGAAACATTTCTTGTTTTTGCCTAAAGCAAATGAATAATTTTGACCAGGCAATGCATCCAAGCTGGTTCCTAAATCGTTTTTTAAATTTCCAGCAAAGAAGCAGTGTAGTTTTTTTTTTTTTTTTTTATAAGTAAAGAGCCAATTTAGCACACATGAAGATATATGTGGCAATTTGTACAGTTAAGACAACAAAGTAAGAATAAATATCTGAGGGCAGTAGCTTGGAGACCAAACAAACCTCTCTTCAGAGGCATTAAAAGTACTTTACATAACTAGCTCAGTCAGCTGGGCATTCAGCAAAGTTGCTGAAAGCCTTAAATAAAAGTGAGTAATTTAAATAATAAAGAAAATGTAACAAGATTCAGATTAGAATTTCTAATTTTTTTAACCAGCATTGCTGTTTGATGCTCAACAGCAGCACTTTCATTTCTCCAAACAATTAGGAGTTAACTTAGTAGTTTTTTTTCCTTATCAGTATTATGCCATCTTCATATTTTACTTGTAGTTTGACTTCATAACTATGACTCACACTAAAGCTTCCACCTAAACAAGATTATTTGGTCCTAACATTTCACTATAAACTATTGTTGCCTATGCGATTAGATGGATTGGAATTTTAATTACTTCAATAGTGTTTGCATTCAAATGTTCTTTTATTCATTTGTTCAGTTAAAAAGGAAAGAAGAAAAAAGTAATGCCCCACCTAACAATTGTGGATATAAGGAGGATCATCATTGCACGAGAGTGGCTATTTGTTTAACATGATCTGTGCAATCTTTACATGTACTAATAAATATAAAAAAAAAAGGTAAAAAAATAACAAAACTTAGAATCAAAGAGCATCTTCTTGTTTGTCAAATCTTAAGCTCATAAAGAAAATATAAAAAAGCATATTTTATTAGTGTTCAAATTACACTACAGTATTTTGCCAAAATGCATTTGGGGGTTCTCAGTCATCCACATCACAGCAAATCCAAACCTCTAGAATAAAAGTGTAACATCTTCAACTACTAAAATTGAAGTCTGTTTGTCTTTAAAAACTTTTTATGGTTGTATTTCCAAAAGCATTTTTTCACTTTTCCCTGTTCATGACTTTTGAAATCCTCCCTTTCTTAATCTATGGGGTCCAATTTGTTGACGGACCCCCATTCCAACAAAGTCCTTTAAACTATCCTATCAGCATCTGACCAGAGGCCCCCCAGCTGAGAGCTTTGGTGATCTGACCCCATACTTATCAATATGTAGAGCATTAACTATCTGTCTTCCTTAAATGGAAGATTCTTATTTTTTTTCACCCCTGGGGCAAAAGAGGTTTCCAACTCAGAGACTAGTGTGGGTGAGGAGAAATCTGTCCCCCGTATGTATCTCTATGTTGCCATGGAGTCATCCATGATTGCTGCATGGAATATTTTTCCAGCAAACCTGCTCACTTAATCCTGTTTCAGTGTTGCTAAATAAGCATGAAACATTAATTTGATATTTTCTTGGGAAAAGTATCTTTTATATTTTGCTGCTCTAGATGTTCGGTAAACATCCACATCTAAAAGCTTTTGTTAATCCTCTGCTTTAAAAAAGCATGGAAGACTGGTGTGTGATTCTTATGTTCAAAATGGTTTTTCTTTTGTTTTTTTTTAAATATATACTATTTATACTTTTGTTAATTTGTATTAATTTAAAAAAAAGAGTGGAAAAACTTGCAGTTATCTCTGCCATTTGTCCTTTTTAGCATTCATAGAACTGTCACACAGAAGCTTTAAAAGAAAATAGATTTAGTTAGAAGAGAAAACATGCATTAGCATTCAGCAGGTTGCCACTGTTGATTTTACTGCTCAACATGCACAGTGAGATGAAAAGGAGGTGACTGGGAGTCATGAGATACATATAGTTATTATGTTCCCAATTCTATTCTTTTGTAAAACTGCACAATGGAAATGTGATGAAACACTCAAGCTTTGAATACGGTCTAACCTTTCAGGTTTGGTGCAGAAAATGTTTTATTCAAAACATTTTTCAGCATTTATTCAAATGGTTTGATGAAAAATATCCCTATTAACATTCAGCAGTTGGTGCAATTACCCGAATGAACTGGCAGCTGAATTATGTTTAACTGATAAAGAACTAAAGGAAATGTATAAGTTAACAATAGTGTGGAATCACAGACTGTTGGCATTTAACGATGATGCAACTTCTGACAGAGGCTGCAGGGTTTTGTTTTTCACTGACATTTAGAGTGCTATACTTTCGCCTCAGACTCAGTCAAATCCTGCAAAAGTGACAAGACAGCTCATTCCAGGACAGAAGGATAATAACTCAAAGCACTCAGCAAATCCAACTTCAGAGTTAAAGAGGATCCGTCAGCCGCCATTACTACAACTTACAGTAGGCCTGCTAAGTATGATAACTCTAAGAGATCTGAAAACCATCCAAGGACACACCTTTATACTGTGTTTATATCAGCTTGGTCAAATAGCTGTTAAAAAGAAAAAAAAAAACAGTGTTTAGAGGACACACTGGAACACTTTAAACCTTTTCAGTTCAGATTATTTGGTGACATGGGGAATCTAAAAATATGTCATTTAGCTAGTGCTTGGACCAGTTTAATAGAGCATTTCAAGAAGTTCAACCAAGGATTGTTTTTAGATCAATTTACATTTGTAGCAAAAGGTATAAAGTCATGGGAAAGAAAACACTAAAAACACTTAAAGAGCTTCAAGCAGCCTTGTTTCATCAGAGAAAAAGACACAGCTAGTTAGTTGCTAATTTAAACCATCTAATGAGCTGATCCGTCTGTAAAGGCAGGAATTGTGTCTGTTTGCTGCTAAAAGAAAAGTTATCATGCTGTGCTCACAGAAATTATAAATGAAAAAAATAGCCCCCATCTTTGATTGTCTGGTATTCTGCTTCTTATTTGTCTGACACACCTGAATCAGGCAATAGATAATTAAGAGGACTCTGGAGAAATTGGGTGTGTACAATTTCAGCGGCTGCATCCTCTGTAGGACCAACCTGGACTGAGTCCTTCGAAGGCCATGAAAATAAAGAGGTCAGAAGAGTTTGGCTATAGATTCAAACTGGTCCAGCTTTCTCAGGGTGTCACCGTCCCTCGCTAAGCGTAAGCTCTCTCACCTAGCAACTGTGACAGTTGACTCAAAAAGTGGACAAAGAATGAATACTGAACTTCTCACTACTGATCTGTGTGCTAATTACATTTTTGAGGAGTTTCAGCAGCAGTACTGTCGCTTGTAGTTCACACACTGCATAGATACTGGAATCTGAGCTTAAATGTCAGCCAAACCCATTTGCACAAGGACAGATAAAACTTTCCAATAAACAAAACATTTCCTGCTGACTCTGTATTTAAATTTATTTTTTTCACTAATTCAAGACGAAATTATTCATATGCTTATATTATATCATGATGCACTATAATATAATATTCACAACTGTTCATCGCCATTTCCCTTTTTCCTCTTAGCGTGGAGCAGACGGCTTGCTTGGACTTAGACTGAATCATGGGATACCCAAGGCTATAAAAGATACAACGGACCTGTTCTTCATACCGGGCGAACAGTAGGCTTTACATGTCAACCGCATATGAAGGAGTCTTTTAATCCATTTTACCAAGCCACTGCACTGTGATGTACAGTAATTGCCTTGATGACGAATCTGGCCTTAAGAAGATGCAGCTGCCGGAATCAAACACAGACACTGAGTGCTAAGGAGATAACTCAGCCATTTGTTTCAGGTGTGTTGGACCATCCAAAAGTAGCAGGATGTTGGACACTCAGAAACTGAAACTGTCCACCCGTGCCATAATTTTTCACTATGTTAATGTCCATGACAGAACTACTAGTAAGACATGACAGAAGAAGGAAAAAAATACTAAAGAAATTACTAAAATCAAACCCTATTAGTGTTTGAACTTCCCAGTGACAAATACACAACCAACAAGAGACCCGTAACTTGATTTTAAAATAGGTGAGATTTATATTTGTAAAAACACTGCATTTACACTGTTTTTTTTTTTTGTTTTTTTTTAGCTCTGTCACTTATTCTGTTATTTTTATACAGTTTTTAAGGTTTTGCTGTAATCTTTTGCTGTTGTAACACCACAATTTACCCACTGTGGGACAATAAAAGGATTCTCTATTTCATTTACATTCTAAGAAGCACTCAAATATTGTTAGTTTTGAATAATAAAGCTGCAGGTTTTTATAATTATTAGACCTTTTTTATAAGACCATAACAGAAAAGTGAGGACTGGGCAGGCAATTTACAGAGGAACAGTAGTTGAAGCCATGACAGGTTAGAAAATAAGATCAAGAGACCTACAAAAAATAAAATAAGAAAGGCAGTGAGAAGCTACTTTCAACTCGTGGAAATATCTGAAAACCTTCATTGATGAACTTTTTATTGATGTCAAGCCTCCAAGAGTACTAGGGTGCATGGATTGTAATACAATACAGAGCCTTATTTTTTTTTTTTGAACTCGCAATGGTTATGAATTATTGGTGAAAGTGTCGTTTTTTAAGGCTATGTGGGTATGACCAGCTAGTCTCTATGCCAACACAGACAAGGGCTGCATGATATCAGAACATATTGTGATATTATTGAATATTTTAGGGATGCTATTATTAATTCACATTCTCCCAATTATCGTCATACATTTCATTCAACGCAAAGACCAGTCTCTCTTTCTGAGCAAAGCATCAGTAAAGCGCTATCCAGCTGTGAAACACACAGTGATGAGAGCACCGTGCTCCTAATGAACAGGACATCAATAGTATCACAGACTGCATCACCGATCACATTAACTTCTGTGTGGACAGCACTGTGCCCATCAAAAAGATTCGTCACTCCTCTAATAACAAACTCATGGATCAACCCTGAGATAAAGGCACTTTTGACAGAAAAGAGAAGATCCTTTAGATCAGGGAACAAGGAGGAGCTGAGAGCAGTGCAGAAAGAACTGAGGAAGAAAATCAGGAATGGGAAGAATAGCTACAAGAAGAAGATGGAGGATCAGCTGCTGCAGTAGAACAACATTAGAGGGATCTGGAAAAGCCTGAAGACAATCTCAGGCCAAAATCAGAACACACAGGCTTGAAGTGGGATAACGATCTGAACCAGTTTTTCAACAGGTTTGACCAACTACCCACTCCTCCCCCAACCCAGAAACACCTGCTGTTAACTTCACCTTATTTTATTCTTATACACTTTTCTGAGGTCCACATTTGTGTCACAATTTTTCTATAATCTTTTGGCTGCTGTAAACATCAGAATTACCCCATGGTGGGACAATATAGGGATTTTCTGTTTTATCTATTCTATTCTATCTAGATCACTAAAAACATACATAATTGACATATACAAGCAGGCAAACATATTGCTGGCATACAAAATAAGCATGCAAGATATATAAATTATAATAGGTGATTAAAAATGCAGTTTTGATTTTAACAAATTATACCTCATAGGGAAATGGCCAATTGTGTTCAGTTCTCAAAGACTGAAACTCCACGTCCATGACCAAGACTCTTAGCCCAAAAAATTTACAAAAAGGAATACCCCCAGTTTAGATTCAAGCCTCCTTATGTGGGCTTTCAAACTGATTCAATTTTCAATTCATGAGTGACACTTACTGTAACAAATGCTGTAGAATGGGAGAATCTAGATAGAATGAAGCAGGATGAGGAAAAGTTGTCTCTACGTCAACCAGCAGCCCAAACATATAGTAGCAAAAAAATGAAAATAGCTTCGGACAACTACTTATATTGGATGAGATATGACTATGGTAGCACCACAGTAGGGACAAGTTCAAGCCAAAGAGACACGTCTGGACTGAAATTGTCCCCCGCTGTTTCGGCTGTTAAGTCTCTACCTCCATCTACCTCTCTACGTACCCAGAGACTAACATTACTCTGTTTTAAACTATAAGCTTTAACAAAAAGGAAAGTTTTAAGCCTTGCCTTAAAAGTAGACAGCGAGTCTGCATAACAGACTAAAACTTTTTAAAACTAAAAGTTTTTCCACAGGAGAGGAGCCTGATAACTAAAAGATCTGCCTCCCATTCTACTTTTAGAAATTCTAGGAACCACCAGTAAACCTATGTCAAGTTCTCTGTTAGGAACATTAGGAACAATCTGATTTTCAATAGAAAATGGGGCTTGGTTATAAAGGGTTTTATATGTGTAAATACTATTCCTAAAAGTAAGCCAATGAAGAGAAGCTAAGGTAGGAGACATAATTCTCATTTTAATATACATCAGAACACTGGCTGCAGCATTTTGGATCAGCTGAAAGCTTTTAACTACAGTTAGTGATTTGCTGATAGTAAAGAATTACAACAGTCTAACCTTGAAGTAACAAATGCATGGACTAGTTTCTCAGTATCACCCCCAGACAACTGATCCTGCAGCCCACTGCAGTCCTCTGTAGATAGCACAAAACCAAGTCTGGAAGGTTATGCAAAGAGAATATTATCAACTTCTGAGAAAACATAATTACAGGGATCACATACTGAGAAATCCTTGCACCATATAGGAACTGGACCCAGATGGAGTTTTTAGGATATACACGTTATGCATATAAAATGAGCACCTAAAGCAGCCAGATGATCTAAGCAGAGTAAAGCACAGATATGACTTACAGGTGCTGGTCATAAAATTAGAATATCATGAAAAAATAGATTGATTTCAGTAATTCCATTTAAAAAGTGAAACTTGTATATTATATTCATACATTACATACAAACTCATATATTTCAGATGTTTATTTTGTTTAATTTTGATGATTACAAATGACAACAAATGAAAATCTCAAATTCATCATATCAGAAAATTAGAATATTACTGAAGACCAATAAAAACAAAGGATTTATAGAAATGTTGGCCAACTGAAAAGTATGAACATGAAAAGTATGAGCATGTACAGCACTCAGTATTTAGTTGGGCCTCCTTTGGCCTGTATTACTGCAGCAATGCGGCGTGGCATGGAGTCGATCAGTCTGTGGCACTGCTCAGGTGTTATGATAGCCCAGGTTGCTCTAATAGTGGCTTTTAGCTCTTCTGAATTGTTGGGTCTGGTGTATTGCATCTTCTTCTTCACAATACCCCATAGATTTTCTATGGGGTTAAGGTCAGGAGAGTTTGCTGGCCAATTAAGAACAGGGATACCATGGTCCTTCAACCAGGTACTGGTAGCTTTGGCACTGTGTGCAGGTGCCAAGTCCTGTTGGAAAATGAAATCTGCATCTCCAAAAAGTTGGTCAGCTGCAGGAAGCATGAAGTGCTCTAAAACTTCCTGGTATGTGGCTGCGTTGACCCTGGACCTCAGAAAACACAATGGACCAACACCAGCAGATGACATGGCACCCCAAACCATCACTGACTGTGGAAACTTTACACTGGACTTCAAGCAACGTGGATGAAGTGCCTCTCTTCTTTTCCTCCAGACTCTGGGACCTTGATTTCCAAAGGAAATGCAAAATTTACTTTCATCAGAGAACATGACTTTGGACCACTCACCAGCAGTCCAGTCCTGTTTCTCTTTAGCCCAGGCAAGACGCTTCTGACGCTGTCTGTGGTTCAAGAGTGGCTTGACACAAGGAATGCGACAGCAGAAACCCATGTCTTTCATACGTCTGTGTGTGGTGGTTCTTGAAGCACTCACTCCAGCTGCAGTCCACTCTTTGTGAATCTCCCCCACATTTTTGAATGGGTTTTGTTTCACAATCCTCTCCAGGGTGCGGTTATCTCTCTTGCTTGTACACTTTTTTCGACCACATCTTTTCCTTCCCTTCGCCTCTCTATTAATGTGCTTGGACACTGAGCTCTGTGAACAGCCAGCCTCTTTAGCGATGACCTTTTGTGTCTTGCCCTCCTTGTGCAAGGTGTCGATGGTCGGCTTTTGGACAACTGTCAAGTCAGCAGTCTTCCCCATGATTGTGTAGCCTATAGAACTAGACTGAAAGACCATTTAAAGGCTTTTGCAGGTGGTTTGAGTTAATTAGCTGATTAGAGTGTGGCACCAGGGGCCATCAATTTTGAACCTTTTCACAATATTCTAATTTTCTGATATGATGAATTTGAGATTTTCATTTGTTGTCATTTGTAATCATCAAAATTAAACAAAATAAACATCTGAAATATATGAGTTTGTATGTAATGTATGAATATAATATACAAGTTTCACTTTTTAAATGGAATTACTGAAATCAATCTACTTTTTCATGATATTCTAATTTTATGACCAGCACCTGTATGTTTGCTCCTTTGACATGTCAATTTTTCTCATGTAGCAATCAGCCTGAAAGGATCGTTCTTCTCTTTTTTTTGAAGTCAAGCTTTATAAAGTATTTGGCTGCTGCTAAACGGCGATAACAAATGAACCCCTTTGTGTGAAAAGAGGATATTTAAGCAGTTTGAAATATCCTTACAGCCAGTGAAGGAGGCTACAGTCTCTGTAAATTCTGCCAGCAAACACCTTGGCCATATGGATGTATTTAGGTTCAGACTTTGGAAAAATATGGAATACTTAAAGCTAAATGTAAGCAGAAATATTGAGAAGCCTAACTTCCCCCCAAAATAATATCAGCGATGAGAACATTTTACTCCAAAAATTGCGGTGCTGATTCTTCCAAAACAACCTGGATGTGTTGTAAAAACCTTCTTTAACAACAGAGACTGAGGTATCGGCCATAAAACAAGCCATCCGCTAAGAAAGATGGCTGTTTTTAGCAGCAGAGAGCTCATTTGCAACTTTGGGAATTGTGCCTCCGTGTGCCAAGCAGCCTTGTGTCACTCTGGGGACCCAGAATAAGGAGAAGGAAACAAGAAGGAGCGACAGTAAGAGAGAAAAGCAGAGGCGCAGCAAAAGGTAGAGAAACACTGAAGGATGGAACGACTATACAAAAGAAAAAAAGAATGCTTTACCCAAATCTCATTTGTTATGTACGCACACACAGAGATACATGTGTTTCAATGTGCATCCTCTGAGCAGGATTATACCATCTAACTTAGTGTAGCAAAACACACAAGGATTGATTGTAGTCTGCTTATATAAGAGACATTTAACCACAAGAACATTTTAACACATAAAATATAGGAATAAAATAGGAACCAGTTCTAACCTGATATTTAATTCAGGTTTCTGAAAGTTTTAAGACAAACATCGAGAGCAACCTCTGCCTGAATGATATAGGAGCTTGAATTCTGCAGATTGGAAAGCCTTCAAAGACTTCCAGCTCTTATTGCTGCAAGCAGTTTTTTAGTTTATGGTAAATTAAATATAAATATGTGGCTTAATTATCTTAAAGCAAGGTCTGTTAACTACTTGGCATCATTTCAGCTTAATATTTCTAGTGGAGTGGATCTTAAAGCAAGATTTATTTTGCTCTTTTAAATCAACATTTTAAAAGTAGAGATGGACTGATAAATAACTGATAGCTAAAACGCCTTGCAGTAATAGTCATACTCCTTGGATTTTCACATTTTGTTACATTGAAATTAAACTCTTCAGTGCATGTTATTTAGATTTTTGTCATGAACCAAAACCAAATACTTCATAAATCTAAAGTGCAGGGATTTTTTTAATTCATAATGGGCCAGCCTTGAGTCATAGCCTACAGTCATAGTTCCAAGTCTTTTAGGACACAGCCATTTGAATAAATTGTATACCAAGCCAAAGTTACAAATGATATTTATTATTTGAAATTAAAACATGAAAAAATGTTTTTTCTGCCTTGAATAAAAAAAGAAATTAAATGCAATTACATTAAATGCCTTTTATTGCAGTAAAAGTAGTGACAAAACATAACAAAAACAAGGGTCATATTTTAGAAAAATATATCTGACCAGCCAAAATCTTTCTAATATTTGAACCATTTCAGTTTGAGGCTACCCGGGAGAAATGCAGTCTTACCAATATCAGTGGCACATTTACTGATAAAGGATTTGTAGCACTCTAAAGTTAAAATAAAATACTACTTTCTTTTGAAACTGTTCTGCTCTCACACAGGCAAGCTTGATTATTACTTGTGTACATCCTTTCACTCAAATTAAACACAAATTTAAAGGATACAGGCAGATGATATGAAAACCCTATTAGCCCATTACCATGCCCATTAGAACCCCTGGCTTACATTAACAGCTAGTAGAGAGTTAACCACACATATGGCAAAGTTCAAGTGAATACAGAAATAGTATGGGAGGCTAATATCATAAAATCAAATACCTCTTCAAAATTATGTCACAACATAGGTACATTACTGTTAAAGATATTCCAATGAGACTTTGTACCATCCTTTCTTGTAGACTTAAGTTTAGGGGTTGAAAAACAAAAGAAACTAACTAATATCTGGCCACTAAAGGGTAGCAAAGAAAGACAATGGTCCACCTGCAGGTCACATGTAACTTAAAGGAGCTAGCCTTTTATGAAGATTTTATACTACTTTTTTCTTTTTCTCTGAATGGGATTGAGGGCTGGACGTAAGTCACCCATGGGCCAGAATCTCAGGTTGATTGCCAGTTAAGTAGCCCTATTTTGAGGCATGTCTTTGCCTGCAATGAAAGATTTTTTTTCTAATTTATGCCAAATGGCTATATCTCGGTCAGATTAGATGGAGATAATCTGTATCATCAATTTTTAAGTCATGAAAACAATTTGAAATTAGATTTAGTGATTGGAAAATCTGGGTGTGTGTGAAGGATAGTTGTCCAACCAAAATGTTAACTTCTGCCATCATCTCCAGTCATTTGCAGCCTCTAAAATGTTTCTTTTCAGGATTGTCCCAAGTGTAGCTCCCTATCCATTCTACTTCAAGCTGATGTGCAGTTTTTCCACCTCGCTGCATGTTGGCCGGAAAGTTTTGCCTCAGTCTCATCTCACCAGAGAACCTTCCTCCAGATGTTTCTATACAAGGCTTGCGGTAAAATTAAACAGGATGTCATATGACTTTCTTTCAACAGTTGATTTTGCTTTCCACTCTTCAATAAACACACCATTCATGGAGAGCATGAATCATTAGTGTTCCCTCAAAAGCTAGTACCACGGCTTTTGCTCCATCATAACTTCAGATTTATGATGGACTTTCCTGGAGAGGACCTGTGGTGCTAGTAAACATTTGCCTTTTGTATCTCTGCTTCTTGTTGTATGTCTGCTTCTGTCTCCTTGAACCCAAATAGACCTTAATAGAAGGTCCCTCACACTGAGCCTGGTTCTGCTGGAGGTTTCTTCCTATTAAAAGGATGTTTTTCCTCTCCACTGTCATTGCATGCATACTTCATGTAAAGGATTGCTGAATAGTCAACAACAAAATTCAAGCAAATACTGTCACCACAGGTTTACAAAGTTCTCCTTCAGGAGGAGCATGTCTTGCATGTCAATCACTCAGTGTAATCTGACAGAGACTTTTAACTAATCTGACTCTAGGATCTGATGGAACTGTTTTGATACAATATAAACAAGGTGATATGAAGTAAATTCATATTTATACTTAAAAAGACTTATACTTTAATCTTTAGAATGCACATACATTTTATTTAAATATTTTTGTCTAACAAGCTGAAAGATAATGCTTGGATTCAAAGAAAGCTAGCAGTGGTCAGAAGTTCCCGTTTCTCGGTTTTGTGTAAAAGTGTATAGTTATGTTGCTTTGTAGTCATAAAAGGTGTGCTTACACTTGTTTACACTTGGGGAAAAAAATATATATACCAGGTGAAATACAAAACTTCAAAACTAAGATCATTTTGCAAACAATTTATCCAAAGCAGCAAACTTAATTCTAGGGAAAATTAAAAGCAACATCATGTATTTATGTATGTATGCATTGCATACCCTAGTCTTAAAGAAAGCACGTCGAACTGCAGGCTGTGCTGCTTTTTGAAAGTGGTTTAGTTTTTATTTATCCATAAATATTCAGCCTGGCTGTTTAAAAATCTGAACATTCAGCACAAAGCAGCAGCAGAACTGCTGCTCTCAGGAGGTACTTGGTTGCTTCCTCCTTACCTGTGATGTTGTAGAAGTAATTGAAGCAGTTTAGGTTCAGACTGCATGGCTCTTTGTCAGACAACTCCGGGCATTGCCTGCCCACACCAGGGTATCGAAGGGTGTATGCTGTCCGCACTCGGCTGTTGTTTCTGGTACAGGGCTGAAATGGATGAAAACATAAAATGATGAAACAGAGAGAAATAGAAGTAATCTTCAAGAAAAAACCTACAAAACCAAAGTTGAGCTGTGTAGCAGAGAAGACAAAACACATGATTTCTGATTAACTTTCTCAACCATTAGGGTACATTTAAAACCTCCTTATCCCTGTTCCTTATTAGGGTGTCTAAACATAAAGACAGTTCATCAAACAGTACATTTTCTCCCTCTCTCTTTCCAGAAAGGAATCAGATTTTTCCAGCTCAAAATCACAGGGAAGCTGAAAAAGATATTCTGCTCAACCAGCGAACCATCAGATTCTCTGGGTTTAAGGGAAGGGAAACAGTGAAAGAAAATGATAGCTTTCTGAATGGCTCCAAAGCTGAATAGATGAATAAAACATGTGAGAAATTCCACTAGTGCCACTGCAGACTCCACGTTGAGAACGCAGTTGTAGAAAGTTAGAAAGTTACTCTGTGTTTTTAATTTTTTTGGGTGGTAGGTGGTGAGGGGATTCGGGTGAAGCCAATGAAACCACTTCAGGCGCTGAACATGATATTTTAGCAAGTTGTTTAGAAAGCAGCATTTTTAGCAGCAGGTTCTTAGACATCTCTGGTCTTCCAAAAATTGCATGGAGTGGACCCCGTCTTCAGAGTAATTAATTGACTACTATCTACTGTACCCACACTGTAAATCCGTATCAAGTGGCAAAGGTTCACCTAAGACAGCTAGGTGAATTTAAGTATGGAAAAAAGAAAAATGGTAACATAACACTAAAGTAAGATACTCTGTAGCACATAATGCATTTTATACATTTTATCCAAAAACAAACATTCACAAAAAAAAACTTTAAAGCTCTAAGCCACATCATTATATTAACCAACATCACAACAAGGAAAGAGAAGGCAAATATCAACAGCAGCTTTAAGAGCTTAAACAAACAAAATCCATTATGTTATTAACTTTGTTATTAGGAAGAGCTTGTGTCTACATTTTAGACTTCATACAGGAGGGAATTTCCTTCTACTTTTTTATTTTTAGTTTAGCTAAACTTAGGTAAAATTAGCTTTGATTATTCATTTTGATCAAAGAAGATTCTACAATTTTTTTATTTGGGGTTTGTGTTTTTCCTTTATTTTAATACATGTTTCTCAGTAAAACAGGTTTCAGAATTCAGTACATTTTCCTAAGAAAATAATTATTTGAATATTTGTGGCTGTCTGCCAAACCAGGCACATTATTTCCAGCTTACATATGCAGGTGTGTGTGCATCATTACATGTGAGCTGGAGACCTGCTTTGAAGTTGTGAGTCTTTATCATACATCATCTGCCTCCCTCGCTGAATGCACACTGAGCACAGAGTAATATAGGTGATGTATAAGCCACTTTGTCTTGCTTCCCCAGTTCATGGATCCCCTTTATTCCTCCTTGGTGGACTAGAAATAACCTGTTGACAAAAATTCACACACTCCTCATCATAATAGAGTACAACTAAGCTTTGTATCCTCAGCCTCAGGGAAAATATTTGAGACAAGAAAAAGACATCAAGATAAATCTCAATGGGCTTGCCAGAAGTCCAAGTCCTCTCTATATCTGCTCTGCCTGGTAGCTGATCTGTTGCATTTTTCCCTCCTGATCTGGATTCAGCACACTCACCATGCTACAGCGGCTCCAGGGGCCCCAGTCGTTGAGGACACAGTCCTCTGGGCATGGCAGCCGGCTTTCCCTGGCCCCTAGGGGCATCTCCTCCGGGTCACAGAGGTAATCCTCCACAGCCTCAGATGGGCCATCCACAGTGTTCAGCATGCACCTGTGGAACCAGTAAAAAAACAGTAGTATTTTCTATTTTACGTATAAAAATGATAGAGATTTTAAATAATTAGAAATGCATTTTGTAAATACCTGACTTTTCTGGTCTGGACACCCTCTCCACAGTTCTCCTTCAGATCCACATTGCTGACCTTCCACACACTCCACGGCTCAGCGACCCAAACATACTGTGTGCAGTCACTCTGACAGGGTACCACCTCATACACCTAAGAGCAAAGGTCACTTTTAACTGTGCTTTTAGTTTTTAAAGTTTCACACTGTATGAATAAGCTAAAAAATATAATATGATTTATTTTCTTTATGCCGTTATTGTGGACTGTGGACATTTTTCAGCAAAGCTTAATACATAGTGACGCTTTGACTCAGCTCACTGAGATTTAAGCTCCATCCTTACTGGGATAATTCTGAAAAAGAGCCTGTTTAATGCTGCTCCAGTAAGCTTCAGAACTTTGTTCATTTACTCTCAAGTAATCACATCTGTACAGTATGTGTGTATCTGTCATTGACCCACTGATGCGGGTGGCATTTTACTTCTGTGCTAAACAGCAAAGAGCAAAGCAGAGCAGCTCTTACCTGGGCCTATGGCAGCAAGTCACATCCAGCAAGCATCGCGGTGGATCAAAAAGAGACAGATGGATTAATGGGGATTAGCCAACAGCTCATAGAGCAGAAGTTTTAAATGCAACATTTTAGAAAACGTAACCAGAAAAGCCTCTGGCGTAAATACCTGTGTGTACTAAACAGACAAATCTGTGAGGCTGAAATCAACACAACTCTCAGTATGAATCCATTGATACTTCAATGCTCTGGATGGCAGCTCTTTCTTTTTTGGCAAATTTAGGGATTCTCAGAGATTTACTTAAATGTTATTTAGTTGCAGGACCAGCTGCTTTTCCTGATTAACAAAAGCCGGAGTGAATCTCATATGAGCAGAAGGGAAAGGACAACTCTGCAGACTTAAATTCACTGTTCATTAATCATGACTCCCTCTCATAATGTACCAGAATTTATGAATAAATAATAAGCAATACTAAGCTGAAGAAGGCTTTTTTTCTTCCTATCAACAACGCCAGACTTCTTGCATCACTAATGAATAACTCATGATGTCTCCACACCTGGTTGACGTGGTCCAGTTTTGGACATGGTCGGCCTCCGTTGTACGGCTTCTCTCGAAGCCACTTGGAGCGGACTTTCACTCCACTTCCGCACGACTTGCTGCACCGGGACCAGTTGGACCACTCACTGAGTTTACAGTCGGATGGGCAGGGAATGATGCACGCTTCCTCAATATAACCTAATAGAAAAAACAAAGCATAATTATCTTATTAATATTTGGCTTTCATTCTTTTTCTCACTAAATTGCTGAGTACTATCAAATGAAGTGTGGTCAGTGAACGTACTACTACTACTTTCAGCTCTAGAGTTTTAGAAATTAGACAAAAAAAAAAAAAACTTAATATCTGTTATTTTTACCATGTTGTTTATCATAATCAGAGTTCAAATTTACCAAAACACAAACCATATTCAAGTCTTGGTTCTTCTTTCCAACACTCCTTCCTTCTTTAAGGTTTACCGACTTTTGTTTCTACACATATCTTTTAAGGTGAAATCACATTGTTTCAATGATGGGGTCTAAACTTTGACTGGATCAGTGCCACAACCACATTTTCCATTTTAGCCAATCTATTGTAGATTTATAGCAGTGGTTAAGATCATGATGATGTCATATAAACTGTCTCACATTATATGTAGAGAAGTTTATAATTGAGTGCAAGGTGCAAGCCAAGCCAACTTTATATATATATATATATATATATATACACATTTGTGCTTGAAAGTTTACATATTTATTTCTTATTAAACAAAATAAATTCACACTAGTAATTCAAACAAAAAAAGTTATAAAAAATAAAATTTTACTAAATTATAATTTACTAAACTAAAATATTGTTTTTGTATGCATGTAATGGTTAACATATCAAACAAGCCTGCAAAGAGGCTGTGAAAGTGCATCCCTTTGCAATAGGATATTTTTTTCTCCCACGGTTTATTAAAACATAACCATATATGAAACATGGTTTTATTTTTTTTCCTGTTACTTTTGTTCACAGCACTTTGAGATAGACTAAAAGGTGCCCTATAAATATAGTTTACTGTCCAAATCATCATTCTTTTAATAATGATAATCATCTGCAACTGGATGGACTGCTTTGAACCTTATCTGTATTTTACATCACGTCTAAACTTCCTGTGGGACAAAAATCTTAATTGGTCAAACCGAAACAGTTTGTACATCTTAACTTTGCACAGTACTCTTTGTAGATCCCATGCAAAACACCCACTTATGCACATACTAAAAAACAAAAAAAAAAACCCTGCAGATACAATTTAGCACTTCTTCTTACGTAGAATATTTAAGGATCAGATCCCAAGCAAGACCTGTAGAATCTATGTTTAAGCTTTTGGGTATTTTGCCGTTTCTATTGGTAATTTACCATAATTTTACTGCCAAGAAACATCGTGTAACCTTAAAAACTACTGAAATCTTCCCATTTGTGAATAGTTTATCTAACTGTAAAATGTTGTTTAAAAATGACTTTGCATCTCATCTAAATTTGCTCAGCAAATTGTTTCCTTAAGGTTAATGCTGATTCCTACACTTTTGCACAGATAAAATAAACTTACAACACCTCTGCTTTTTAAATGGCCGCTCCTGCTTCTGATTGATTTTAACTGCCCACATATTTATCTTAAATCTAAGTTTTATAAATGCTGCTTTTGCATCTGAATACCAAACCCTGATACATAAAACTGTAGGACTAAAAGAGGGTGTACGTTTGTTACCATGGTTATAAACTGAATCCAGCTGTTTGAACTTTTAACCCTTGTTTCATGTTTTAACAAAATCAGTGTCTTAATTTTTAGTCAGTAAAACAGCAATCTAATTTATTATCAGGTACACAAGTCTAAATTCTAACTAAAGTAGTGGTTGGCTCTGTCATAGAGACAGTTTTTTTTTTTTTTTTTATCTTTTTTGCCTAGATCACTGGGTTATAAACCAGTGAATCGGTGCTGCTCTTTTGGAGATTTTTCTAAACCATGGCTCCTTTTTTCTCAGTTTTTTCCAAAACAAATTATTTTCCTTAACATTTAGATTTGTATGTCACATCTCTGTTCAGAGCAGAAAATCTATTTAGTGAAGAGACTATAATACATTGTAGCCTTTGTAACAGGTCACTAATTCTGTTTAGTTTTAGCAAGAAAATAAATGATGTGAGGTAAAAAGGAGAAAGCCCATCCCTGTCTGTGTCCAGCTACTTCCTCCTTATGACTGCTTTACTAATTATTGACCATTTTGTGACAAAATTTACATAGGCAACAGAATCCTTGTTGTTTTATTTTGTTATGCAATCTAAATATTTTTAGAATTTGCATTTAAAATTGGGTCATATTTGGTCACCGTGTCTCACATGGACATATACGTATGGACATATGCGTATAATTCTCAGTTACTTTAATAATACTTCTCAGCTACAGTATCACAAACCAGGATGGTAAAACATCCATGCATGATAAATACTAGGTTTTTTGGGGGGAAAAATTAAATGACGTACCAAGGGAGAAAAAAAATACACCAGGAACTTATAATTTGCAATCATGAACAGATTTACTGTAGATGTAAAGAGCTACTTTTAGGCCATTTACCATACATTTATAGATGACCTCATGCTGGAGAAGTTGTCCAGCAGCCATAAAGCACACTACCAAGTCCATGACTAAATAGCCCAGAGGAACCAGAATAAGATTTTAGAAGGTCCCAGTCAAAGTCTGGGCTAGGAACCTTTGTTTGGCCATGTTTATTGAAAACCCACAAATCTGACAAACAAGCAGCATCACAGGAGTTGGTTTACTGGGGGTCTTCAAACTATGGTTCAAGCCGAAAACCTGAAATTGGTATGGAAATCTAAGCTATGGCAAAAGGGCCACAGCTTATAAAAGCACTATATATCTGAACAGTGCTGGCAGTTGGGAAGGAGCAAGGCCCGGGAACATGGATTAGTTGTTAGTAGCTGGCTTAATGACAAACAGTAGCCTCAGTGGCAAATTTTTAAATTAGACTTAGACAGGTTTTATTTGCCATTTTGTTTACACAAGTGTAAAACAAAACAACAGCTTTCTGGACAATTTCATCTTTTTAAAAGTGCAGCCTTGAAAAATAGTTTTAAATATATATATATATATATATATATATATATATATATATATATATATATATATATATATATATATATATATATATATATATATATAGACATACGACTTACAGATTTACAATTCTAACTTTTTTTTTTATTACACTAAATGCTTCACATTGAGGAGCAATTGTTAAGCAATGCTTTATGCAGAGCTGAACTCTCATAGCTCTATCAGTATTGGAAAGGAAACTTCATCCACTTCAGGACCTCACACTGCTGAGTCCAGCATGAACTCTAAATTGCTCCTTTACTTTTGACCTTTAAGCACTTTGACATTTGTCATTTTATATCACTGACTCTGTCACTTGGAAGCACAGTTCGTGCAGGTTTTGCAGCAGCTGAGCTTGCACTTCCCTTTAAGTTTAACTGATGTGGTGCCCAGCTTTCTCTGGAAGGTTTTTAGTCCCAGTCCAGGCAGGACTTCACGTTGGATTTCTTTAAAATCAATTTGCAACCTGACACAAGTGTCTAACGTAGTTCCCAAGCACATATCACTGCTGCAGCGAGCTTTCTTAACTGTCAGGAAACCAATCTTACCTGATAGGGAGTAGCTTTTACTGCCAATAGCCCTAAATGCTCTAATGGCATTTAGGATATGTAGAAAACTGAATTCAGGAAAGGAAAAGCTCTGAAGAAACATCAAGAATCTACCTCTCCCTTTTTTAATGCATTAGAAATAGTACATTCTAAGTTATTTAGAAAAAAATAAAAAGTATAAATAAAAACAATGGATGGCTTGACTGCTTATTGTACTTTACAGTGAATATTGAAACACAGGTATGGAAAAAACATTTTAGAGTAACTTTGTCTTTTTTGCCCCTCATATTTAATTTTGCTCTTTTCACATAATATGTAAGATAAGAAGACAATGAAGAAAAAAAGGGCGGTGTATTATTTTTTCAATGTCTGGCTTTCTGAAAAGCATTCTGTTTCCTGAGATTAATTTGTGACTATTCAGATTAGCTGAAATACACCAACATACATTCATTGCCATTTGAGCATTGAGTGGCTGAGTCAGTTAATGTAAAACTTTTAGTGCCAGGAAATGACAAATGCCTGAATCCAACCTTGAGGTCTTTCTACTGTACCTACCTAACCCAATTTCAAAAGAGTAATCTCTGTTGGTCAGCAAATGAACTGGAGAATAAATGTTGAATAAATTGTTTTCAGGTCTTTATTAACATTAAAGGGATAGTTCGGTATTTTTGACATGAATCTGTATGGCATCCCCATCACCAGTGGCATGCAATCACACTGACTTACCCCTGGCAGCGTCCTGTGAGCAGAGTTATCGTCCAGTTTTGGTCAAGCCGAAAGTAGTCCGGCAGGTTTTTAGAGCCAGCGAAATAAAACGTTTCTCTTCCCAAAACATTATGTGTTCAAAAGAGCGATATTTTTGCATCCCAAAAACATTGTAGTGGAAAAAGTCACACGTCGTTATCAATTGGTCCTATTTTCTCTCTGTTCGTATCAGTGCGCGCCGTCATTCAGACAGCTAGGGCCTACTAACCTGACAACAGCCAGATGCATGTCTCCCTCCGCCCAGCTAGGAGCTAGGCGGAGGGAGACATGCATCTGGCTGTTGTTGAGCTCGCTGTCTGAATGACGGCGCGCACTGATACGAACAGAGAGAAAATAGGACCAATTGATAACGACGTGTGACTTTTTCCACTACAATATTTTTGGGATGCAAAAATATCGCTCTTTTGAACACATAATGTTTTGGGAAGAGAAACGTTTTATTTCGCTGGCTCTAAAAACCTGTCGGACTACTTTCGGCTTGACCAAAACTGGACGATAACTCTGCTCACAGGACGCTGCCAGGGGTAAGTCAGTGTGATTGCATGCCACTGGTGATGGGGATGCCATACAGATTCATGTCAAAAATACCGAACTATCCCTTTAATAGAAAATCCCTTAATTTTTTCCACAATAGGAAAATTAGTAGTTGGTTTTATAACAGTGAAATACTCAGTCTCAACAGGGCAAGTGATCTTTGTACTTCAAGTTGCTAAGTTTCTTTTTCACTGATTCTGCAGACATATAGAACCCAGCATTAAGGGAGAAGTGCCTATAATGCTTCTCCAGATACAACAATTTTGTTTTCATGCATCAACAGAGGTGTTTACTCATCTCTCAATCGTATTTATATAAGCTGGAAGCATCCTTGCTATTCTTTATGGCACATTGACTTCCCTCTTTCCTTTTTTAATGAATCCACAAAGAGACTAAGGCATTCAGAGGGCTGTGTGTTATTGAAGTTTTGAGAAAAAAAAGAGGTACCTCTGTCTGATGAGAAAGAAGAATCTTGTAACAAAAATCTCTGATGCCATATTTATCCCCCCAACAAATCCCACAATTCATTACTGTACTTTAAACTATTTTTTTCTATGTCTGATTTTCAATTTTAAATGTCACCAGAATATGTAGGATCTTTAAACCATGTTCCCTCCCTTCCCTGGATTCAAACCCTGACTCTTCACAAAGCAACATTTTCTACGGTGGGGAAAAACAAGATAACATGCTATTCCACACAAACATTGGATGATCTTCAGTAAACTCCTTACACCTACAGTATAGTTAAGTTTAAGCTTATTTCCCCTTATGACATCATGAAGGGCATGCTTTTCAAACAGACCATTTTGGGCTCACTAAGCTTAGATGTTGAGAAAGGCAATGATAGAGGTGAAGGTTTTTCATTTTTGAACCTCATACACAGACTTCAGGACACATATGATTGTCACACAATGTTCGTGATGTGAACTTTGCAAAGAGTATTAACCACTCAAAATGTCCCCACTTTCCTTTATGGGCCCTTAGCTGGCCCCCCTTCAATTCCTTTTTAGACATCAGTATTTGTACTAAAATATTCTGTCATGATTTTACGGACATTAAAAGTCAGAGTATAAAAAATATACAAGAGGAGGGGATTTCGCTAGGAGTTTGAGGGAAGTTGGTCATTTGGCTGGCGTTTGACTTGGAAGGGCCATTTTGAATGGCTGCTACTGTGAAATGGGACCTTTACAATAATGAAGTGTGACAAACAAGAACCAACTTGAACAGAAATACCAATAAGTTAGTGGAACAACATTTCAAGGTAGCAAAATGCTGTTAGAAAGATGCTTTAAACATCGGCTGTCATCTGCACGGATCAAGTCTCTATGATAGGTGATGCTAAGTGTTCAGCGTCTCCATAGAAGCCAGTAAAGGAGAGAACGAGGAAAACCATGAAAATGGGAAAATCTGAGCCCCTCTGGAATGCTTCAGCACTGGGGAACTCAGAAATACTCTTGGCAAATGATGAGCTTACACATTCTTCAAGCAAGGGTTCAAATACAAGTGATTTTTGTGAAAAATAATGATAAACAAATAGACCAGTAAATGTTCTTTTGGATCAAGTTTCAGTTTGATTATAGGATATCAAACACGTAGCAACTATAAAATAGTTGCTATGTATAATTATAAGAGAAGGTAATGCAGAAGACTCAGAAGAAGACTCAGCCAACAGTCCCCAATGACTATAGACTTGTTGCCATGACATCCCACATCATGAAAAGCCTAGAAACCTCTGTTGGTTTATCTCAACAAACAAACAAGCAGCTATCAAAAAACCCCTGCAGTTTGCTTATCGCCGTGGAGTTAATGATGCCATCATACACCTTCTTCAACAAACCTACTTTAATTTAGACAGTGCAGCCAGCACTGCACTGACAACACTGTATATCATCTCAAAAAGGCTGTTGAACATCAACATTTGTCTTCAGTCAGAGGCTTGTCCAGATCAGTGCAAGAAAGACCGCTACAGAAGATCCTTCCTGCTTACAGCTATCTACATCTACAATAACTCGATGAACAAAGGCAGATGAGTAACTTCAACATTTAATTTCCCTTGAGGATTAATGCAGTTTTTTTTAATTTAATATAAATAATATATATATTGTGCTGAAAGTGTCATTCTACATCTCGATTCAGCATGCACATTTAACACACTTTCCTTTTTTATCTGTTGGGATGAAGAGATCAGAGGGGCAAGGTTTGCCTCATCTACATCACAGCCAAGAGAATTGTGTCAGCTGCAGAGTCTACAAGGGACCATTCTCATTTTCTTCTATCAAGATCTCAAGTGATGATGGCTAAGATGGAGGGAGCAGATCAGAAAACTGGGGAGAGTAGCAGTGCAAATAAGGAATAGAAGAGATTTAATGATTGCTTTGAAATTCACATGAGTCAACACTTGCTCAACATTGCTTGGTTATTGTAAGCATCTCAATAAGCATTTGTCATTTGCTTAATTACTCCTTGAAATAAACGCATGGACCCACACAAGCAAACACTAAATAGAAATCACACAGGTGTAAACATGTACAGAAAACACTCAGATGCAACCTCATCCTGAAGATGAGCTCCTGTCACACCCACACTCAGATTAAGTATCTGAATCTGTGAGTCACACAAGGAGACTAAAACCCTGTTTATATATGCACAGCGCTGATGTATTCATTTAAGCATCTCCCACATTCTATTTCACAGTAATTTTTCCAACGAGTTTTGAAGGCACAAGTCTTTGGTTGAAATCCTCAGGATCTAAGATAAGACTTGAAAAGGAAAACACAAGTAATTTGATCAGAAAAAGGCCTGCAAATATGAAATTCAGGATTTAAGATAAGCTCCTGCTGCTGTGAAGAAGAAGTTTTAAATCCACAAATATGTTGCTCTTCAGATGAATTTTGAACATAGAAATAGTACCCAGCCATGTTGGGTCCTGTTATAGTAAATTTCACACTCTGAACCAAGAAGTTAAGGAATAAAAGGAGTAAAATCAGATTTGATTAATGTCACACTACACCTCTGGATTATAAGTCTGAATTGTTTATACCCCTTAAAGACATTAGAAACCATATAACTTTTTAAAGCACTAAGATAAATACCCCAACTAGTCAGAGGAAAGAATATCCTTAATGTTTTATGTGCGAACAAAGACCCATAAATCTCTTTCCCGCTGTCCACCCGGGTCAAGCGACTCAAAAAGTGACCCGTGTTAAAATCGCCTCGGCTCTGATCAGCATGCTGAAGGAACAACAGACCTGGGTTGACGTGACAGATAAAGAGACAGACAGATAAAAGTGCAAAACAAAGTACACTCACTACGCCCTGCCTTCCTTACATTCTTGCGCTCCATTGTTTACTTCCCTGATTTCTGTCGCATTGGTGACATCATCAACTCTAACCCTACGCCATGGTGTCACCAGATATGCAGCAGTGGGGGGACAGAGACCACACAGCCAGCGGTGAGTTAGACCCAGCTTTTTTTGCCATTGGGAATGAGTTAGTGGGTCGACACATGTTTGAAAAACAGACGTTAAATCGCTATTTTTAGTCGGAATGAGGCTGTAGATTCTAAAATTGGAACTCCAAGATGCTTTTTATACCCTCCACTATGGCTCTTACTATACTGCAAAAACAAAACACTTCGCAATCATTTCTTAAGAGTATTTATCTTTAATTTAGTAGGTAAATAAAATTATCTTCCAAGGGAATAGTATTTGTACCCTTAAAATAAGATAATTAGATATTATGCACTCTAATTAAGAGACTGCAGTTGTTATTTTTATTTTAATTTCATAGCGTCTTATTCCACCTGCAAAGTATCAATTGAAAAAAGAATTGCACATATTCTAATAAAAATGGACTCACTTAGATTTGAATTTTTGCAGTGTCCCTTTGACTTGAAATTATGAACGGAGTATTGTTTTAAAATACAGAATTAACATTCATTAGTAGCACAGTGTGCCACGGCTCTTTTTTATGCTCAAATAATGACACAGATGTAATTTACAACAGTTTTACTGCATTGCTCTTGTCCTTGACTCTCAATATTCATTGGAATAAATTGCCTTGTCTGGAACTATCAAATCTTTATATTAAAGTCACCTTAAATATTCATTTTATAAAAACTATCATTTTAAATTTTACACATTCCACAGAACCCAATGAAATACACTTTAAATACAAAATATTGGAATTATCAACCATCTATCATCTGCTGTCCTTGGCCACAGTTAAACAGATACATGAACCATATGGTAAGTGACACTAAAGAAGAAAGCGGAACTGTGTGAGGGGGTCTTACAGCTTGGAAACACGTTTTCCCTCTGAGAAAGCCTTTGAGGCTGTTATTTACTCCTCTCATTAAAGAAAAAAAAAACATGCACTTTATGCCACCAACACATGTCATGCTTGCAGTAAAACATCAGATGCTTCTGGTAGGTTCTTGTGCAAAACTGCTGCGCCAAAACTCTATGCATCAGCAACAATAGCAAGCTAAAAAAAAAAAACTTGTACATCTGTGCTTGAGCTGTCAATATGATTAATTACAAATAACATTAAAAGAATTAGCATAACAGCTTGAACGTAAACATATATAAGGAAATTCTTAGATCATAACAGAATGGTTCATGTCCTAGGTAAGGCTTCCTCTATTCTGGCCCTTTAAGTTCGGTGTCCTGCTCATTTTAGTTGCATCTCTGCTTCCACAACCATATTAAATTGCTGAATTACCTCCTCAGCATGTGATCAAGTTCTCCAGAGTCCTGCTAATGACCTGATTATTTGACTCAGGTGAGCTGAAGCAGAGTGATATCTAAAAGATGCAGGAACACCAGGCCTCAAGGGCCGAAATTCAGGAACCACATACTAGGTTATGGGTATGCAAACAGCAAGTCTGTTTATGTTTTTAGCCATTATAAGATATAAATAGTGAATCCTATAAAGAACAACAAAAGTGAAAAAACAGTAAAAAAAAAAAAGGTTACGGGAAGGGAAAAAATAAGAGGAATAAAAATGCTTCAATTGAACAAGATTCAGACCTTCCAGTCATTATGAGGTATCTGTATAGTTTACTGAAACAACAATGGATTTGAAAACTAAGATTTGTATGATATCCTGCAGTGAGCAAAGAAAAACTGTGATAATTGTTTTTTCCCCCAATTTATCGTGTTTACAGAATAAAGCTTTTAACAACACAACAGGAAAACATGAAGAAACTTTAACAAATGACTTAAAATATCTACCATATTTGGAGTCTGTTGAAAAAATATTGAATGAAAGCAGAGAACAGCAAAGAGGTAAAATAATTCTGTTTCTACTGCATTGCTGAGTGGCCCTAATCTCTGCAGTAAATGCATTGCAATTTTTAGCTTGCAGACCCTTATATTCTCCTTAGCCACCAGGTCAAGGTTACAACAACAATGATAAATTATTTTATTTTTTTTTTTACATTTTTTGCATATTAACAGACTGTTGAAACATATTGTCCTTTAAACACAAGTAGCCCCTGACTTAAAAAGAGTTGCTGCAAATGACCAGCGTAGGAAAGTTTAACTACTGTTAATGTGAGTAAGACTTTCTGACGTGTAATACAGACTTTCTGGGGTGTTCTAGTTGAAATCTATGACTTGGAAGTGGAAAATTTCAACTTTGATGGCAAATTAATTGCACAAAATCAATTCTAATGTGAGAAAAGAGTTTTACTATGGTAACATATAAACAGTGAACAATATTAATGCAATGAGCCCTAAGGATGCTGTTTGGAGACCACTGCCAAGGGAGATTCAATGGCCACATAAGCAATAATAGGAGCTACCTGGAGTTGGGGAACTGATAGAAAAGGTCTCTCTGCTTTTAGTCAGGCATGTTTTTTGTTGTTTGACCTATGCGCTACACATGGGCTTTCAGCCTCAAACATTTGGCTGGATAAAAAGTGTACTGAGCCTAGTAAACATATGACCCTGAGCAAGGTTTTATGATTGATGTCCCAATATTCTGGCCTGGTTTGTGTCAGGCACAGAGATTTTACTTATTACCCTCTTGCAGACAGAGTCAGGGGAAAATGTCTGACAGACTTATTGAACCAAAACTATTTCTGAGCATAAACGGACACAGTTTGGGAAGTTGCCAGATGTGACCTAAATGGGTCCTTTTCAGGGCCTCGATTGGGACTTTGGATTGAGAGAAATCTTTCCCAACCAAGTACTTTGTAACTTTTCAATTCAGCAAAAACTAAATACTCAGCTACTTAACTCACCGTGACTGTTGCAGCGCGAGGTCTCCACCAGCCGATTGTCTTGATCGTAACACACCATAGCCTGATAGCGGTAACCCTGTCCACACTCCTTGACGTCTCCCTGGACCTTCATCACTCCAGTGATCTCTGGCCTGCCTCCCTCTGGCAGGATGCAGTCAGACCACCTCCCTACTGGCTGGGCGTTGTACTTATCGCAGGGACAGTACTGCGTCTCACTTAGAGGGTACATTTGTGTGTTTTTACACTTGTCCTTCTTTTTGCTTCTCCCTGAGGGTTGAAGATGTATAAAACAAACACAAAAATACATTGAAATTAGGATTCGCACATACAACATCCTTAGTGCATCTTGTTTTGTAGTCTAGTCTGAATCATCAAAGACTACGATTTTTTCTGGGAGATTAGGCTCTGTCCGTATCCTCGGACACAGGAACAGTGAAAACATTAGGAGAAGCACATCAACTTAAACAATCTAATTCTTCTCATCAGATCCCCCCGTTTAGAGCCGTCTTTTCACTCGAGCAGTCTATCATTAAGCAGCAATTTCATATGCAAATGAGGAGATGATTTTCTTTTTGGAAACCAGAAATATCTTTACCTGCTGTTTTGTTTTTTTTTAGAAAATCATTTCCATGTTTTGTCTTGTTTATGTCCCCATCCAGAACAATGTTCTTTCTTAATTGCATTTCAGCAGTGTGCTGTAATTGTCTGGAAACATCTCTGACAAGCAGGAGAAACGAATACATTATGTTCCACATAATGATCCTTTTTCCTAGCCACCCACTTCAACAGTGACATGATTGCATCGAGTTTGAAAAGAAGATTTAATATAAAATTCTGTTTTAAAATTAAACCAAATAGTTAATATTTAGTGTTTAATGAGTTATGCATGTAGATTTTGTAGAAAATCCAGGACTTTATTGTTTGACAGTGTTTTTATAAGTGATCTTCCAAAACCTATAGCTCACCATGAAGAGAAGAAAAACTAGTTAATAAGTGGATAATTTGAACAGTGTTTTTTTTGTTTATTTTTACTTTGGTAATCCCTTAAAACTTATAATACTGTTCTCGTTTCCTAAAAGATGATGTCAAAGTTTGTAAGTTTTTGTTCAAAACCAGAGACCTTAAAATAAATCACCCTTTTAACATTTGCGTTGATAACTTCCAGTTATCGCTCTTTTTAGGTAGCGGCTTTGCAGACGCTGCTTAAACAGAGCTAGTTGGTATATTGAAAGCTTCCGCTTTTTCCATTTTCTTTTTTTTGCATGCATTGTTTTCACAAAATATCTTTAATTTCAGTGTATAAATAACCATTACCTCACTTGCACTTGATCAGGTTGTACCTAATTTAAACAATACTGTTAACCACCTGCTTTTCCAAGAGGATAATTCAAACTCCTGTTCTTGTTAGTTATGGCTCTTAAAGCTTCCTTTTATCATTAGGTGTCTACAAAAGCTTTGAGGAATAGCTTAAGTTTGCTCTGATCAGCACAACACTGCTGACCACTTTCAGCCAGGTAGTGGCAGTTCTCATTCCCAAATTGTTCTGTGCTACTCATTCCAGCTCTGACCTCAGCTTCTCATACATTTTGACATTAGATCTGGCTCCAAAAACTAAGGTCCACTTTGTAGAGCTTCTATTCCTACTCTAACCCTTGTGGCTGCTCCACAGAGCAAGTCTCCCCCTCGTCCTGTACCATATGGTACATCTTTAAGGACCAATTCTGGGACCTCTGTCATCAAATAGAAGGACATTTTATCTGTCGCCTGCCGGTTTTAATTCAGCAAACCTCACTGCATGTAGGAACCAGATAATACAAGAAAACCACTGCTTGAAAACATTCCCAACAGGTCTTTCAGAACCAGTACGCTGAAATGAAAACTACAGTTGGACACTTTTCTTCTTTGGCCACAGACTTTAGAACACTTAAGCTTTGGACATGATCTTGGTAGAACATGTAGTTTGTTTTTTAAGCCAGCTATATCTTTTTTAATCTGCTTTTGTAGAAAAATCTTATTTCTATTTATCAATTCAATGAATTCATGATTTAATGTCTTACAATGTGCTATGTAGATCAAAATTCTTTACTTGTATCAAAATAAACTTTGTTATGATAACCCTAACCCTAAATTTTTTTAGAGCTTGTTTCTTTCATTGCAGAATTAACAGACTGGCAGTGAGTGATGCAGAAACTGAATTCTCCTGTTGGTCTGTAAGGAATTTAAAATAAAAAGGGAAGATTACAGCTAAAAAAATAAAAACTTTCTGGATCAGTTAATGTATGAACAGTTCAGTTGCGGTGAGGGAAGCTTCAAGAGTCCTGCCTCTGTGCAAAATCTACTTGTGCACTCATGAGCAGAGCTATCCCAACCCATCTAGTACTAGAGCTGACTTAGGTACAGTGGTCAATTGACAAGAGGGATATAAGTATTACTCAGAACAACATTAAAGATTGACAAAAAATAAATAAATCTACAATGATGAAAATAAAATGGCTTCGAGGTGGTTCCATAATCTATAAAACATTGGTTCAGAGGTAAAGGTGAGACCATTCTACAAAGATTTCTATTTTTCAAAGGTATCCTGATGCAGTCCAGACGGAGCGTTACTTCTGATCTTAGAATGTGGAGCATTACTTCTAAGAGTCATGCTACGCACTGTATTAAGAATGGCCTTTCCATTTCATCAGATGAAAGTGGCTCAAACCCATATCCTCAAAAATCAGATGGAATAACAGAACCAAATAAAACTGATATATTCCAAGCTCCAAGGAAAGAATAATGAATTACCACCAAACATTACTTTGTCTTGAAGTTCCCTTCTAGCATATGAAGTATGAATGTAATAAAAAAAAAATAAGCATCTGAATTACTGACTTAACATCATGTTGACGTGTTAGAGATAAAACACTTTAAGCTCTGTAAAATGTAAAAACTTTAAACCCTATCTGGCAACAAAAGTTTAGACCAAACTCAATGCCTTTTTCTATTAAGCTTCGGTGATGTCATAATGCAAATGGACAAAGACTGTGATTAGATTCTTGTGATCATAAGGCTGACCCTGCTGAAAATGATGGACAATTTTAGCTTTTCTTTTTTCCTCTTGAAATATTCTGAGAGGTACCTCACCAACACTAATCTGCAGAGAAAATGAGCTTCTTTGAGACGGGTTAACAACAGCCCATTGTTTGAGCCGTCTCACTCAGTTCTCACCTATCAATGCCCTCTTTCTGGTGCGGACCCCCACACAGTCAGCTGTGCAGGACGAGAACTTGGACCAGTTGGTTAACTGGCAGTCATCCTGGCAGGGGAGCTGACAACGCTGAGTGATGGCGGGCATGGCCTTGGCGGACCTCAGACACTCGCTGATGTCGGCCTGCGTCCCGTCCAGCTGGCGGCAGGAAACAGCTGGGACAATCAGAGGAGAATGAGGGGAAAAAATAAAAACAATGAACATTAATCATCATTTATGGTTTTAACACTGATTGCTGTCTATTAAAATATTATTTAAGACAATGTTTGTGGTAAAAAATAAAAGTTCATTAAATAATTCAATTGAAATATAGTAGATATAGTAGTGAATATCACTGAGATTTAACCATAATGTCACGCATTTTCCAATAAAGCCTCAGTAAAATGTGTGTGCTTATGAAAAACGACTCAATACCTTTCATTTAAAAAACACCTGAATTAAAAATAAACCTGAGGAGTGAAATTCAGATTGGATCTCATGAGAGGTTTAAAAACAATTATGACAGGAGCAGACACAAATGCGTTGGTGCTTCGATTGGTTTAAAACGCCACCAGTCAATTAGCTTTTAACTGCATCCTCCTGCTCTTTGTTCCCTCAATAAAGGGTGTTAGGAGTGCTGCTACAGTATTTCATTTTCCTGTATCCAGACATTCTGCAGGGCTATACCTTTATAGAGAAATCAATCTCACTGCACATTTTGTCAAACCCCCGTGGGTATTGCTATTGGTTCGGAAAGCCTCTATCTACTGGTGTGTGAGGTCACGTCTTATTGTTTGCGTGTTTGTGTGGGCTTGAGGGAGAGAAGAGCCTGTGGCTTTGTGTGTTTAATGGAGCCACCACAGGGTTTTTTTTTCTCCCTTCAGGTGAGGGTCTCTAAAGGTAAATATCAAAATACATCCTGCTGAAAAAGAGTTGTAAGGAAGTAGCATCTTATTTGATCAAAGTCGATAACAAAAATGAAGGAAATAAAACAGAATATCTCAAAATGAGTTTACAAAAGGTATAAAATCAATGAGAAGATAAAGGATTTGACCGCTGTGCTGAATATGAAATAGACCTTAAAGCACATTAAAAACAGATTGATTCTATCTGGTAATAATGTTAGCCAGTGATGAAGAAACAGCAAAATAAGAAGTAATAAAAGCTTCCTATTGGAGGTGGAACTGATCATTCTGCGTGACCCCTTGAAATTGGATTTTTATGAAAGCCTCCCAGGACTCTTTGTTACGGCAAAGCAGTAAGAAATCTGCTTTCTGCTTTTAAGTACTTGTCACATATGCATGAAGTGTGTATAAAATAGGGAATGGACTGGTGTGCTCTGAAGGAAAGGTGCAGAATCTTATCCTAAATTCCAACAAGAGACGTATGATTAAAATTGCATGACTCAAGCCTGAGGTAGGGGAAACATATAATCAGAGAAACAACTCTTGACTGCGAAACCAGCCTCAAGAGGAACACATTGAAAAGTGAGAATGTTTCAGTCCAAATCTCAAGAGAGTTTTGTGATATTCATAAGAGCTTTACCCTGAATTTTGCCTGTCATATAAAAAACTATCTCTTTCCTTAATCTAAAACTTAAGCCTGGGCTGAATTAGTGAAAAAACAGACATATATTAATAAAAATTATTGAAAAAAAGAGGAAAACATATCTAAGTTACCTCGAGTCTGAAGTCCTGGTCCACATGTTTCTTGGGCACCAGGAGTCTCTTTTCTGAGGAACCATGGGACCAGCTGACACTTCCTCCATTTGTGAGTTTTCCACCTTAAAATACAGTCAGGTGAGTTATGAATGTTATTGTAAATCACTACAGTTCTAGCAGTGACACAAATTATGCCTTTTTTGGCTCCAACATGTTCATATAGTTTTTCATTTTGTACATTACAGAAGAATAAAAAAAAACTGAAAAGAGCCTGTACACTGATTCTTTATACTATTATTGCCATAATCAGCTGGACCTGAACGAACCTTTAAGATGCAGCCTATCTGTTGCTATTAGTAACCAGAAAGTCGATCCATACTTAAAATTTAAAGGTAATATTTTAAAAGGTAAAATAATAATATAATTTTAAAGATTTATTAAATATAGTTGTACTACCTGAAACCAGGACAGACTTTTGGAACCTCACAGTCCCTTTCCTCCTGAAGCACCAACGGACACTCCTGCCCACCATTAGAAGGCATCTGGATGACAAGACGTCTCCTTGATTGCTTTCTCTTTGCAGGGTCACCAACTGAAGAGAGAATTGTCGACGTTAAGACAGAGAAAAGTCTTGAATTAAGAATAAGAAACAATAGAAAATGGAATGCAGGAAAGAATTAAGTCTAATTGGACAACTGTCATACATCTCACATAGTAAATTAATTTGAAACTCAAGTCAACAGTAATAACAGATTAAACAAAGAGTTTGACCTTGATAATGACTATGTTTACCTCTATGGAATTTATACTTAAAGAGATTAATTATCTAATATAATTCAAACAACCATTTGAACAGTCCTGAATCTTTCATATGAACTCTTAAGTGGGTGGAGCACCATTCTCTGCATTATCAGATTACAATTAAAATGTAAATCTTTTCTTTTTTACATAGTGAACATTTGCATGACGGTTGTTATACAGAGCCATTATCAACAAACACGCATGGATGATCTGAAGCTGCAAGCTCACAACTTCTTAACAGCCAGAACAGTGAAAGTCTGACCAGAGACCTCAGCTGAAAAGGTTTCTCTCTCATCACATGAACACAATAACACTATATACTCTCTGAAACATGTTGCCTGTGGCAAGCTGATTTGCTAGACATACTAAAAGAGGTCAGCCCAAAGGTTGTCTGTTGTGCCAATCTGTCAAATTAATTATGTTAACAAGAAGTGAGTGAGGAAGCAAAGGCCTGAGGCTCAGGTCCAAGGCTGCAAAGAAAATTATATATATATTTTATGTGAGGAAGAGTTGGATGGGACCAGCTATACATTAATTATATGTCAGTATACCTGTATCACAGTTGACAGGACATCCTGTCCAGTCACTGAAAGGGGTCACAATACAGTCCTTCTTGCAGGGAAGCTGACATGGCCGCATTGTGCTCGGGCGAGGGCCTTCTGGACACCTGTAACACACAATAAATATGAAACTAATAAGAGCCACATAGCCATTAAAAAAATAAGGGTGACAGTTGAGATCCTATATTTCATTTTTTTTTTTATGTTTTGAGAACGAAAAACAGAGCTTTTGAATGCAAAACTTTGAGCAGGTACTGAACAATAAAACCTCCAAATAATGAAGTTTTTAATACAGAAGAAGATAGTGGGCTTAAAGAGATAATAGCACGTTTATTTTTCTTCTCTTTTCTTCAGGGTCAAACATTTGGTTAACCTCTTACTATGTTGTGCATCTGATTGACCTGAGAGACTTTATAATAGACTTTTTATGTATTTCTTTTATTTTTTGTCACACTTATGTTTCAAATCAATCTAATCAGAGAAACATAACCTGATTAAATTGCATTTTTAAACATTTCCTGCAACCTCCCCACACACCATTATTTCCACAACCAAAAGCTTTGTTATTGGCAGAGGATCTAAAGCAGTTTCCTTGGTTTTGTGAAGTGTTACAAAAAAAAAGACAAAGACCGGGTCAACAGGTTAGAGCAGGCATCCCCAAACTCGGTCCTTAAGGCGCCCTGTCCTGCAGGTTTCAGAGGTTCAGCTTTCAATTAAAATCAGCTGTGCTGGAGCAGGGAAACCTCTAAAACCTGCATGACAGGGGGCCATGAGGACCGAATTTGGGGATGGCTGGGTTAGAGTATTATTTTGTGCACTGTAATGTTTATTTCAGTATTGATATAAGTGTCAGACAAAAGAACTTTCTCTGTCCCAGATGGAAGTGATTAAAACATTTTGCTAGAAAAGGAAAAACAACTGATTCAACAAACCATGAAAACCACAAACAGTTAAAGTTACATGATTCTTTAAACATTTAAATGCTAACATATCTTTGTATAAATAATTGCTATTTAATGCAAAGCATAGATGACATCATTAAAGTCCTCAATACACCACTGATCTGACATAACAGTTACTTCTTTGGGTAAGAGCTTCTCACAGAAATTGATTGTGTATTTTCTAAACCACTTTTCCCTCCTCAACCTGAAAAGGCAACATTTCACTTGTAAACGCAGAGTTTGTACTTGAACAATAAACTTTCTATGAGAAAAGAAAAAAGTGTCTCTGTATTAATAATCGACATTCTGTTCAGCCTTTTATATTCTAAAAATCATCAGAGCTTGATAACTTACAGAAAAAATGAATACTTACAAAGAAAAGCTTTATTTTTCTCTCAGTCTGCTTCTGTTGATACTTATGTCCATGTAAACAGTACAATCAGATCTTTTTTGTGTTTTTTAATACATTTCATTGTGAAATTCTGCATTTAAACAGTTCATAGCTATATCTATGTGGACACAAATAATTGAGTGAAGGACAGATGAGGTTCAAAATGTCGCACAGAAGATACTTATTTCATTTGGTTCGATGGGAGAAAATTTCAATCTGAAAGAGAAAGGTGGTTTTTGCCGATTGCCACTACTATAAGTGTAAATGCACACACCCATTGGGAAATTTGGAGTAAAATAATTTCCACTGCATGTGCCTGCCGGTTTTAATTAGACAGTTCTGGGCATGCTTAAAAATTTTTAATCTGTGTATATTTTGTACACATACACAAACAACATGATCGGATCATGTTATTTGGTGTCCATGTACACAGAGATTTTGAGCCTCCATTGAACAGAGGTAAGCTGAAAAAAATAATGCAACCACTTTTGACATTTACTTAATCACATATAGTTACTTTAACACAATTGTTTTATGTCCTACCCTGCAAACATGAAACAATTTTTTTCAGTGCTGGACCTGGGAATTTTTGTGCATGTAGCTATAACTCTCAATGCATTTCTGAGACCTGTTCTTCCTTCAGTTCAGACAGAGCATAGTGTCCCACTAAATAATTTTAACACAGTTATTCCGAACTCTAAAAAGGCCAGTTTTGCTTATGGACCAATGAATTTTGTATATTAGTAATGAAAAAAAAAAAATAAATTAACAATCGTTCTGTAAAATGCAATAATAAATGTCATTCCAACTGATGGTTTTCTTTTTTTTTTGTTGAATTTAGCTTGGTTCACCATAAAGCATGTTGAAAAGGATTTAAATAAGTCTTCAAAAAAACAAAAACAAAACCATAATAGGGTAAACATAGGACCTTCAAAAAGCTCTGCCTCAGTCAACATGACACACATTATCAAATGAGTCTAAAATTAAAATGAGTGAATACCAGAACAGCGGATATGTTCGACATAAACCAATTAACCTGATAGGAAATGTGCATCATAGAGATGGCAGTGCCAGGGATCAGGGAAACCAGACACCAGCTAGACTTGGCAAGCTCAGCATCAGAGAATCCACTATAAATTCTACCTACACTTTGTAGAAACATGTCAAGTTCAGCAGAAGTGGAATCCTACAACATTACCCAAAACGCATACATTTGAACTATTTCATAACGGAAACCAAACCATTGCTAGATTGATTGATTATACTGATAGACGGCAACACGAAGCATCTCAGCAAAATGATTTCAATCAAATGATTCATGCATCATCTATCTATTAGAGGGAAAGTGTCCTACATATTTTTCATTTAAATATTGTTTCCATTGCAAACAACACTAACTATTTAATCATTATTTGTTTGGCCAATTATGTCAATAAAGCAATGGAATTTTGAATATCTAATCTTGCTTTCCAACTTTTGGCTTGTGGTAAAATTATTTTGTTAGATGCATGGCATTACCAATGTAGGCATCACTGGAAGTGTTCAACATATGAGGACTAAAGCTGCATCAGTATATAAACGCCTATATTCAAAAGGATTCAGCTATCACTGAGCAATAATCCCTTTGAAGCCACAGAATATGGGGTCAAGCTGATGTTGTTTAGGCCAAGGATGGCGGTTAATCTTCCATCATTTAAGCACCTTAGGTCTCCTGTGGATACCAATGGAACAAGATAAATAGGTCACGATAGACATGCTGGTAGTCATCGAGTAATCTCATCTCTCTGGGTCTGTCTAACTGGTCCACCAGTTCCAGGTTGCCGTTTCATGTGCTAATCTTATGACTGATTCAGTCATCATCTGGGTCAGGGTTAATGTTGTTGAGAAGAAGCACCCTCCTCACATCACTGCTATCAGTAGAATGATAAAGAGCCAAGCAGGCAAGCTGAATGTACAGTACAGGCATCACAAGGAGATGTTTAATGTTAATAATAATAGATCTAAATCCCACTCAAGCAGAAAAAAAACTATCTTGGTTTTATAAAACTGTAAAGGTCCATAAAAAAACAAAAAAACAAAACAAAAAACAAACAAAAAGGATGTCTGACAGAGCACTGCATTCAAATATTTCTGCATTTTCAGTTTCTTCTATAAGAACAATGACATCAGTAATCAGGTGTCTCTCTTCAGTTAATTGTTTTCATAAAAAGGGTCACAATTTTAAACCAAAGGCTGTACGTTAGATCCCATAGGGAATCTAAATTTAGTGCGTGGAAATCCTAATCTCCATAATCTCTACTTTATAGATACTGTTCAAAAAATAAAAAAGAGAGAAAGCAAATAGAGACAAATGATACAGCACTTTAAGATCCAAATAAATGAAGCTCCACACAATCATATAACATATTTACAGACATAGTTCAAATAATAATTAAAAAAAGTCTCAGTCATATCTGTTTTAGCAGTATTGACCCATGAAATGGTAATTAAAATGTGACATTTCGTGCACATCTATACATACAATGAGTAACAATAAGGTTTTTTTCTTCACTTGGGCTGCTTAGACTGAAGGAAAAGGCAGCATTTTATGCCCATTCTAAAAACATGTTACTGCCTTTTGTTACAGCTTCCACATGAAGAACCTTCAATTGTCCACAAACGATGCCTCAAAAAAAAAAAAAAAAAAATGGAATTTGTATTTGTATTAAATGGAAATTCTGCATTCTAATTTTTGTGTAAAATATGCCTTCTGTTTAAAAACCACAAGCAGTTTTATTTGTAAGTACATCAGCACCCACATGTGCATCAGTGACTTACTCTACAACCTTAAGCAAGTTTTTAAGAATACATAGACCTCTAACAGAGGGTTGGAACTACCTAATATCAAATTGTGTATTCATATTTTATGATCTGGAGTTTAATACTTGTGGGAAATGTTCAATCTAATTTTTCATGTGTCTATGCATACACACAAGCCCCCTGAGTGGACTAAGGATCAATGTGAGCAGCATCAACATCAACATCATACAAACTTACAGTACATTGTTTATAAAAGATTAAGAGATTACAGCAACAATTTCCCAACAATTTTGGTCAAATCACTTAAATTTACAGTTTACTGTTAATTTAAGCTTTTTACCGACCTAAAATGAAAATAAAAAAGACTTGTTCATCAATTGTGTCGTAAACTATATGTAAGAGCCCAGCTTTGGCGAGGCCAAAATGAAACAATACACCTTTCAGACAGAACTTTTTGTTAACATTAAAACATTCACATTTTGCACTATGAAATGCATGCTGTTGCCTGTGATACAGTATAATCCTGTAACTCTTTGCTTGTAATTTTGTTATTACACAGCTTTTTTAATGTCTTTATTATATAACATTATAAGCACTTTATGATTAATATCATAAAAAAGTAATAATTTCACTAGAATATCAATTACTTTAATTGTACGCATTTTTCAGGTCTGTCCTTCTAACTTTTTTTAATGGTTGTCCAAATATGCTATTTTAAGACTATCAGCATTGCATCCTTGAAATGTAGCACAAATCCACAAGCTGCAGCCAACATATCTGAGAATGTGCTGATTCATCCCTGTTTATGTTTTTACTTCATTAAATACCTGAATTTATCCACACACAAAAAAAAACATATGAGAAACAGCTGTTTCTTTATTGATGGTTTAAGTTAAAAAAGATTCAAAATTGTATTGATCTTTTGATTTAGAGTTTATGCTGGATTTTATTTTATGTGCTGCATAGCTTTTCTCAGCTTAGAAGGAACATTGTTGTGGGTGTTTTTTTTTTTTTTGGATTACATCTTAAATAAACATTCTTAATCTCAACTGTATGAGCATTTTTTTCTTCCTCTCAAACAATGAAGGCCTTAATTTCAAATGAAAATATAAAGGTGCGATCTAGGTGGCGCACTGTTTAGTGCTGTTGCCTTGAAGCGAGAAGGTTCTGGTTTGATTCCCGGCCTGGGGTCTTTTAGCATGGAGTTTGCATGTTCTCAGCATGCATGCCTGGGATCTCTCTGGGTACTCCCGCTCCCTTCCACAGTCAAAAAAACTTAACTGTTAGGTTAATTGGTATCTCTAAATTGCCCTTAAGTGTGTGTGTGTGTGTGTGTGTGTGTGTGACTGTGTGGAGGTGGGTTTGGAGTATGCTTGGATGGTTGTATGTCTTTTTGCTTTCTGCGTTGCCCTGCAACAAATTGCCGACCTGTTGAGTTCGAGGGCTACTGTATAAAGCCCCGAACTCAACGCTATACATTTTAAATTGAAAAAGCTTCCTGAATGGGAAGCGAAACATCTTCAAACTTGGAAACAAATTGTAGTGGATTTTTTTTTTTCTGATCTCTTTTCAGGAAAAGAACCGGAAATAGAAAGCTGCAAGTGGAAAACTGGGCGTTCCCTAAAATATTTAAATCATCCAATGAAATGGTGGACTGGTTCCTCTTTCTTCCCTGTCTATATCTTTCTCTCTGCCCTTAGTTCTTATCCCCTCTTTCTTTCTTACCTCCCTTTCCATCTCTGTGTCCGTTGTATAGAATTTTACTCCCTAAATAATTTTCCATAAGTTCCATTTACAAGTATCAACAATATTATGGCAACAGTCATAAACGTCTGATTGTGAAAGCAAATCTGTGGGGCTATCATGTAGCTCCAGGAGCTCTCTTCCCAGAGCTCTATTGGCACGATAGGACACACACACACAAAAAAAAAACAATTATATGATGATCATCCCAACCTCCCTTCAATTCAATTTCCTATCGGTCAATTTCCTATTGAATTGAACTGTTATACATCTTTCAATATATTAGAATAACGTTTTTCTTTCTACTGAATACACTTAAAAGTACAAGATTCAAGTCTTGAAAGGCAAACAAAGCTAATGCTTAAGAGTGCATTTTTTTTTCTCCCTTTTTTAGTTATTTGGTGTTCCTTACCATCTGATGGTCCACTGCAGCTTTCAGGAAAACAACAGTATTGACCGCTGGTTTAAAAGCCACAAAGTGCATGAATTTACTTGAGTCTGTGTGATTTATCGGGGCTCTAGGGAAATAAATCTTCATCTAAATTTATTCTTCTAAAAACTCCAGGCAGTCAAGTTCTATAAATAATTAATCAGCTGGTGTTCAAATCAGTTTGAACAGAATTTAGAAGCCATATCTGAGTTTATATGAATAAAAAGGTCACAAGTAATAACTAGTTGGAATTCCATTTGTCAAACCTGGTTCCTTGTTGAGTTGTGTTGCAGAGGCCTGTTTTTGAATGCCAGTTTTTAGGAAGGTTTGTCCCCATTCCCCACAGTATTTGCATTTTCAAAATGAAAGTTTTTACTGTATTGTTCAACAACAGTAAAAGTTGACTGAATATGAAGTTCTGCCACATAATGGAGAGGCAGAGAAAAAGAATGTTCTTGATGAAGAGGAAAGCAAGCTCAGTGAAGTGAGCTGTTTTATTTAAACCCTCATAATTATTTTCCTCTTCATCAAGCAGGCTGTAACACCTTTTGAAAAAATGATGTTTTTGGTTGAGTTGCAGACTGTTCTTTACTAAATTTAGCTTGTGGGAAAATATGCAGTCATTCTGTTAACACACTGCTGCATACAGTATATATGGCTATAGGGATATTTTTCTATTACCCAGAAAAGCATATTTTTTAAACACAGTGTTGTGCTAAGAGTTCTCTTTTAGACATTTTTCTTCTGTTTTGAGTTTGTTTAAGAGTAGGGTATGGGGTGAATACTGAAAATAGTTTTAAAGTTGGTAATCTAACAATTTAAAGTGTTAACAATAATGATAAAAAAGTAAATTATATAGTTTAAAAAATAACTTAACTTTGCAAAGCAGCATTAATGTGTTCTAATGTAATTCTTTACTATCAGGAATTCCAGAAACTGCTGCAGCTGGAGTTCTGATGAAAATTAAAAAGAGAGATCATATCTCTCCTATCCTAGCTTCTCTTTATTGGCTTCCTGTTAAATCCAGAATATAATTTAAAATCCTCCTTCTCACATGCAAAGCCTTAAATGGCCAAGCTCCATCTTATATCACAGATATGATTGTTCCTTATATCCCTAAAAGAGCATGTTGCTCTGATCTCTCTCATCTGCATGGTTTGCTGGTGGTTCCACATAAGACATGACCTTTTCTGGCCTTTTCCACTATAGGAGCCAAAGAGAAAACTAAGGTCTGCACATTCCTGTAATACTTTGGAGTGAAAAGTTACAGACTGTCAGTTTATTAATTTACAGTCATGACACATCACATAAGCAGTACAAAAGTAGATGACCTCTCCTGAATGAGACAGATGACTGCCTTTGGCTATTGTTCGTCTGGCTGCTTCTATTAACACTACTGATGCTCTTCTGGGTGGACTCACACAAACTTCGTAAAATTCAAAAACATAACATGCCTAAAAATTGATTATTCTGGTTGTTGAGCATGGTATTAAACAAATCCTCTCTGTTTTCTGGCTTGAAACAATAAGTTGGTTAAGTCTGCTATCATTTTAGATTAAATTGTAGATTTCTGAGTTAAATGCGGTATCACATATCATGCAGCATCTTAATATTAATAAATAGTGTTATTATTGTACAATTTTGAAGGGTTGAGTGGGATTTTAAAATGCACTTACAATATTTGGAGACTTTTTTTCCCAGTTTCTTCTATTTTAGAACATGCCCTTTCAAAAGTAGGTCTTTGTAACTTTATAAGAAGGAGTGTATTTAGGTTTCAACGGTTGCAATAGAATTATTAACCAGTGTCATGTAGAGATAAAAGAAATTTCTGAATATAGTAACAACCTGAATGCTAAGTTCTTAGGAACACTACACTCTCTGTGGGGGTGGGAAGTAAGTTGCATTGATGTCATCCATCTATCATATTGCATTTTACTTTTCTTAGCACCTATTTTTGTTTGTGAAAATCATTCATCTTTATTTATGGTGATTCTATCAAACAATGCAGATGCAGAAGGACTCTTAGATTTCATAGCAGTGGAATAAATAAACTAAATGTTTTAGATGACCTTGTGATTTGGTTAATTTCATAAATCAAAAGATTATTCAATTCAGCAAGATTCCATTTTAAAGCCCTGCCTTGCTGGAAAACAGATAAAACTAATACATTCAATTAAAAAACTTGTTCTGATTAGTTGTAAATGAAACAATTACAGTTCTTCAAGTAATAATTTAGCATTTTTTGATCCTTAAGTTATTTATTTTTTATTTTTGTAAGATCAAAAACAAAAAGCCCCAAGACAACATGGCAGGAGTAAAGCTTACAGAACTGAAGGCTGATGTAGTTTAAATTAATAACTATGAATCTTTCAGTCCCCATTTTCACATATTCCAATGTTATTATACAAACACCCATTCGGTAGCAGTCTGCTCACAGACTGTCAAAATCAATAAGCCAACATTGTTGTTTTTACCCCCCTCCCACAATAACAGCTTCCTTGATAGGATGATAGCAGACCAAGCCTGAGGCACTGACATATTTTTCTCTGTTGTGTCCCACGTTTCTATTGGGCTTTGACAGAAAATGTGTTTTGTGTGTGTGTGGCAAGAGAGACATGCCCTCCATGAGGTTCATTGCCTTAGGCTGTGTATGTGTGAATGAGAGCGGGGGGGGGGGGTGCGGGTTAAAAAAGCTCCGACCCATCTGTGGATGAGATGGGTCACATCTGCATTAGAACGGTGAAGGAAGTCCTGTTTGTTCCATAAAGATGCCAAGCATGAACTAATCAACAATACCTGCTGGTTTGATTGTGCCAGCTGAAGATACAAGATACAAAAAAGGCAAAAAAATAAATAAATAAAACAGAACAAAAAGGAGGTTTTTGGAGCACCAGATGGTTAGAACATAAAATAAATCTACATAAATTCTGGCATAAGCCCAGTAATCTTTTAAAGATGTCTTGAATTTTAGTTTTCATCTGTTGTATCTCACACTTTTTTTGTGAGCTCCATAACACAAAGCTATTACTCTACATCTGGAGGCTCTAAAACAGACGATTAGTTTTCTGACAAAACTTCGACAATATGTAATGACGAGATTATCATCAGCATCCCTTTAAAACAGGTGTCAGTCAGAGAGACATTAGGAATGAGCTTTTAGATTGCATTGTTGCTTCCCAACAACTGGAGATGCCCAAATAGATTGTAAATAGAAAACACTTGAAATTCCCTGCCAGCTTAACTCCTAGAGAATGTCTCCGCCATCAGTGTGAGGCCACTCAGGGAAACTAGCGTTTACACGCTGCTGATGTGCTTGTATTGGACGCATTAACAGGACACTTGGTTTGTTTGTGCTCTCTGCAGTTATAACTGCTTTCTGCGGCCATTTGGGAAAGACAGCAATTACTTAACTGTATTCTAGATCGGTGAAAGGTAATACACACTGGAATAACATTTCATGCCATTCCAAGACATTTAGCAAGCTGTGTATTGTTTCTATTGCCATTAAAGAAAGGTTTTGAAATAATTCTGGTTATGATATTTCACTACTACTTTTGACAAAATTTGGAAAAAAAACAGTCAGTATCTTGTGTGACCACCATTTGGCACATGCAATGCATCACATCTCCTTCGCATAGAGTTGAACAGGTTGTCAATTGTGGCCTGTGGATCGATGGTCCACTCCTCTTCAATAGCTGTTCAAAGTCGCTGGATATTGGCAGCAACTGGTACACTCTGTTGTATACGCCGATCCAGGGCATCCAAACCATCCTCAATGGGGGACATATCCAATATTAAATAGTTTTTTAATATTGTAATCTATAGGTTAAGTTGTTTTTTGAAGTAAATAGTGTAGGGGTTTGAGAATAGGGACAAGACACTATTAATGATCTGCAATGCAATTTGAAAAATCTGAATTTCTTTTTCATTTTGAGGACCTGAATTCTGAGCACAAATAAAATAAGAAATGAAACTAAATAAAACAAGGATTTATATTACTCTTAAAAAATATTAAGATCGCTGTTGTATTATTTTCAAAAACACTAATGCTTAAATGGTAAATTTCCAGTTATCAAATAGCATGTTTTCAAGTCAGGTTATTTGAAAGTACTTTATGCTAAATTCAGTGATTCACGCATTTAAAAACTGATGGTGGCAAGCTACTATGTAGCACCAGCTGCCCTGCGGCACACTGGCAGAAATGAGGCATCCGCCATCCGGTCAGAGGCGCCACCGGACACTCTGGCCATCAGTAAGCAATGCAGGTGAAGTGTGGCCAAAGACAGCGACTGATGCAGACATAGGTGGGGGTCTAACTTGGGTTCCTGGACTTCTAAATCCTAAAGTTATCATGGTGGTCATTTAGCATTGTGCAGCAACAGAGGAATATGGAAAAAGTTGTAGAGGATTGCCTTTGTGCTACTTTTAGGCCCATTCAAGCTAATCTTTACAGACGATAATCATATAGATATGCATATATTATATTCTGGAATTAACATGCTTTTCTCTTGAGAAATCTAATAAAATGAAACAAAAAAAAGTTAAGCATACTAAATTTATTTGATGGTTAAAAACCTAAATTGTTCCAGAGTAAAGCTATGTTTGCAGAGATTTGCTTTTTTTTTTTTTTTCTCTCTCCCAACCTGATGGTATTTTCAGGAACAAATAGGCTGTGTTCTGCCTTGCTGAAGCATAACACAGAGCATAAATGAAAATATAAATATGGACAGGCAGAAGATTGATGGCAAAAACTGCTTTCTTTATTCATGCACAAAGTGGTGTGTTAGTATATGTGTGATTAGCGATGCAGCTCACAGAACAGCAATTTAAAGCTTCACTTTTAAACGAGCAGTTTAGAGAGCCGACATTTATTTACAGCTTGACAAACCTTCACACGTTGTGTTGTTTGGGCTAATGGACTATTTTGAAGTCTCTTTGAGATCTTAGCAACTCTGCATCAATTTAAGTATTACAAAAAGAGTCCACAGAGGAGGACATGTTAAAAACCTCAATCAAATGACATCTTCAATTGTGTAAACTTCTCAAACTGTGAATAGATTTAGCAAAGGCCATTTATAATAATAATAATCCTGTAAGAACTTGAGTAGGTGCTTATTTGGACACTCATTAGTTATCTTTCATCACACTAGGCTTTGGCTCAAAATTATAGTTGATTATACAAGGTTATTGACAAACAAAAGAAGAGCTACCGTACATCACCATTTTACTCCGCCCTCGCTTTCAGAGAGCTTTTGTTTGATTTATTCTTGCACATTTGCTAGTGCATTAAAAAAAAAAGAATAACACAAAAAAATAAAAACAAAAACCTTTAATAATTTATCTGGATCTGATGTACAGAAGTAGAGTCTTAGTCAGCAGACAACTATCACTGACAGGGTCACCTGTCCTCATTTTTGCTCTCCTCTATTGTTCCTCTTAAACACATAATACCCCAAAACCTTAAATCATTTCTATTCCAACCATCCATTTAATGATAAGGATTATGGTGTTTTATGGACTTTAGTCTTAAAGTTTAGATTTTTTTATTAGACCCATTCTTTTCAAGAATGAATGACTGCGGATGTGCATCTTAATAAATACCTAATACAAACTCACCAAAAAGTTAATCCATTCTAGACATTTACTTAAAAAGCTTAAAATGTTTGTTTCTTGAATTGGTAAATGGCTTGTACTTTTACAACGCTTTGGTCAAGTCTCCTGACCGCTTTCCACTACAATCATTCATTCACCCATTCATTCACACACTGATGGTGGCAAACTATGTTGTAGCCACAGCTGACGGGGGGGCTCACTGACAGAAGTGAGGCTGCCGTACACTGGTGCCACCAGGCCCTCTGACCACCATAAGTAGGTGATACGAGTGAAGTTTCTTGCCCAAGGACACAACAATACTGAAAGCTGGAGCCGGGCTCAAACCAACAACCCTCCAATTGCAGGGCGAACTCCTACACTCGATGCTACTGTTGTCCTAGTCAAGTCAAATTTCTTAGAATAAGGGAACTGTAATTAAGACCTAAAACATACGTTTTAAATAAACAAAAATAGTAACCTACTGAAAAACCATTAACTGTACGGCACAGGCAAGTCAATGTAACTGAGTAAATGTAACTAGCTGCAATTAGGGCTGATACAATTATCAAATTAATTGTGATTAATCGAGTATTGAAATAATCATCAACTAATTTAGTAATCAATTAATCATTAACTGAGCTATCTCTATAGTTATGCTGCTATAGGTTTAGACTTTTGGAGGACATAGGGACCCCCATTTCATCATTCTGCTTCATTCTCTCTCTATTCTCCTATTCTGCAGAATCTGTTAGTTCAATCTCTAACGTTCTGCTCTCTCTGCTTTTCCTCAGAGTAGCTTTGCCTCGTCTGTTCCTGTTTGGCTGTGACGCCATCCTGGAGAGAAACAACAGCTGTGCTGCTTCCATCAACACCCTTGTTTATAGATGCTGGAGATCGGCCTGTTTTCCAGTGTGGTCCTGTTTCTCTGACTGTGACTGGCTGGATGTGCTCTGTTCGTCCTCTGGCATGGGAGCTGGCTCGGAGCTTGTCTGTCTGGCTGTGTGTTTCCTGGACGGGGCTGCCTTTTGCAGCTGCTTTTTGTGTCTCTGCTTCTGTCTCCTTGAACCCCAGTCGGCCTCGGCAGATGGCTGCTCACACTTAGCCTGGTTCTGCTGGAGGTTTCTTCCTGTTAAAAGGGAGTTTTTCCTCTCCACTGTCGCTACAAGCATGCTTAGTGTGAGGGATTGTATTTGAGTCAATGAGTCAATGCAATCAACTGGTTTTCCTTAGAAAACTTTGAATCAATTTGACTGTATGATCTGGTTGAACTGTAAAGTGCCTTGAGATGACATGTGTTGTGAATTTGGAGCTATATAAATAAACTCAATTGAATTGAATAAACTGGATTATAGAGACTCTAAAGTGCATTTAATTGACCGAGCAACCCCCTTAGACCAGTAATTATACCAAGATTGTAAAAAAAAAATATGTAAAACATTTTGCATTTAAGATAAAAAAAAATTTTTTCATGTGTCAATATGCTCTATCCAGAGAAGTGGAAAAGTTTTAATTTCTCCTGGTTTGTTTGTGTAAAAAAATCTTCTATAAAAACTTTGGCTCTCTGATTATTAATTTAAATAATTCTCGACAAATGAATCAATTTGCAAAATAATCGTTAGTTGCAGCCCTAGTTACAACCCGTCTCTGCATAAACTAATTTGACATTCTTGTTCATTATGACTACAACTGATAATCAGAAAACTTTGACTTTAGCTTCTGCATCCTTCCATTGTCAATGCGACCAGTTGAGCATAACTGACAGGGACTGAGCTAAACTTTTCGACTGATGTTTGGGTAAACTGCTCTACTTTGAATTCTCCTCATGTGGTGTGGTCCTCGCAGTTAACCGCAAACATCCTTCCTCTCATCTGCCTCCTGATTAAATTGCCTTAAAGTATCAATCCCATTTAATTACCGTCATTATCATCAATGAGAAATCACCAGTGCCCAAAACGGTAGGGTTAATTAGGCTTTCAGGGACACAGAGATTATTTATCTGGGGTCGCCTGCAAAGGAAAGATACGAACTGGGACTTTAACTCATGTTGGTTGTGCTCAGTTTACTAACCAGCTCACTCAGTCCCCTTGTTTTCACTTCGACTCATTATCCTCAAGCTGCTGGCTCTTTGTTCTACTATCCTGATCTCTTTCTCTCATTTCTTCCCTGTTCTCATCATAATCTACAGATTTCTGCAGGTACTGTACCAGCCCAGTTTAGTTTTCAGCTGATATCCTTTAGTTTTTATTAACCCGAACAGATTAACACAACTAAAGTTTCTTTTATTTGTAGCAAACAGTTATTGTAAAAGGATCATCATCACAACTAAGGCTACGTTCACACCGCAGCCTGAAGTGACCCAAATAGGATTTTTTGGGCCATATGCGACCTGTATCTGAACTTTTCATGGCTGTCTGAACAGCACAGATCCAATTTTTTCTAATGCGACCCAAGCCACTTGGCTATGTGGTCCTGAATCCGATATGAATCTGATCTTTTCAAATGCGAACTGTGTCTGAACAGTCAGGTCGCATTCATCCGACCTGAACGCAATTATTACCCGACAAAGTTCACTATTCTGGGTCTTGCTATGAAGAAGCGGCACGAAAAACAACAGCCATGGCGGACGATGATGCGGAGAGCAGTATTTATGTTTAACCATCTTGAAAAGATTGAGTTTTTAAGATTGGGAAAGATTGCTAGATGCGCTCCGTCACTATCATCCATGTTTACTTCCGTAAAAAAGAGCGCGCTGGCCTGTGATGTCATTACGTCCTCTACTGCTCATGTGGGACACTTCCGTTGTATGACTATAGTTCACACAGGAGATCACATACAAGTCGCATATATTTGAAAAAATAAATAAATTACAAAAAAATCTGAATTGAGCATAGAGGCCTGCAGTTTGACTGTAGCCTAAGTTTAATACACATGTTAAAAAAAAGAAGCAGCTAATTCAAAAAGCAGAAACAGCCAAATGCAATTTATTAACTTATTACTAGTCTATTAAGTTTAAAAATGTTGGTAGAAATGTCAATAATGCAGTACTTATTTCATTAGTTATCATTTTTAAGACATTTACATTATAACATTTTTAACATGTAACAATTTTAGAACATTGATGAGCAGCTAAGCAAATCTGATTAATATAATTCCTGTATTAAATGAAATATTTCCCATAATGAATACACTGATGTAAAAAATGTGCATCTCTGGCCTGAAAGTGATTCATGTACAGATCAGACTGATTATAGCCTGAAAGAAACTGCCTGCTGTCCAGGTAAGAAGAAATAGTCACCTGTTTCGCACCACCGACTGTGTCAGCCTTCACGATCAATCTTCTAGTTCCCTCTTCTCACAGTTTATCACTCAGATGCTTAACTGAGATAGTCACACATTTTACTGGCTGGAAGCTGCAGCTTTGGCAGCAGAGAAGAAGGGGTGACTGAAACAAGTAGCAGGACTTTGATTACTTGCTTCTAAAGACATTAAACCTGAGCTGACTGAGTACATCACTGACATTTAACTGCTCATGGCAGTTGGTCCATTTTTGCACCGATGCAGTTACTGCAGGTTCTGTGACCTTTGATGTCTGTAGAACAGCTGTTTTCAGCAAACTAAGGGTAACTCCAAGTAAAAAGTATTTCTGACAGGGTGTTATGTATAGTTGGTCTGCCTTAATTGATAATGTTTTGGTCTCTTTAAGTGTTCTTAAAAACCTTTATAAGTAATTTGTGGTAGAAGATATATGGTTTATTTTATAAGACGACAGAAACATTTCTATTTGTGTCTAATATTAAAATCTGATTAAACTTTTAATGTTTTACAAAGCTAAGGATCCCCATAACTATTTATATTTACACTAGATTTGTAGGGAATATATGAAGATTGACCTTATATTACTGATTTGTGTGAGTTATTAATAAATGTCAATCTGCCAAACTTAGTTTGAATATTTACTGCTTTACTGTATATGAAACTGAAACCAGCTTACTTTTTGGGTGGCACCTGTCCCACGTTGACCCGGATGCACATGACCTTGCGGGTTTGCACTCCCATGGAGCACAGACCCTGATCCTCTCCATTAGGACGTGCAGAGGTGTTCAGGGATGCTGTTGATGGGTCTTCTGTGCATGGCCCCCAGGGTCCTGTCTGCCAATGGTAAACTATACAGGCATGTTCATTACAGTTCCGCACCTCCTGAAGTGCACTGCTGTTTGGACACAGGGAGCCACCTGAGAATGAAAAATAAAAAGTTGTTTTTTTTTTACTTTAAAGCTCAGTTTAGTGTGAAAGGAAAAAACATGAGGCTCTCGAAGTTGGAATTTGTACCTAAAAATAAAGACAGGTTTCATAAACTACCACTATGGATACTTCTTACATATAAGATGACAGTAGTTTAAATCATAAATAGTCAATTTGTAAACTTATGAGCTTTTGTCTCAAATATCAAATTTTCTATATCAATGGGATTTTGTTTCTATTCTTCTTTCACATTGTCTGAGATTTACTTTTTTGATTAAATAATACAAGTAGTCTAAAATTGAGGAAAACAGGAAACATTTCTAAACACATCACTTCAAAAGCAATTTTTATGAACATGCTGACAGATATTGAATTAAATATTCTCTAATTTCTTAACATCTTGTACAGCATATTCAAATTTTTCAGTTTTTTGAATGAAGCATTGTTTAAGGACAGGTTTCCTCTCACTGAACTAAATAGAAAAACTCTCCGCTTCATCGTTCATCCATCTATTATATACCATTAAAGGCCAGTGTTCCTGTAGTTTTCATTAACTGAAATTTAAAACCTATTAAGACCTTTTTTGAAACCATGATGAATAAATTCGTACATATATCCTAACATATATATGTATATTTAACACAAAAGTTGTTTAAATTTCAGAGTTTTTAAGACATAAAGTTAGATAAAAAAAAAACAAAAAAACAATTAAGACCCTGTTGAAACTGGAAGATTAGTCTCAGCTGTGGACAAACTTAAAAAAATGTTGGCATTTCAAACAGTGACATTTCTGCATTAATTTTGAGGAAAAGGATTTAGTGGATTTGTCAGCGGATGGATAATTCACTGACAAATAAATGTGAATGAAAAAACTGATAAGTTAAGAATGCATTTCAGTTCACTTAATCCTCAGTTGGATTTTCTTTTGCATAAAGAACTGCTTATATGCAGCGTGGTTTGGAGGTGATAAGCCTGTGGGAGTGGTAAGATATAATAAAAGCTTGGCAATAGCTCCTTTATGGGTTCCAGGTCAACTACTGGCCAACCATGTAACACCAAAATCACTAAATTTGTTTGTGGTGGCAGTTTACAAATCCAAAAATTATTCTATCTTCATAAAGCTTGTAAGCAGAAAGAAGAAAGGAATAGTCTTAAGATGGTAGAAGGCTTCATTGACTGCAGACATCTGAAAATACAGCGAGTCTCCACCAGTAAAATGACCAGACATCGAAACTCATCAGTGTTTGTGTAATCTTCACCCTAACAGATTCTGAGCCACTTCTCCCTTTAACCACACTGTAGGAACTTATTAAAAATTAAAATAAAACTTTACTTTCATCTGAAAAAGATGACATTAGTGGCTTACAATAAAGAATGCATTGTTTTGAGCTCATAATTAGTGTTGATCTGATTGCGGTGACTCCAGCCTCAATTCCTTTATTAAACTCATCCAAATACTTTAAATAATTTTTCTTGACTTAGACTTCGACAACTAGCCTATTTTTGTAGAGTTCTAGCTATTTGTAGCATATTTTGTGGAATTGTCGACAGCCATACCAAGCCTAGAGGCGCAGCCATCTTCCATTATGGCAATCCTAACCTCCCATTATCCCTGTTGTACCTTTTCCTACTACAGGTTATCCTTCCACTTAGCGTTACTCTGAATATGCCTGGATATAGCACTGCTTGGGAATGGTTCACTGGTTGCCTTTTGATGACCTATCAAGTCAACAGCCTTTCCAACGATTATGTAGGCCATCAATTTAACATTATGTAACATCCATACATAACATTTATTAAATTAAATTTGTGTTATGTAATGCTGAGATTGTATAGGACACTGAATTTTGGGTTTATATTGTCTGTAAGCCATAATCATCAATACAAACTACAATTATTTCACTCTGTGTAATGAATCGATGTAACTCAGTATAGGAGTCTCAGTTTTTGAAATCAGTTTCAAAGTCTATTTAACCTTTCAGATGAATTTATGTTTTCACCCCTAATCAACATTTAGCAGAAATCAATGTTGCTGTAATCACATCTTGAAGTATTTTAACATTGGGACCTACCAACATTTCATATAGGCATTTAAAAATAAATTTGTTAGAAAATACGTTAAGCTCAGTCAGACCGGATGTGTAAACACCAGTAAGGAGTTTATCAATAAGTTGCTTTCTAAAGACAATTTATCCCACTGATGTTTTGTAAGTTAAGAAGACTAAATACTAATGAAAACCAGATGATTTATATCTTTATTTGCAAAAATCGGTGAATAAATAAAAAACATTTCTCTTCTACTTAAGTCCTGTGACTCTTTTTGTTGTTAAATAAAATTCACAGGATTTTATCGCAACATTGCAAATAGCTGCCTCAATGTTTAACACCACTAACTTTATTTAGATTAAATAACATATATGTGGTTTTAATTCAATACTTCAGAAAAAAATACTAATCTAACGTGATTTTGATATCTCAAAAACAGTTTCTCTCTTTCTGACAGTCTGCTTTGTATTTTGGGATCATGACTAAAGCCACTTAAAGCTTTCAGCAAAGATTTAGAAGTATTGCTGGACAGAAAGTCCTTTACGCCAGTAGATCATAGCTGGACTTGTCAAGAAGGCAGCTTTGAATAAAGCAGTGGTGTTGTGCCAACCTTAGTCCCAAACTACAACTCATAGATCTCCCTGACCTCCTTCCTGCTGACTGTGCTGAAAAACCTAAGCTGACTGAGCAATAAGAGTCTCTAGACAAACATGACAAGTGAAAACAAACCACTGACAGCAGAAACATAGAAACAGCAGCAGATGGAACATGGATAATATGTGAAGCCCTCAGAAAAACTCCACTCTTTATTGTCGTCAAACACATGTGAAGGAATACTTTTAGACTATTTTTAATCAAAATGTAAAAAAAAAAATCAGAAAATAAAATACATAAATTAGTCAGTATATTCATCATAACAATAAAGTTAGAATAGGTATGTCTAAATTCTGACTTTTAAAAATACAACCTGGAAAAACTGAAACTATACAGCAGGACTGAATGACAGAAAAATATTAGAAAATAATAGACTGTTATCTTCCCTGATGGAGGGACAGACAGAAATAAGTGAATGGATGGATGGAAGGAAGGACGGTTAATTAACAACTTTACCTCAATAGTATAAAAAGCATCAATTCAGAACAAATATTTAAAAAACAAAAAGTTTGAAAATATATATATAATAATAATCTCTGCTTTCCAAAACCTCAACAACAAGTAAAATAATAAAAAAATATATATATCCACACTATTCCAGACTGCTAAACCCTCAGTATTAAACATAAAAAAGGTGTCTCTCTTATGTTTCGTAGTTTTGGTCAAAGAACAGCTTTTTCTTTTTCCTCTATTTATTTTAAATTGCAATAATTTCCAAGATAAATTATATTTTGTAGCTCATTCACAAATAGCTTAACATGAATCTTGAACATCATTCAAACTGATAGGTGTCAAACAGTGAGACCCATGTTGGGCTTTCCAAAGTCCCTCTATAATCACCACTGAATAGGCAGTTATGCTAATTAGGTCATTAATTTGCTAATTAATGCTCTAAATAAGACAGAGTCCTGTGCAAACATGGGCGGCTGCATATTAAAATGATCCCTGCGTCTTAAACTTGAGTGGTTCCTGCAGTTTCAACAAATTCTTTTCCTTCATTAATATTCCAAAGCTACAAAATCTATCAGGAGCTAAAATCTAATCAGATAATCTACTCTACTATGCAGAGGAGGAGAGGAAAGGCTTATTTTTTCTTAAGCATGTTTACTTAAAATTATTAGACAGAATAAAATCTGGTTTTATGAAGGCATTTTCATTCTGATGCTACAACTAGCCTAATAAGAATCAAATATTACCATAAAGTTCTGGGAACTTGGGGACCCGTGACAGACCTGGATAGGAAATTAATTCAAATGTTAATATAGCAGTTAAGGGCCAAACAAACTAATACTACAGCAGCAGAACAACAGTCAAGCTATTTTGCACAAGACCAACAAGGCCTGTCTGATTTAGAAAGCAACATGCTGAATTAATTCCGAATCAATTATACGTTTCCCTTAAGGGACTACGACAGCATTTCTTCTGAACTCCAAACAAGCCAACTATTTTATGCAAACACATAGCTAGAGGTTTAAAATAGCTACTGGGATTCTTTAATTAGAATTGTTACCCTCCATCACTGTGATCCATGCCACAACCATTGCAATGACTGTGAGGAGAACACAAACCCAGATAAAAACACAGAAAACAACAACAAAAAAGAAGGAAAGCACAGCTTTAAACTCCAGAGAATATAAGCATATGAAGATAATCGATCTGATTGAGAGTTAAAAAGTGTCCGTCCGGTGAGAAGACAGACGGACAGAAATAATTATCATGACAAATAAGCAGAATGTGGTAGATAAGGACAGATGCACAGGCAGACAAGTGTAAAATCAGATTCTTGGAGACTGACAGCAAAGGACAACTTATAAATGACTTTATCTGCATGTCTTCTCAATAACAACAGTCAATAACAACAGTGTGGCAGGCAAGTGCAAACTGACCTTCCCCGGCGTTGTATGCCAGAATGGAGCGGGTCCTCATTTGTTTGCCCTCCACGGTTTTACTTGAGCATGTCTGAGAACAGGTTGACCAGGGTGTCCAGTCGCTGAGCACACAGTCTCTTGCGCAAGGGACCTCACAGGAGATGGGCTCCAAAGTTGCAGAGGATGAGCAGAGACTCCTATCCACAGGCTCACCTGAATAAAAACAAGAGGGTCAAGGTTGGGAAGTTTACAGCTTTTATTGTAAGGTTACTGTAATTGTAAGTCCAACAGAAATTTAGATAAACATGAAACTCTTCTCTCAGGTTTGGGCTTAAAATACAACCCTAAATAAAAGACTTTCTGGTCAGAGTTTTTTTTTTTTTAAGGATTTTTTTTTTACAGATACTAAGATCACACAAATTCACACCAACAAGGAGCTGAATGTACAGGCAAAGCTTGGAATTTACCCTAGACGTTTCAACTCTCACAAACTTTGATGAGCATCCAGTGAAGGTTTCCTAGATGTTTCCAACTGAGATATTCCCAAACACCTAAGGGCAAACTCAAGAGTAGTGGGACAAACTATGTCTCATGGCTCCTTTGAATGATCTGCAGGAGTTGGACAATGAGAGAGGTATTGAAATGTCTGCAAGAGCTGCTGTCAATAGAGACATCATTGGTTGGAGCCAGAGATGGTGGAGTGGAATACAAAAGAATAGAACAGATATATCCTTTATCATTCCTGTAATTTGGGTCAACTACTTGCAAATTGGCTAGAGGCATGCAGACTTCCAAAACTGCATTTAATAAGATACCCTAAGGCACTTTCCCTTCGAAAGCGTTGATGATGTTGATAGTGCAACTGAAATCAGGGAAGTAAATAATGGAGAGCAACATGGACAGGAGCCAGAGCGTAGTCAGTGTGCATTATTATTTCGCTCTTATATCTTTCTGAATCTCTCTCACCAGTGCTGTGCTATGCTTATCGAATGTAAACAGTGTTTTTTTTCGGCTTTTTAGATCAGACATGGCATGCGCGGTTTGTTGACCTCCATATATTGTAAGCTGTTCCCACTGCCAATAAAAGGTAATTGTTCCCGGATTTTTTCTGGCCAGTGTGAAAGGGGTATGACAGTCCAATGTTTTAGTCAACAATCCAAAAACATTAAATTGACAAAGCTTTTTTTCGTGATAATTCTGAGATAATTATAAAATAAACACAACTCTTGGGTAACTAAAAAATGATAGTGAGATCAAGACTAGACAATAATTTTGAAAAAGATTCTTTGGAAAAACACAATTAATGCCATTTTCCCTTTTATGTTTTTAATCTGTCATCCTGTGTTTATTTTGCCCAGCTTTCCATCACCTATAGGGCAGCAGCTAAATGTTAAAGGCTTGGTGGCCGGACACCACAAAAGGTCCTGCGGATATACTTTAAATATGATCAATTCAAAATAAAGGCACATATATTTTAGAGACAGACTGTGGGGGAAATAAACTGAGTGAGTAGCTGTCTTGTAATTATGATAAGTGAATCTTTTCATGTTTGTTATACTGGGTTGATCTTTGCCATAATCAATGTAGCAATGGTTCAATTCAAGTGGTGACCTGAAGTGTCTATTTTAAGAGCAGTTTTTGAGTAACTTTAATAATCATTGTGATTTGTGAAATACGAGTGATTATTTGCTAAGTTTGGATACATGCGAGTTAAAAATGAAAGGGGAATAAGAGGTGTACTGCTGTAAAAAGAGGTAGGGACTCCATGGACAAAGAATGAGGAGGAAGAGAGGATCACATAATTAAATGTACATTTCTTCTGCTGTATTAGCTAGTAGCTTCAAGTTTTAATAAAAATACATAATATAATATGTAGTGTAATATGTAATATAGTACATTTTGGCATTTTATTAGTTGAATTAACATGAGTAATAATATAAAATATGTATTTAGTCAAAATACCCACAAAGTAAAGATGATGAGTTAGATGATAAATATATTCACATGGATATATTTAATAAAAAAGATGATACATATATTTGTTTTATATTCACTTACTTTATAATAGGTTTATATACAAAGTGTAGACTACACAGGAAACGTATCTTTTTTCAGACTAGAACTTGACTAAAACTTTTGTGTAAAGCCCCTGTCACACCTTGATGATTTAGACCAATGTATGCATGCTCAAAATTTCCCAACATATACCAGCATACTGTATGCTATACGTCGGCCATAAGTAAGAGGTAAGTTATCTAATCGTTGACATACTTTTAGCATAACTTACTCATAAGTCGTGGTTTCCAGCTTACACAAAACCTGAGTAACATCTCCTCTGGACTGCATCCCCATCATAGTGTGAGCATGAAGGTGAGTGTGATGGATCCTCCCTGCCTTCATACCAACGACCAACAAACTTCCTAGCAGACATAACGCTGAATCTGCTACTACTGCAAATTCTCTTTCTTTCCTTTTCTTTTTCTTTTTATTTATTCTGTTTTTTTTTTTTTTTTTTTTTTTTTTTGGTGGGTTGTATCATCACTGCTCCTGAGGAGAGCAAGGTGTGACAGGGCCCTGAGAAATGACTTAACTGTGACAGGGCAAAACTGGACTAAGAACTAAAGGCTCCCAAAAACAACACTGTCATGTACTGATTGTACATGTAAAATGTAAAAAAGTTATTCAAAGTAGCTTAGTCACGTTCATCTGTGCCTGTAAGGTTCAGCTGTCTGATACTGAAAGATCAATGCTATGACAGAGGGATTTTTTTTTTATGTACAAAGGTTTTTTTGTATTATTATAGATTTAGTGTCAGCATTATTTATAAGCCTTTAGCCGTAGAAACTCAGAATAATTTGCTCCAAAATGGAGAGAAGGATTATCAAGACTGCCTTTCATATAGCAGAGGGCACTTGTCACAGAGACAGCATTTGAAACTTGGTCTTTCAGACTAGCACAATTTAAAAAGCAAGAGATATAAAATAAGATACCCCATGGGGTTGAACAGGACATTGGCCATCACATTTTTCCCTAATGCATGAGGGGCAGTAGAGAGTAATCTTAAATGCTTTGTTGTGAAGAAGTAGTAAAGAATGGGCATATGAAGATGTTGCTCAGAGTTGTTTATCAGCCTACTTTTCTTTATCCCATCAGCAGGATGAGGTTAGAATGAACATTAACTTGTTACCAGCGAGCAACGAACTTGAACTCAGGTCAAGGTTAGCAAGTCTCTCCACCAGCGTTAAGAAAAGCCTTTTCTGGTCATAAAGGTAATGATTGTATAGCCCATCAAGGTCATTTATGCATTTAAAATTTTTCATACTGAAAAATAAAGTGCCACTGGATTCTGCTTTAGTATTTTATAGAAAATACAGGAAATATTTAGAGTAAGAATACTCACCTCCAATTTAAAGTGCTTCTACCTAAATAAGCTTTAATCTGTCAGTCAGACCATGTGTGTTTACCTAATATGAAAGAAATTGATGAAAAACTAATTTGTGCTTAATTTAAAGACAGGTGGCTTTGCTGTTAATTTACTGTAGCAGGCAATTTATTTCCCTGTAGACTTTATAACTTACAAGCCACCATCTGGCTTTTTATGTAAGATCTAGTAACAGCCACATTCTGGAGGCAAAAAAAAAGAAAAAAAAGAGGAAAATTAAATGTGCGAACATAACCCTAAATCTGTAAGATGTTTTGTAATTAAGCAAATGCGGCACCTTTATATCTTTGTTAAATGAGGTGGATTCTAAACTGTAACTTAAGCAGCAATTTATATTTAAAGTGAGGAGTCGCATTTTAAAATGTGTTAAAATGAATGAAAACAAAGGAAAAGTAGGCCATTATGTCTGGCCATGAATAGGTATATTCTTAAAATACCACAGAAAGGTACAGTTGTTTGTGTTTTATAAAATCATTAAAAAAATTATGCTAAAGGTGTTAATTTAGAAAAGGATCATTCTTACAGTATGCCCATGTGTTTCCAAATCATCAAAATTGGGCCCATATCATGAACGTAACTTGTTCTCTGATTTTACAAAAGTTATCTAGTCAATTTCACGCAAAATATATAACATGTTGGCAGATGAAAGCACATCTAGAGCTTAAATAATTTTCTTCTAAAATGACGCTTTCACATTAATTAATGTATCAGATCTTAGACTGTTGAAGCAGCTAAGAACATGAACAGCTCTGTCCTTTAATTGATGGCCACATGTGAAGCGCACAGCTGAAATGAAGTGAAGACGTGTTGTTTTTCCATAAGAGCTTGAATATTTCAGGAAGTATGATCTTTCAGCAGGTATGAGAAGAAACTAGAATGTATAATAAGCGAAGAAGACGGTAAAGAGACACCATGTTTAACTAATTGATCAATTTTAGAAAATAATACAGAAAACCTTTGTTGTACCTGAGTAGGGAATTATATATGTCCCAGTAGCAAAGCAAAACACAAATGGAAGACTATGGATATACATGAGGGGATGGAGATAAAAAAATAAAAGTATGGTAAAAGAGACTGCAGTACGAGCTATGTAAATTGAGAAGCTCAAAGCCATCTCTGAATCGGTCATGTGACCTAGAACGATGCTTTATGGGAGTCTGAGTTCCTCTTGGGCACTAGAGTGAACTAAGCTAAAAGTTTATTTAACCCAACAAAACAGATATGATTACTTATCTGATGTAGGCTTGAATCTAAAGGGTTGAACCTGGCCTTGTCTTTCCAAAGCAGGTCCATGGCTTCTCAATCTACAGGCCCAATATTTCCCTCTGAGTTTCAAAAACAAAAAGGGAAACTGGCTTTGCATCAGTGCAGTGTTGCAAGTTGCTTTCAGGGGTACCAAAACCTGAAAGTTACAGGTCTAGCACCCCTATTGGATTAGGTTTTACAGTGTTTTTTTTTTTTTTTTTTACACAATGTTTGAGTTGTAGATAAGTAACTTAGAATTTTGGAGGTTAAATTTACCGTGCAAATGATGTAGATTGGCCATGACTATAAAGGTAAATAAATGTGCCAATATGCGTCTCTTTCTGGAGTGCACACACCCCGTCTGACCATTCAAACAAAAATGAATGATTCTGGCATACAGTAGGTGTGCATGTAAGAAAAGTTTTGGGAGCCCATCAAGCCACTTTAATCTAATTTAAGTTTTGGAAGGTGTTTCTTATAATGAGATTTTGTTGGGAAACAATAACCATTGAGGCGTTTAGCCATTGAGAGACAAAAAACAAAAGAGCCGTGAGTGAGGATGTTTTAACAGCAGACAGTTCTAGCTCTAGCAGTAAACAATCTGTATATCCAGCAGATAAGAGCCCCGGAGTTAGCAGCCCAATAATAATTTTTAAAAACATGCAGATCCCAACATCGCTTTTTGGTAAGGTTATGTAGTTAAAGGTTTAGATATTCTCTGTGTTTAGTAACCTCACTCAGTGGATATAGAATTAAGCTTCTTAAATAAAATCTATATTTAGGAAAATGTATTTACCCAACCAATCATATATAGGGGTAAAGTTTTCCAATATTAGTTTTGAGTGTTTCTACCTTAAATTTATGCACAGGGTTTTTAGTCAGTTTAAGACCTAAATAGGTGAACAAATGAATGATTCTGGCATACAGTAGGTGTGCATGTAAGAAAAGTTTTGGGAGCCCATCAAGCCACTTTAATCTAATTTAAGTTTTGGAAGGTGTTTCTTATAATGAGATTTTGTTGGGAAACAATAACCATTGAGGCGTTTAGCCATTGAGAGACAAAAAACAAAAGAGCCGTGAGTGAGGATGTTTTAACAGCAGACAGTTCTAGCTCTAGCAGTAAACAATCTGCATATCCAGCAGATAAGAGCCCCGGAGTTAGCAGCCCAATAATAATTTTTAAAAACATGCAGATCCCAACATCGCTTTTTGGTAAGGTTATGTAGTTAAAGGTTTAGATATTCTCTGTGTTTAGTAACCTCACTCAGTGGATATAGAATTAAACTTCTTAAATAAAATCTATATTTAGGAAAATCCATGGGCATATTTTAAGAAAGGTGTAAGAATCTGGGTAGGCAAACTATTTAAAATGTATTTACCCAACCAATCATATATAGGGGTAAAGTTTTCCAATATTAGTTTTGAGTGTTTCTACCTTAAATTTATGCACAGGGTTTTTAGTCAGTTTAAGACCTAAATAGGTGAACATTTTTATTCTTATGTAGAAATTATTGAAGACATTTGCTGTTCTTTCCATAAGTGGCCATCCAACAAATGTATCAAGGTCTGGCCAAGCAATAATCTGACAAAATTATAAAAACCAATCTCAAGAGTTCAAACTTAGACCCTGCAGGGTTCAGCAAGCACAGCAAATAGAAACAATTAAAAAAGGAAATCAGAAAAAAGGGTCAAATAAGTACTGCTTGCTTGTCTTTTCTCCTAAAACAATATTGTACCAAGAATTCAGTTTGCAAAGTAGCCTCCATACTAACCACACACCTTGTAGAGATGTCTAGTATTTTGAAAAGATACAATTTTTTTTTAAGTTGTAGGTTTAATTAGTATCTTTGATAAATTAAAACATACAGAACACAGAGAATATATTGAAGACTAAGTTAAATATAGAGAGAAGCCAAGAATGAACTAGGAAACGCATTCATCAAGGGAATGAACAAAAACGGCAACAACAGGGAAATAATGAACAGAAGAAAACTCAAACTCCAAACACCAAAGGATTTTAACAATGTTATCTATTTTTGGAGAAAATACAAAAAAAAAAAAAGAAAACAGCAAATCATTTCAAAAACTGTCAAGCAGGATAATAGATAATGGTATATACCTGCTTTATAGGGATGGGACCTCATCAAATTGCAGTTACTGTGTAATCCTTAAACCTTCCTGTACTGATGAGTCGAATCTAAACATATAATGATTTAGTTGGATTTCTTCTCTACTGAATAAAGTCTAATATTAGGCATATTAGTCAAGTTCTTTCTAAAGACATCTGAATCCAACAATGAGAGGAAATTATAAGGTTAGGTGCAGTAGTAGCTCCTATAGTAGCTTCATATATAGAAGAGAAGCTACAGTAAGGAGATGAGCACTGAGCCAGTGTTAAGGACAGAGACGAAACAGAACCTATAGTCACAGTAAAACCCAAAAGCTATGAGGACACATGATGAACTCATTAGTGGTTTATCACTATAGTGGAGGAAGTTTTTCCAATGATAGAGCTTTGCAATATTCTAACTGGGAAGATTTATGAGCCAAAAGAATTTAAAGTACAAAATGAAATGCGGGATCAAAAGCCCTACATTGCCTGTTTGACATGTACTAAAGAAAATGAAGCAGAATTTAGTCAAGTCAGCTTCATCACTTATTTTAACCACTTAGGCTCAACCCTGTAATTTACATTAATACAAAGGTATTATGCATGTTTCTTTTGTTTTGGTTTAATGTTTATTTGATGTACATTTTAAAATGCAGGTAACATTAGGAATTCAGTTATCGGTACTGTACAACAAAAAACAACTAGTGGATGCTCCCGTTTTTCTGTCTTAATCTCCCGTTGTTCATTCAATACAGCTTTCAGGGTAGGCCTGATCTCCACATGAACACACAGCTTACAACTACTTAGCTGACTTAAAAAGCATTTATCTCCAACTTGACTGGTTGAGACAGATAATCATTTAAGAACAGATGTAAGATTTGCAAGAAATTATTCATGGGGCATTTTTGAAGAATTTATAATAAATGTAATCCCTTGAATATATAAAGCAGCATCTGGTATGCAGGATCTGAGTTGGTCTGATCTCTTTCTATATGAAAGAGTGAAAGAAAAAGAAATCCATAGGGTGGATTTGTAAAGAAGGGGATGATCTTTGGAGATTGTTCAAATATAGTTATCGAGTGTGTCACTATTAGAGTAATTAAACTCCGTATATAACTTTGGTTATCTTCTCATTGAACGATTGACTGGAGACTCTGTGAAGCCACCTTAAAGCAGGTGCTGTTCTTCTTAAGGAAGCTTAGGTCCTTCAGTGTTTGCAGGAAGATGCATTATAACGTTAATACTATGCGGCTGTTTTGGAGAGTCTGATCATCTAGAACAGGGGTAGGCAGTTCCTGAGGCCCAATTTCCTGCAAGATTCAACACACCTGAATCAGGTAAAGGAACTGACTGCATACCACAGAGGTAACTCAGCCATTTGAATCATGTGTGTTGGAGAAAGAATTAATCCAAAAGTTGCAGGATACCAGCCCCCATGAAATTGAATTCCACATGATTTTACAAAGAAGAATTCTTTATAAAATGAAGATCATTATGGGCAACTGTGAGCATGTTCTTCAGAAGACTTTAAAACATCAGCAGAGTGTCTTCAGTCAAACGTTTCTCCAGATCCGGGGCAAGATAAGTTTCTTACCTTATCAGGGAAAAAAACAAAAAAACAACCAAAATCCAATATGGCCCTAACTTTGACCCAATAAAAGTGTCCTATGAACTCACTGGTACTCTATGGATCATTTTACTGTTACATGATAAGGGTGCTGAAACTCTAGGTCAAAAACTGATTTCTACACATTTTTTTTTATAGTAGAGAGCAGTGTTCATAGTTTATCAATAACAACCAGTCTCTCAGGCCCTGAATAAGTCCCAGACACAGCATGTTATCCAGTCAGGGTGATGTTTGTTAACTAAGATACTCTGTTTTTAAGGCCTTTTCAGAAGGTTCCACTTCTTCCCTTTCAGTCCATCGGATAATTTACCCAGAGACTTGAGCATTACTGCGAAGGAGTTTTGGCCTGAACTCTCCCATGAATTAAATGTTTGTCAGGCATCGCATTATTGTTGAATAATTAGCACTCAGCTCAAAGGTATAGTGGAGGAGTTTTTTTTTTCCGGGTGGATCAACAAAATGAGTGATCCTCCTAATTGTCAATGAAATTGGTGATATGTTTATGTAAGGTCGTCCAAAGTGCTAGTCCCCAAAGGTAGCTATCTTTTTCTGTGCATGCGCACTTTTAGGCATATATTTGTGATGTGCTACAGTTTCAACCAGTTCTTTGAAAATGGCCAAGGTTGCATGAGAAAAAGTGTGTACGAAGTGTATGAGAAGAAGAGAAATGAAGTCATCCTTCCTACTCATTATTTCTACCATAATAACTCATGAGTCCTTGTCTAAGTTTTTTTTTTTTTTATCCGAGTGCTAAGCTTCAATTGTCTGCTAAGATTCCTTCTTTTGCTGCAGATGTATTACGCACAGAAGACATTTTTGGCTAATAAAAATTATGTAAAAAAAAAAAAGACTTAAGCATTGAAATTAAACACGGAAAATATCTGGAAGAGCAGCCTTATCTGAAATATTGTAGGCTGACTAAAGCTGCAATTTTGTTTTAACATAAATCTATTAATAAAGTAAAAACACTTTTTCACTTTGACTTCTCGATATTTCAGCACAAATTCTTTGTAAAATATTCATCATGATGGACCTTAGCTCCAAGAAATCTCCATAAAATGGAACACTTCAGTTGAAAAGCGCAACTTCACATTGGATTCCCATGTTTCATTGCAACTGTTCATGTATTATTAATGAGCTTGAAGTAGCTACTATAAGTGGATTATATGAAACCACATATCTGTCTGAGCTGCTTGATGCACTCCACAAATCAAGCGGTTAAGCAATACATGCACCCTGGAAAATAATACAAACCTTTAAATTACTAAATTGAAATTCCAAACCAAAGAAAAGCTTCAAAAATCTCACTGCAGTTGACTTCATATTGAGATGTCACTTTGAGTGAGATGCTGTGAACTCTCATGACTGAAATGGAAAAGCATGAAAATCCGAAAAGACAAGGGACCTGAGCATTTCACAGGCTCCAACAAAGACATGAATGAACTGAACCCCCCACCACCAGAAGAAAAACCTCAACCGTCTGTATGCAGAGAAGAAACAGCTCTCCGCCTAAGTGGCCATGCAGTCAGCTTTGGGAATATCAATAGCCAGTTTCAATAACATTTGTATCGACCTTCTCCTGCTGTCCAGGGCCCGGCTGGGTGGCCTTTTGTTTTTATGACCGGTACACACTCAGAGAGAAAAAAAATTTAAAAATACAGCCGACGTAGCAGTGAAAACCCGCTGAGGCGAAAAGCAGATCGAAAATCCAAAGAGAACAAATCAATTCTCATCAGATAAGGGACTGAATGCGAGGAAGATCAATCAGCAGAATGAGAGGGAGAAAAGACAAAACGGGTTTCTGCAGGTAGAATGTTACTGAATGTCAACAGTTTATGCATGAATAGTTTAAGATTTATAGGCAACTGCGTTAGACAACATCACTAACATTTATGGTCTGGAACTAGTTGAGGTTTGAAGGTAACCTAAAAGGCAGCAGTTTAATGAGTATATCTGTAATAAAAATAACATTATGGTCTTAATTTTTACACTTTAAAATAAATTATGTCTTAATTTAATGTTTTAATTTGAGAAAAAAAGTTTATTTTAGTTAGATCTGCTCTCGTGCCCATCTGTTTAAATGGAACAAATTTCTCAGCTGTCATGATAACAAAGACTAACTTCATATCCTCTATGAGCATCATTGAAGAACATTCTCAGTTATACACTAATGGTGACAGTATGGGCCAGAAGCTTTACCTGTTTTTCCCCCTTAAGTGGATTCACACTTTTACCTTTAGGTTTCCCCAGTTTCCCTCCTACTGTACTGTATGGAGGAAGAATCACTGAAATAAAAAACGAACAAAGTGTTCAAAAAAACATATCTCTATTTAAGCCTTTAGTTGTTTAGCCGGAAATATTTGGTGTAGCTTTTTATTTGAGTAATGTGTGGGGATGAGTGTAATGGTTCTACAAATTGTATCTGTACTCTGCACACATACTGTAGGTACAATTCCCTGGTGAGGAGGTAATTGAACAGAAGACTTAAACTCATTAAGAGAACCAAAATATTTGGAGTCTTTTAGGCCTTAAGCTTTTCGAATAGCATCTAACTTCTCAGCAATTTTAACACAGCATGAACTGAAGCCCAAACTTCAAAATAAGAGTCTAAGGGATAATGTACAGTAATCTGCACTCCACTTAACATAGTTAATAAAGCAGCTCACTCTATTCTCTACACTCATTAAAATACAACTCTGAATGCAGCCTGATGTGTGCGTTTAAGCCGTAGAATTAAATGTGTCCGTAGCATCTAATAAATGGCAGAAGTTTCCCATATGTTTATCTAATTGTTGGGAAACAGTAGACATAGTTTTAAACAGTAGTTCTAGTACTGATGCTAAATCTTCATATTGTTTCATCATTAAATGCAATCCTGAACTTTTTTTCTCTTCCATTTTTAAAAATATATCTAACAAAGACATGTCATTTAAATCTCTAGATTTATTCTTCCACCATTAAAAGACAAGGAGTAATAAAGAGCCACATCAACAATGTAAAGGAGCAAAAACGGAAGTTACTCCAACTCCCAGAGTTTCCGAGGACTGATTTGATATACTGAGAGTGAGGTTTAATTGTGCGTGCAGCGAGGAAGACTGTAATGAGACCGACAGCAGGGAGACGGGTGGAGAAGCTGAATCAAGCAAGCGTAAAAGCAGGAGAGGTTTAAAAGAGAGCGAGGAAGGAGGTACTGAGGAGAGGGGAGTGTGGATATTACTCCCGCACAGGGAGTTGTGTAATGAAAATGTGCACAGCAAAAGCTAGAGGGGCAGCAGATAAGTGACCTTGAAAAATGTGTTTTTCTTGTATGATCAGTGCATCATATTTTTTGCCAAATGAAGGTGAATCAAAAAGGAACGACAGAACAGGGAGGAATAATTTACCGCTCGTTTGCTTGATGACTGTCAATCATGAGATGCTGCCTCTGAGAATTGATGTGCTTAATTTGAAAAAATGACCCACCATTTTGAACACACAGCGTAATAAAGCATCATTGCCATCTGCTCAGCATCTCATCATTCTGCAAAAACCGCATCATCTGCCTGGACAATGAGATTAAATTGTCTCCCCTCACCATTGCTGTTGATGCATTGCACTTGTGGCAGCTGAGTTCCCGGGCCACACTGCTTCCCATCATCAGGAACACACTTATCCAGGCTGACCAGCTGCCACTTGTAACAACTGGGTTCATCACATGGCATGGCCTCCACTAGGTGAGGGCAGCTTCCCGGGCCCCCTGTTGGTTCGTTGGTAATCTGCCGTTTCCTCAGTTTGAAACCTGCAGTTAGATAAAATTCATAAACTCTGTCATTCTAGAATTCGTTTTAGTTGGCATACAGACTTTTTAAAATACATTTTTTAAATTCTCATAGACTTTAACCCTTTAAGGTCCGCACCAAGAAAACTGCAATGAAAAAATTTTTTCTTTGTATTTTTTATTCCTTTAGAACATCAATAACAAAGTGCATAACTTCTTTTTGCAAACACCCCCATAGTTTTTAAATCACAAGCCTCTACCAAACGGTTGAGAATTCCGTTTATGGTAAAACTTTGCATACAATTACTCATAACAAAAAATTATTAAAACTCTTCTTTAATCTAGTAACAGAGTAGGAAAAACAGGCAAAAAGAGTTGTAATGCATTAGAACCAACTGCAACTGCAGTTTTGATGTATCGGATCAACCTTATTTCTGGTGATATGCAACAAAGCACTGCTGGTGGGCATTCAGGCACAAGAAAACGTTGCACTTCTGACACTTCCACCTTGACACTCCTTTTGGACAGAGGTTACACCGGCCTCGTTTGTCACAGTGAAGTGGCAAGTGTCCAAAGTTGTCATAACGCACATCTGGCTGGGGCTGAGTAGGTCTTGGGGTGTAACGTTTCTTCTGATGCAACATTTGTGGTGGAGAAGAAGATGGTGGTCTTCCAACCTTCTGTGCTGGCTTGTTGACCTGCATCAAACTATGAGCAACTGCCAGACGAAACCTTTTGAGGCATAGAGGCTTCTCATTCAGTAGGGCACAATCCCTCTTATGAATGAGCCAGGCATTTGAGATGCACAGATCAAGAATGTAGCCAAACAGTGGAAAATACCATCGCCTTGATTTTGCTGGGGTCTTGTACATGTGTACCAGCATGTCTGAGAGATCGATGCCTCCCATGTGTTGATTGTAGGCAGGAATAACTGATGGGCATGGCACATCAATCTTTGTGCGGGTGTCTTTACTCCATCGTTTAACACTTCCAATAGGCATGATCCCACATGCATTGCTTAGAATGTTAACACATTTGTTGTCAAACCATTTCACAGCAAGCACTCCTTCAGAAGACCTAAAGTCAAAGGCCCCACGACCTTTTTTCATCAGTTCTTTGTCTGACATCAGTGAAGCTTCACCCATTCGGTTTGATCTGACAGTGCCAATGCATTTGACCCCCAGATTTGCATGGAGGTTTTGTATCAAGTCAAAGCTTGTGAAGTAGTTGTCACAGAAGACAACTGAGAGGTGGGGCTCTGTTATGGTCTTGCATAATGTCATTACCACTTTGGATCCAAGAGGTAGCTTTTGTTCCTCCTCACAAAGGGGAACATTGAAGAATGTTGAGGCACCTTGGTAAAGCAATAAGTCATGAATGATGCCAGAGGAACTTGCACGGCAGAACAGTTTAAAGCCCCACTTGTCTGGTTTGTTGGCAATATATTGGCGGAGTGTACCGGCTCTCGTGCCTTTATATGCAACCATAACCTCATCCACACTATGTTTGTGAGAAGATGGAATCAGAAGACATTGCTTTCGAAGCATTTCAAAAAGAGGGCGTATTTTGTAAAAGCGGTCTGTGCTGTTGTTGAACTGGTAATTGTCATTGAAATGAATGAAGCGACGTAGTAGCTTGAATCTTTTCCTTGGCATGATGTCAGCTATCAGGTTGTAACGAGAATCATGATGCCAATAATCCTCCATGGCAGGGAAACTAAAAACACCCATGACGAGTAGCATTGCAAGGAAAATTTCTATCTCCTCAGGACTGCAGTTGATTGGATCCCCCAATTCTTGGGCAGAGTAAAGGTTGGTGTGGTTAGCAATATGTTGAATCATCTCATCTGTAAAAAGTGACTTGAAATACTGCAAGGGTGTTTTCACACATTCAGGAGCTTCAAATACAGAAGCAGGAACATTGATTTTATCAATGTCTTCATATTTCCAGATTTTTCGAGTGGGTTTCTTTTGGTTTGGAGGTGTACTTTGCTCAAGAGTTTCGTCCAGTTCTCTTACTGATATTCTTTTGAGAGTGTTTTTTCCTTTACGTCTTTTCTTGCGGGGTGGTGGTTTAGAGGAAGAGCTTGTGTTTGGAGTCTCCTCATCTTCCTCCTCTTCACACATGGACTCAAAAGAAGTTTCATCTTCCTCTTGTGTGGGATGATAGTCAGGATCTTCTATTTGGTCATCATCATCATCACTCAGATCAGCATCAGAATCTTGAGGGTGTTCTGGTATCAGAGCCTGGGAATTGTGTGTCCTTGAAGCATAAAAGGTTTTGCTGTCCATCTAGAATTTTCGATAAAAAAGGAAAATGTATATACAAATATAAAAGATGTAAATCCATGAATCAATGAAGTGGTTGTAATATGTTAGCATTAGAATAAGTCAATAAGGGATATAACAACTAAGAAAATGCATGTATAAGTGATCCAATCACTGAACCTTACAAAAGAAAGTATTTTCCAACTACATTAGTATTGTGCCTATGCCTTCATTATAAATGGACAAATCAACCATTTGGTAACATGTGTTTTTAGAAAATTATTTAACCCTTATAAGATTAACTTTTCATCATAATATTACTTTAGAATGTTTAGTAAAGCCTCTGACATTGTTTCATGTTGAAAAAGTATGCCTACCTTTCAAATATTTGACAAAAAGAGCTGTCTTTTCTTAGCATGGTCATCCCACTGCTAACTTCCTGTGTGGACAGTTCTTCAAAAAGTCAAAATTTCACTGACACAGTGCATTCTAGTGGAGTTTATGTGTATTACAAGTCTAAACCAATTGGTAGAAAAGACTCAATAAGGTATATCAATTTCAGTGTATGCCTGAGTTAGATATAAAGCCTCAAAATGTGCTCTACCAATTTGTTGAGCAGAACGCTAAAGGGTTAAAGTACATTTTAATGAAACTGAGGAATTGTTAGGTTTTCTTTTTATTTCTGTTATTTAAAATAAGACAATGCACATTAAAACCTGTAAATGTACCTAATTTAGTAGATCAACCAAATTCAACTGTAGTCGCAAACAGATTGATGAGAGAAATCAAAAAGACATTATACATAAGAGGAAAAAGAAAAACACTGATAAACAAAGCTTCATAGTGCTAATAGAGTTAATGTTCCTTTAAATTAAGACAGAATAAGGAAATAATCAAACATGCTTTCCTTGGATCTTTTTCTGTACACAGAAATAAAAGTCTTCTACATGCATTTCGACATTACAACTCAAGAGGATATGTGGTGAACTGTACAAGTATTGATAAAAAATATTCCAAAGATGAAGACCTGTTAGACCCTCAAAGGGAATAAAAGGTAAGATAATTATTTAATTGAAATAAAATGTATGGAAGACATTTTTTTAATCAGTAAAATGTGGATCGAAAACATCCCAGTTTGGAAAGTGTATTTCTTTAAATTCTCACAATATCTTCTCTGCTGTTAATTGACAGTATGCTATTGTACGTTACTGTTACATGTTTTACACCAGTTTACAGGAGCAGCCATTCAAAATTACCCTTTCCAGTCAAACGCAAGCCGAATGGCAGCCCGCTTCCCTCTAACTCCTTTCCTATTTGACCTGACTTAATAAAACATTCAGGTTTAGAATAGTCAGGTATTTTAGTCTCCATACTTAGAGTAATCTGATTAGTGACAAATAAAAGCAAAATAATATGTTCTTTTAGGTTGTCTAAATACTCCAATATTCTTGTTTGGGTTTTAGACCTCTGTAGAGTCTTATTAAGTGATCCTTTGCTCACCTGTTATTTTGTCAGCTGTCATATTAATATTTAGTTTACTACAGTGTGAGCTTGAATTTTTTTCACATATCTAACAATGCACATGTTCTAATGAATTCAGAGGTATTTTATTGATAAAAAAAAAGGAAAAATAAAAAGATGGAAATGTAGCAGCACTGCGATTCCCAGTGATTTAGATGGTCAGTGTCTCTGGAGACATTTAGAAACTATTTTTTCCTGGTTTTCCCTGAAGTTCAAAAGTAAAAGCCACTAAAAAAAAAAAGACTATATTCAAAGTTAAAAAATATGCAGATTTGTATTTTCTCTTTCTAAAGGAATTTTTAGCTGAAGAATTTATTACATCTTGCAAACAAATTTTTATAAAACTGTTTGTGGTATTCCACCTCATTGTGAACTCTACTGTATTGGCTTGCCTCTTGGCCAGGTTTGCTTGATAACCTAGCCAAGAATAACCTTATTGAATTACATAATGAATGACAGACATACTGCTTATACGAATGTAAAAAAAAAAAAAAAACATCCCTTTTAAAGGGCTAAAAATGCAGCTTTTTCCCACATCAATCAAAATCTTGCACAAAATGTGACAAATGCAGCCTTTAAAGTGATGCATCTGTATCATCGATTTACCTTTCTTTCCGGTCTGATCATCACAGTTTTCAAAGATGCATGGCCCCCAGGCACCCCAGGGTGATACCTCACAGTCAATGGGACAGGGGATCTGGCAGCGCTGGGATCTGTTTGGGATTGGGCCCCTGCAAAGGTTGTTTTCCACTGGGCGGGAGGCTGTACAGGGTAAAAAACGAAAAGGCAGTATAAGAAGCAGGCAAACAAGCTGACAAACTTGATATGATCAGGAAACAAAAGATCAGAAAATCATTGTTTACTTATTATTGACACAAGAAATTCCATTGAGTTTAGCTGAGAATCACGTTTAGAAGAAAGAAAGAAAGCATGCCTGCAAGGTATACACTAGTATTCCTCTGTTTGTTTTCCCCCCCCTCCCTGTTAGCATGTAAGAATGATAAATTAGCAATGAATATCTCATGGAGCACCTTGATAGCAACAAAAAACACGGAGGAACTCTGCTCTCTGACTCTCAGTGGAGATGCACAGAAAGGATATAATACAACACTAAAGGTGCAGGCAAACACAGAGGCTGTCTTCGCTCATGTTTATTTCATTAGGTGTAATTTGGCTTCCTTCCCCCTCCTGGTGCCATGTTAAATTTAGAACCTCCTTTACTTGAAGCCTCTGTTAAATGGAAGGTGGTTTGAAATCTCAGTGAAATTTCTACAAAAACAGATGTTACCTGCATTCAAACCACATAGTGCTGTTTTAAATATACAGTCAACTGAGCTACAGTAAACAAACTTGATCTGCTTGTTTTTTCAAAGATACAGTACTGGCATATTAATTTACTTATATTTCCATACACACATTTTCAGTGTTCAGTTTCTTTACTGTGCATTTTTTTGTTCTGAACTGTTACATCAAGGTTTTTAGACACTGAGGGGTTTTCCATAGAAAGCCAAAGTAAAATCTTCTTTGAAAAAAGAGAGTAACAGTTACCTTCAATTCTTTGTAATAACAAAAGTTAGCTTTAAAGCCTACATTTTAGTAGGGATGTCAATTTTAAGTGCTGTATCCTGTTAATGGCATTTTTAAATTGTTGGTATATGTATTCATGATTAAATGGATCTTATGATTCATGCTGGGGGAAAGTTTGTGATCATATATAAAGTGGGGCGACAGCATTAGCCAGAAGGCTCTGTGGTCCAAAAGTGAACAGCCAATTCAGAGCTTGTGGGACTGTGTTAAGGGTAGTGCACATTACTCCTTGTTTAAAGGAAAAATGATTTTCTTCAATAATCTAATGGTATTTCATACTTCAGGAATATAATTAAAATGAAAAAGACACTGTACTGGCTGCTACAGTCATGTCTGGGTAAGGAACTGTTCTGCTCAAGTTTTCCAGCTGTATTAGATGAAAAGAACAGAAAAAGATGTTTAAACAAAAGGATACTTAGACTACTTAAGCAATAAGTTAATTTTGTGACAAACCAATTACCCCATAAAGACAACAGCTTGGACAAATTGGATAAATGGGATTAGGTGAAACTCTGTATGCAGTTAAGGCCAAAAGGGGAAATAACTGTTATCAGATTATTTTCATTTGACTAAGATGGGTTTTTTTATATTAAAGTTAAAGCATTTGAAAAGGGGTATTAATTTAACCCCAAATATTGTTTTATTTATGTGTTTATACAAAATTGATGTTAAAACAATCCATATTCCTATAAACAAATCTGTGTTATAACTTTTGTTATAACATTTCCTGAGCATTTTTTTTTCAGTTATAATTTTATTTTGCTTTGATGGATTTAAAGGGTTGGGGTCATAAAGTCTGTTTGCAATTACCCTAATCTAAAGTGTACCCCATAGATTCTGCATTTGTTTATATTGATTTGGTGTTGGCCATACCAAGCCATTACAAGTAGAGAAGTTTAGGTCAGAAGAGTCATCCTGCCAAGATGTAAAGACTGCTGCCCTTTGAACAAACACTTGCTATGGTGAGAAATCGTTTATAGCAAACTGTAGGGAGCTGAAAAGAAATTAACTCTGATTGAAAGGGTTTAGTTTTATACAAATCGCATTGTAGATCTTTTTTTATTTGTTATTAAAGCTAAATCATGTTCTAAATGCATAGTAAACAGAGACTATTAAATTCATTATTAAATTATGAAAAGGTGCTTAAAAGTAAGGCATTTTTAGGTTTTTCTAATATGTTTTGATTGTTGGCATTAGAATTCCCATTGCTATCCAGGCGAATATGCTCTGAAGATCAACCTTCAGGTTATCAGGCTACAGCCTTTCAAGGACATTCCTGTAAACTGTAAAAAAAAAAAATCTGCACAACTTTGCCTTTAAATCACATTAGACCTACTTTTCAAGCTGTGCAAGGTCAAACTGAACATAAGCAACCATTAAGCAATGGTAAAGGGTCATAGTGAAGAAAAAAAAAAAAGAGGTCTTAGGTAAAAGTTGATAATGCAATTGATTTTAAGATTATACCTATAAAACAAAGAACACATGGCACAGCAATTGAGAGCGAGAAGCTCTGGAGAAGACTGAGCTGTTCACTCGCAATTCATTGAACCCATTCCAAAGAAGTGACATAAACACTCCGATTATGATGCAGGAGACCAATCAAAGAGCCCCTGCACAACAAAAGGCTCCAAAATTCCAGAAAAACAAGGGGTGGTTATTTGATTTGCATCTGACTTGAAATGTGTGCATGAGGATGGACCTCAATGCTGCTTAAATACCAACTCTGATGTGAGCCAACAATAGACAAAGACTCCTGGCGAGGTGTCGAAATGTCTTCAAAACTCGGAGCCAAAGTGGGGTTGTCTCCCAATTTAAGCCTATTGTGGTTGCCATGACCCGGATGACTGAAAATTTATACAGGCTGATTTTAAGATTCCTTTTATATCAATATCAAAAGGATATTTAAACTGCATTTAGATGTAGAGATGATGTTTGTTATTTAAGTTAACATATTTCATGTCATCTTTCTAAAGGTGGCAAATAAAAATCCAGATAATCAAAGTTTCTATTGAAAGAGCTGTACGTTTTCACCATCAACTAGTTCATTCCAATGCAAGGAGCTGGTTTGGTGATTTAAATGTGTAATCTGTTCTAAAAATAAATACTTTTGATATGAAGGCTTTAGAGAAGGTAACAAATACAGATTCCCACACAAATCTTCAATCTTCTGTTTAAAGGTTAGGTGAAGGTGTGTCAGGAAAATCTGACATTTAAAGCAGTCATTTTGAGGTAGGCGGGATTAAAGGTTCTTTAGTTAAAACAAACAACCACACTTTATCAAATATCCTCCACCTTAAAACCTCAAAGTTTAACTGATGTTGCAAAGAAGGTGTGAGTTCACATTAGCTAAAGCTGGTAAGTCATGAAAAATGCAAAACAATTTTCATAGCACATTTTCCACTGCCTGGAAACAAGACATAACATTTTATAAAAGGAAATAATTAACAGACCCAGGTAACAGAGTTGCTCTATAGGATTATTTATTCTACTTTGTTTATATAAACCGCTTAATGTCCTTTTAGCAAATAATGTCAAATCTAAGACAACATAAATGACCAAAGCAATGAAATGGTCATTTCGGAATTAAAATTAAAAAAAATTAAAAAATGAGGTAGTTCTGATCCACTTATCAAACACAGGACTATAGAACGCAAGATTTTTCTAAGAGATTACGCTTTAAAATACGTAAATTATTTCACAGCAGCCTTTTGAAACAGTAACCAAGGCCTTTGTTACACCTTGGCTGGACTACTGTAACATACTGTACTTTATTCTGGGGTGAGCCATTCCTCCCTCACACGTCTCCAGTTGGAGCAAAATGCACACCTTTAACTGGGGTACGTAAAAGGGAGCAGATAACTCCCATTCTGGCTTCCCTCCATCTGCTCCCTGTGTATTTTGGAGTTTATTTTAAGATTGTTTTAAAATATTTAATTGGCTATGGCCCCTCCCTATCTGTCTGATGTTTTTCACCACTATGCTCCCATGCGGGGGCCTCAAATCAGCTGACCTGCTGCTCCTGGAGATACTGAGGTCCAAACAGAAGCTCAGAGGAGACAGAGCTCCCCTCCTCATCAGATAATCCAGCATGATACTCTGTTGTTTTTATTTGCTTTAACTAATTTATTTTATTCTGTTTATTTTATTTTTTTGTTTGTTTTTTTATTATCAATTATGTAGATATTGGTATCCAGCTACAACATCCCCATTTAATTTCCTTGAATTCTGATGAACTCCTGATGTAAATATGCTAACCGTTGTATGCTGCCCTTTTCAGCTTGTCCCATCAATAGTTTCTAGTACAGAGTTCGGGGCTTATGTTAAACAATTTTTCACATACCAAGCCATAATACCTTCTTTTTAGAAAAGGGTAATGTATTTTTATGTCATACAGAATCTTTATATTTCTTTCTTTTCTTGTATTTTTTTCTTTCACTTTATGTAATTTGTGGGGTACAGAGGTTACCCATATAGCATCTGCTTTTTCAAGCCTGTTTTAAAATGTTTAATTTCATTTAAATTAAATTTGTTTTGTTGAAGATAAATGGCCATAATAAAGTTGAGGAACACATATGTATGTTTGCAGCTTTGGTGGCTTAAAAAATAGAAAATGACTAGGTTTTTGGTATACTTTACGTTGAACTCATTGTATAAATCATTTAACAAAACAATAAAAAATAATAATAATTGAGGCTTTGAAGTTACTGCCTGTAATCAGCAGATGACATCTTGGGTCTTCATCAACACCTGCTACTGTGAAAAGATTTGTTTTATTTTAATTACAAAACCTCTGAGGAAAACACAAGCCTGAATTGGCACCATCTGTTCTGTTAACTGGAACAGTATGTTTCAGTGGTATAGGAGAATAAACTCATGTCAAAACCAAAGTTTAGTTAAAGGCATCAGATGCTACATAAATATAGAGATATATTTCCAATGTAAATAGTTTTTTTGTTTTTTTTTTTAAAGTTGGATCCAATTTTAAACATCTTTATGTTATATTCCTTGTTTAAATATTCAAACAGTAAAATTTCTCCACATGTTCCACCCAAAGCATTACCAGCTGTTTCTACAACACATCTAAGAGCTTAAAGTCTCACTTAGGAGCCAAATCAACATTCCATGGGAACTGTGGAGACAAGAAGGAGCTTTTGAAATGCAAAATGTCTTATTCCCAGTTAGAAACAGACTCAAAGTCAAATACTAACTTTGCTGATCCGCTGTTAATCCATGCATTACTGGGGAATCACTGACTTCAATCTTTACAACGATGAATATTAAACAGAAGACCAACATAATACCCGTTCTTGATGTGATGAAGAAATAAAACATCCCTGTACTCTGGTTCTCTCTAAGTCCATTTGTAGTTCACTCTCTCCTGTGAGCCGATTCTCCTTTTGCACAAAACTGACAGCATTGCAAAGGAATCCCTCATGTGAGCGTGGCTTAAAGCCTGCAGAGGTATAAAATGGCTCGCCATCACTTACCATTTATATTCTGTTTGTGTGTGAACAAAGTTTTTCCTTTTTAAGTCCCTTCACAGCTACAACTCCACAATTTGAAATAAAATACAGAACTTTGTTGTAGTTTAAGCTAGCCCTGTGTTTGATTTAGGAACAGCAGTCAATTCGCTGTTGGAACTCTTCTAAAAAACTGTTTTGATCACTTTAACTTACTAGACACAGAAATAATCATGGCTGCACTGAGCACTTTTGAAGTGATGCTAAAATCAATAGTTTATTGTTGATGAAACAATGCTGCGTTCAAACACAGGATAGAAAAAAAGCCATCATACAAAAAAGAACTGGTTTAAGGTTTGAGCATGAGGACAAAATAAAGTGGAGAATATTGCAGTAGGAAAAGATTACAAGGACAAGGAGGAAACAGGGAAAAGAATGGAGTAAATAAAGACAAAGGAAAAAGTAAGAAGAGAGTGATAACAGACCTGTCTGATCTGAACACCGTAGAGGAGACATAAGGAAAAAACTGCTGCCATCATGTCCATTTTTATAGAAAATAAAAAGGGAATATTCTATTGGGTAGTTGCTTCTTTAAATGCAAGTGTTTGTCTTTCAGATTGTTTTTTACCAGCACAGTACCTCTGAAAAATTTGCTTCTTTGTTATTTTATTAAAACTATTAAACCACCTAAGCGTTTAAATGTAAAGATTTTAAAGTATAATCCCTTTAATATAAGTTTAAAAATTATGCAGGGTTTTTTTCCTCAGAATTTTTTTTTTCTTAGCTAAAAAATATTAAAACTCTTGCTATAGATTATTGAAATTTAGGGATACAAGATCTAATGATGATCAGACATAATGCAATTTCATGTTAAAGTGAAGTCCTTCCCATGAAAGGTTATGCTGCTTCAGTTAGTGGTTTAATGGTAAAGTTCACTAGAAACTTGGCTTCTAAATTATAAAAATAAATTTTAAAATCTTTTCTTTTATTAAATACATTTCAATGTGCTCTTTGCAACTCATGTCTAAGAATACTGTAATGCCTCTAATGCAGAAGCAAGGGTTAAATTATAGACATGAACTAAGCAAGACCTCAAAAAGCATAGCTTAAGTAGTTATGAAAATTCTCCCAAAACATGCACAGTTTTGGGAGAATTTTGCGATGCTTTTGCGATAAACGTTGTTAGCTTGAAACTAAAGTTGAATGAAAACCAAAACCAAAGGGAGACAAGTGTGGGAAAAAAAATAAAAACTGCTTAAATAGAAGATGAATTAATAAAACAATTCATATACAGTAGAATGTCTACAGAGAAAACGAAAACTGAGATATGAGAGTTATGAGTGATCAGACTTAGAGGCAAATTGAGTTGGCTAAGAGAAAACTATAGGAGAAAAAACAGAACAAATGAGGCACCTGCAGTGCTGGAAGCAAAGAGAGAGGGAGGATAAAAAGGAGCAGAGACGATCGAAAAGGGAAACGGTGGTGCTGGGAGGGACGGGGCAGGCTTCATATTCAGTCTAGCTAAAATTACCTACCTGTAATCTGGAAGGTGATGGAGAGGAGAGGGGGGACACTAGGCTTCTGCTGTCTTTGGGTCTGACCCGCTGTAATTACAGGGGAAATAGCTCTATTAGCTACGCACACAGAGACAGAGACACCATCCAACATGCACACAAAGAGACGGGAAAGAGCAAAGCAGAGACAGGCAGAGAGCAACAGCAGGAGAGGCCATTGAGAGTCAGTCCTCATGACCCCAAAGTGTTTATGACTAAACACAGATCAAATGGTCTCATTCATGGAGGGTTTTTGTCGTTAGATTTTTATTTGTTTTCATTCTTTTAAGTCTGACATAATTTTTTTATTTTTTTTGTTTTTGATTGAGCAGAAAGTTGACCAATACCTTTTAAAACACCTTTCTAAAACAATAATATACCTACCTGATCAACTATAAAAATATAAGACAATTGCACTAAAGTTTGGGAAAATGATACCCTTGATAGTCTTGATAGTCTGTCGTTTTATCATATATAGTGGCTAGGTTTCAATGCAATTTAATTTTGTAAAAACTGTTTGTGGGTATTTGTTTCAGGATCTAAAGAGTTTATAGGGTTGCCAAAAATGGAAAAGATGACTGACAAAGCTGAAGGTAAAATTCTAACATTTTTAGTTAACAGTTTACTTTAACTTTTCAACAAATGTTGGGTTATTTTTCCCCAAACTAGGGTGCTTTGCAGTCTTTGGCTGTGCCTATGGGTGTTGTATTTGACTATGTTGTTCTGAGCTTTAAATTTTAAACATATTTGGCAGATAAAGTGTCTGATTTACTTAAACCAAAGCCTTGAAAGTCCTTGGACTCCGAAGTGTTCAAAAGTATGCAAGGCATAAGGAACAGGTTTTGGTGCTCTGTAAGGGTTGGTTGGTTACCACAGCAACAGAAGCGCAGTGCATGATGAGCATCTGCAGAGATGACATATTTTCCCATTAAAAAAAAAAAAAATTATAGCCCACATTTGAATTATTAATATGGCTCTTGCATGTATTAGTGTGCAGATTTCCAGCAGTGAAATGAATTTCCCTTCGTTTGATTTAAAGCTACAGTGTGTAATTTTCAGCGACATCTAGCGGTCAGACTGCAGACCGCAGCAACATGAACATCTCCCCCCCACCGCTTCTCCCCCCCAACAGTACGGCGAGCGTTACGGGACAAAATTTCTTCCACGACGTCCACATCACCTACCTTCTCAAGTGATGAGGTTTGTTTACATAGATAATTTTACAGATAGTATTTCATTAGTCTGAGTAGGGTATAGATTTCATGTAGACTTAAGATAATAAATATACCCGTTATTTTTTCTACATCGTTGTGACGTTTTGGTGAGCTGCTTTGCATGGTGATATAAACAGACGAAGTAATTGTAGTCATTAGTTTAACAGCGAGATTGTGTTCGCTGGAAGAATATATATTCCCCGTTTACAGAGTCTAAGTCATTTTGGTGGCACGGGGGTTACAACGCGAGGAAGAGGGAGAGGACGAGGGCGAGGGCAGGGAGGCCGTGCAGCTAGGGCCAGGCGAGAGAGGGGAGCCAGCGGGGTGAGAGCAGAGGAGGAAAGGCTTGAAGATCTCCAAAGGAGCCGGAGAGAAGTAACCGAGGTATATATCCAGAAAATTATTTTACAGAAAATTACTGAATCATTACCTGTGAAACGTCAGGGACGTTGCTGAATAAGTATACTGGAGAGGAACAGCATCATCACGCCGCAGCATGTTATTGTTTTAGACAGGTCTGAGCATCCTGTACTCCAAAAACTGCAGTGATATTAGACAATTGTGTGTGTAGGATTAATTACCTGTCCAAGAGAAAACTGGCAACTTGAGCGTCACTTTGAAAACCTTTTTCCTCCATCAGTGACTTCCACCGTGTAAATGTCGTGCCAATGTTGATCCGTGTTTTTTGCCGTTTCTTGTCACGCTTGCGTTTATTCTCGTCGTGTTTCCGCTTCTTAGATGACGGGGGTTCGGTGTCCGCCGCTTTTCGTTGTGATACAGAGTAGGCATGATCCTCCATTCGTCTGATGTTTGGCCACACAGTGCCAAACAGTTTGCAAAGTCACTCACGCCTGCCGCCTTGTTCACCTTTCTTGTTACTGAGGCGCAGTATACCTGCTTCTTCTTCTTCTTCTTTGGTTTCAGGCAGACTAAACGCTTCTCAGGCATAATACTGCCATCTACTGTTCAGTACCGTCTCAGTTCATCTCTCTCAACTTGCCGTAGTTATTTTTGAGCGTCATGGGAGATCTCGCAATCGCTAGTTTGTTGCCTCTGCGCTTGCCGTAGCGCAAAGATGTCAGCCTCCATGGCTGCGAGACCCGCTCCTATGTAATTATAAATAACGAATTCTAAGGCAACGCAAATATTATGGTTAAAAGGCTGAGCTCATAGGTGATGATAAATAACATAGTTATGTATAATATATTAAATTTCTGACTTTATATCCCTGTAATTATTACACACTGTAGCTTTAAAGACATCTTTGTTTGTATACATTAAATTAATATCAAAAGGGGTCATATTTAAACCAGACAGAGCTCATGTAAAATTAATTTGACTCACTGGTAATTTACAGTCTTGCAATTTTAATAAATTGTTATAAAACTCTTTCCAATAGAGTAGCACTCATGGCCAAACTAAGCAATGCTTTTGATTATTTCCAGGTAAGGTTATCATATAAATTACTTTGAAGACTACATAAATACCTGTAATGCTTGAAGTGACACTTTACACATAGAACTCATGCTTTAGACAATAAATCAGTTTCAATGCAAAAACAAATGCAAACTTTTTGCAGAAATAATTTCATTGAGAAAAAATAGATTAATAATCGGGTTGTAGTTAATTGTTTACTAAACAAAAAATAATAACCTTATTTTTTTTTGGTTTGAATATGAGAAATGCAACACCAAGAAGCAGACATTTCCAAGCTCTGTCAATCTGAGCTACAACAATCTGGACATTCCTGAGCTCCATTTGATCTGACATAAACCTGCTATTCCTCCCTTCATGGTGATGTTGATAATCATAACCAGAAGTAAATATGTTTACATTTTGGACCTTTCAAAATTAATAAAACCATAATTTATTCATTACCGTATAATAATTTATAGCTAAATTAATACTGTTGATATAATCAAGGCATTCTGTGGATGTTTAAGGTTTTAAGTATTTGTTTTGATGAAAAAATTGTAACTATCACTTTTAATCATTATATAAAAGGAGGAATTTTATTCACTTTTCAAATTTAGTCAATTTTCTAACGTATTAAGTAGTTGCATGTTTTTGTTTTTCAAATCAACTTCTGTATCTTCCAGAAGTCTCTTGCTTTGATTTGTTAATACAAATTCAAAGAGTCATTTTTGCAAATATTTCTATATTTTCAAGTGTTGGATGATTTCAATAAAAGTTATTCCAATTTTGTGTTTCATGAAATATGTAGGCTTTTACAGTCATTTAATTATCATAACCTAACATTTCTTCCATTGCAGTTTTGCGCTGACATGGAGTATGTCCAATTTCCTATTTCTTTCCTTTTAAGGCAGTTTTGGGTTGCCTCTTTGTCTTAAGGAGCTGAAACCAGATGCTGTGTCTGTGCCCAGCCTCCTGCAGCTTCATCGTTGAAAAGCTGTCTGGTTAGATATGGCTGTAATGTCCACAAAGCAACAGTGAAACCTGTCTTTTGATGCAGTCGCTGCAGGTAGCTGGCTGCCAAACCATAGCACACATCCCCATGTTACAGAGATATACATGTAAAAAAAAAAAAAAAACTAAAAAAACATGTTTTTTTTTTTTCCTCATTTGCAGAGCCAATCAAGATTTTTTTTTTTTTTTTATGTTTGGTCTTTTTGTTGGGTAATGGGTGGAAGGGTGTGGAGTTGAACAGACATTGTTTGAATTTTTCCTTCACTTGTTTACTTAAATAAATGCTTTGTGTTGCCAGTAAATCTTCCTAATGAATAGCATATTGGTTTTATAATAGTGTTCAAATGAGCCGCAGCTTTAGTGGAAATATGTATGTAAAATGAAAGATTGACTTGTTGTTTGTTTTGGTTCGTATTTTAATGTAATGCATCAAAATTCAAAAATGCATTTGTGTTCTTCTGCTTCATATGTCAGGGTCAGAGTGGTGTTGGTGCCCATCTAAAGCGGTCCATGAGCAAAAGGCAGGGAACACTCTGGACAGGTCAGAGGGCAGAGAAACAGCCATGCCAGTTAATCTAGCAGTCAAGTTTTATGACCATGGAAGGAAGCAAGAGTACCCGGTGAGAACAGACACGTGCAGAGGGAGAACATGTAGTCCATGCAGAAAAACCCTGGGCTGTGATTCAAATCCACGACCAGCTTGTTGCAAGACAATCTTGCTACAAACTTTCTCAAAAAGCAGCCATACTGTACATAATTCTTTTACACAATTTTCTTAGCTTTGTATTATTTTGAAAACACTTTAACAATCCTTTCACATCACTTCATAAGTAACCAGCTGTTATTATATTCAAAATGTAATATTATTGCAACTTTGAAAAACTTCAAAATAAAGAAAATTTAAATTCAAGAGAAACTTGCAATATGATTGAGAATTTTTATTTTTCAGATATTTATTTCTCAACCCTTTATTTTATTTTGTGGATTCATTGTATTTGTTGGTTGTCCCACAGAACAATTTTTGTGATGTGCTCACCAAACACCATTGTATGTAGTCCATTCCATTACAATAATACTCTCCCCATGCTTAGTCAGCAAGGTTTGGGTCTTTGAGTGAGGTTAGCAGCCCAGTAGCAGAGCTGTGCACGAGGTCAACGGGGCTCACACACAAAACTCCTTACCCCTGGAGAGCAGGAGAGGAGGTACGATGGTCTTGCGCATGAGCAGTTATTAAAGTGACTGTCCTTCTCATTTGATGTTAAATTACATCATTTGAGTATGGAACTTACAGCCATAACTCAGAGAACATTTGTTATTATGTAGAAAATATAATATCTCCTATAAACGTTTATTCCCCAAAGAAAGCAGGGGATACATTAGTTGGCAGGGCAAAGTCCTAAACTGCTAATATGTGTACCTCCTCTCTTTTAACCCCAGAAGTGTCAAACTCATAAAACTTCCAGCTCTATCTCGGAATACATGTGTGATTGTGATAATGTAGAGAGTGTGACACCATTTATGTGACTATTCCTTAAACAATGCAGAGGGTAGTGATCATTGAGGCTTAAACAAAAGTTTTATATTTTGTCTTCCATTCTTTTACACTTGGGGAATCCTGATCAAGCTGGAGAACCATTTTTAATGTCACTTTTTTTAAAATATACCGTTGTGTTTACACTGGGAGAATAAACAAAACCAAGGAGAGACAGAGCAACAACAATTTACCTTCATAGACCATGTTGTAAAATAAAAATAAAAAGTCAGCTATGTTGGTTTATATTCACAATTGTTATTGTTTAAACTAACAGCTTGCTGTATAGAAGCTTTTTAACAGTGTAGTGCAGTTAAGAGTTTGAAAGGCTCCTCCTATAGCTATAAATAAAATAATAAAATATAAATATGCGTCATGATAAAGTAGAATATTTAGATAAGGAAGTATTTAGTCAATCTACTATAAAAACACAGAAAATATCTTCCAGCAGACTAAAGAAAAGAAAGCTTTTTTTTTTTTTAACAAGATGCTCTATCAATTTCACACATAAGGTCATTGAGCTTTAGCTTGGGAAATGCTAGATGAAAAACAGTATGTCCGATACTGATCTGAGGTCAGATCGAAGCTACGTTTCCATAAAGATTAGGGTTAAGATCCAGAAGGTGGTAAGCTGATTCAAAATCCTAGCCTGGGGGTATCTCCCACCCTTTTACATCATGTCATTTATGTATGAGCAAGAGGAGAAGCAGAGAGCTGGTAGCTGCAGCAGCAACTTTCTCTAAGCCAAAGTCTGGCTCTCTGTCTCAGTGGTGTGCTGGGAGATTACCTCCTGATGGAGAAGAAATCCTGTGCCAAGTAGATAAGAACTCTATCCCTGTATGTGCTCATCTAAACTCACGAGTCACATGTTCAAGGTGCAGTGACTCATTGCATCACCACTTTAAGTGTGATTCAATATGTATTTCATTGTTGTACGTCAATGCTGGCTCTTTTATTTTTGCCAAAACAGGAATACTTGCACTGGCTCTATGATCAATGAAGCATATCTGCTCAGGGAAAAGAGTCAGAAGAACTAACCATCTCATGAGTTAAACATTATTCCATTATTACATTGTCAGCCTGAACTAATAAATCTAATTTGAGCAGACTTATTATTCATTAATTAGGCCTTGTACACCCACAGAAAGACAATCACAACCACTCACACACAAAACCGAACAACTGCAGATAAATTTGACATCTGAAAAACAAAGCTGACAGAATGCAGATGTACTACCAGCTTTCTGCTCTTTACAAATTAAACTGACATATCAAAGTATCCTAGATGACTCTTAACTATTGGAACAGAATCAAAACAGCCTAATAAAAAAAACTCTGCTACACTTTCAGCAAAAACTGTTGTAGCATCAGAGCTCTGAATTCCCAGTGAAGACATTGTTTGCTTATCCTAAATTCTAAATTTACCCTTTAAAATTCATTCAGCACATTTCTGCTTGGAGTACTACAATACATAATAAGGGCTTTTTATCTACTGAGGAGAGCATTTTCATGACCTTCAATATTCTGAATGAAGTTGCTTCCACTGGATTCAAGAAAAAAGTGTATTGACACATGTGAAATGAAATGCACTAAATTATCAGCAATTGTGAACCCCCTCACAGAAGCAATAATTTTAGCATTGGTTGGTCTGAAGGATTGAATATATTTCGAATCAGTGCTAAAGAAAGAGCATTGAGCTGAGAGGAATAACTTGCGCTGTCCATAAATCTAGGATAGCTTAACAAGTATAAAGCATTTAGGGGTTCGTTCACAATTTCATTGTTTTAACAAGTGTGAATGAATGAATGCTTTTATGGAGGGTATGGGTTGGGGGATGTCCAAAAGTAGTATGTCTTGTAGACTTGTTATGTAAAATGTTGTGAACAACCTCTTAAGATATCTGTCAATCTTTAATCCAAGGTCAGATTATACTAATGCATAGAGAAAGAGGTCAATTTGAGAGTATGGACTAAAACCTCAATCTGATAAACTTCATCATATAATAAGGATATTAATTTGAAATATCCTTATGCTAAAGGAAACATTCAAGCAGCTCCCAGGTATGCCGTTCCTGAAATACCAAAACATTACACAGGTAAGAAATTAATACATGACAGGTAATTTAGGAAGATCCCAGGTAAATGCTCTTCTACCTAAAACAGTATATCTGTTGCCTGTATTTGTAAAGTTATGTCTGAATGCACTAATAAACCTCTAAAACCAAGTTCTTTTGACAGAAGAGGTTAAAATAGGAAAGTTTACAATAAATTGAACCAAACACAGCATGACCACTCAGTCTCTCTAAGAATTGTGTGATAGTCATGTTGGTCAACAAAGAAAATGTGGCACTGTCACATCTGTCTCCTAAAAATACCCTGCTGAGCAAAATAAGGGGAGCATATAAACAAGACAATATAACTTCAATCAAATCAAAATCAGTCTTCTGTGAAATCAAACTGTAGGAAGCAACACAATTGACAATCAATTTCACATGCTGTTGTGCAAATGGAATCGACAACATATGGAAATTATTGGCATTCAACAGGACACACACAATAACGGAGTGGTTCTGCAGGTGGGGACCACAGACCACTTCTCAGCATCTATGCTTTCTGACTGATGTTTTGGTCACTTTTAAATATTGGTAGTACTTTATCATCCATGGCAACATGTGAAAGACTATACAAGGAACACAAGTGGCTCAGGTAGTGCAGAGCATCCTGGATGACAGAAGGTTTGTGGTGTCTGTCAGTGTAGTGTTCAGAGGCTGGAGGCGCTAAAAGCAGACAGGCCAGCACACCTGGAGATGTGGAGAAGACTGTAAGAGGGCAACAACCCAGCAGCAGGACCATTACCTCCACCTTTGAGCAAGAAAGAAACAGTCACTGCATGGGGTGGCATTTCATTGGAGGACCGCACATCCCTCCATATGCTCACCAAAGGCAGCATGGCTGAGACCATATGCTGGTGCGGTTGTCCCTGGGTCCCTCCTAATGCAGGACAATGCTAGATCTCATGTGACTGGGGTGTGTCAGCAGTTCCTGCAAGATGAAGGCATTGACTATGGACAGGCCTGCCCATTCCCAACACCCGAATCCGAATGAGCACATCCTATTGTGTTAAGAACCTCAATTAAAACAACTGCAGTTATATGCAGTTTGAAGATATTCCAATACTGAAGCAATGCAATATACTTTATTTTACCTAATCTTCCTTCCAGGAATATTGAAAATCTTGTGTTACAAAGTTTTGCCAAAGAGCTCCGTGTCTCCATAAAAAAGTGAGGCAATATTACAACAATGTCCTTACAATATTATTAAGGAGGTTGCTATGGATACTGCAATGGACATTACAGTTCCACCATCATTGATCTGCTCCAACATTTCCTTTTGAACCTCATTTGGAAAATTTAACATATTAAACAAATTATCTACATTTATATTCATTTTGATGATATTTCAAGTGAAAGACATGCATAAAATACTGTACATTTTTGAAAGACGTTGCTTAGGACAATCTTTCATGCATTATTTTTTTTTGCAAAATATTAGGTTCTTAGAAAAACATAAAAATATCAAATGTGCTGCTGTTGTTAAGGTCGTTACTATAGAGGTTGCGTTCACATTGCATCTGCTAACGTCAACCCCTGTATTTTCAGAAAAGGTATGCAAAAACTTTAAAATTTAATATGGAGTTCTATAAATCTTGATTATATTTACAGGTAAGATATACAAAATGTTTCTCTGATCTGCATTTAAAAAATATATGAAACATTTAATTTATAAGTTTTGCAAAAGATTTCAGTATCAGGAAACAGTTTCTGTAAACAAATCATGCTAAACATGAATCAATATACAATCATACTGAAATCAAATCGTACTGTCAGGAGGTTCATAAGCATAATGAAGCATCCATTTAGCACTATTATACATCATGCAGTAAATAAATTAGTGGTGCAAAAAGAGTGAAATATGATGCTGTAAATGTTGTTGTAACATATATGGGTTTCTGCAATGAGTTGTTATAGATGCTGAAGTATCTTTCACAGCCACCTGACTGTTAGTGAATCTGGAGAAGTCTGACTAAATAAAGTTTGTTTTTAGGTTGAGACAAAGGATACTTAGTGCTGTTGAGAAAGTTCTTAACTTTATGAAAGATTATTTCTACTTACATCATGTTCAGATGTTTTGGAGAACTTCAAGACACAGAACCATACTTCTTTATCAGCTTGTTGAGCTTCTTAAAAGCTTCGACACTCAATAAAAATATAAATGCATCACCTCTGGTTTTGTTCCCATTTTTTATGAGATGAGATCAAAGATCTAAAACTCTTTCAACATATACAATAACATAATTACCCTCAAATATGGTTTACAAACCTGTTTGCCAGTCTACCACTCTTACACTTCCTCTGGCAACCCAGTCTCATGGGAAAATGTACCCCCACTACGTTGGTCCACACTGCACAACGTAGTGGAGGTACATTAATGGCCATTTTTTTGTGGTACTGTTACGTTTCTCCTGCCTATACGCTTTCTATTGTTTTACGTCCTGGTCACGTGACTTTCAAGATTCCAGCTGGGAGAAGAAAAAAATATATATAGATGGCCGACATTCGTTAATTTTTTTTGTGGAAAGATTAATAACTTGAGTTTGTTTTTGCATTAAAATGAGTTTTGATTACATTTCTAGTGAGAAATGTATAGTTTGTTGCCAGAATATTTACTCAGGGAATGTACATATTCACTTGCTTGTTCGTTTCTTGCAAAGATTTTTCAAGATAATGTGAAACTGTAACATTTTGGTATAAACATGGCTGAGATTTCTCTAACTTTTAGTGGGAAAACCAATAATTTCAATCAGTTTCTGCATTTAAATGGGTTTTGATTACATTTATAGCGAGAAGTGTAGGGTTTATTTACATAATATTTACTTAGTGAACATACATAATCACCCGCTTGCTAGTTTTTGCTACGTTTTTCGGATCTCGTCAGGATTATGTGAAACTGCAACGTTTTGGCTGCTACCTATCGCCTAGCATTTAGCTGCCGCCCCGATTCAACATTGAATTCTTTGTGATTTAACTCCATCTGACGGATCAAACCCTCGCCACTGCGTGCGTTGCGTGTGAGGTTGATTTTCAGATCAATGCATTACGTCGTGGCATACGGGAGAAAATAATTAAACTAGTTTAAAAAAGGATCATGGGTTAAGATCGGATGTGTTTTATTTGGAAATCTACCGGATCCTTTGTGCAATTAACTTCCTGTTTGGTGCGATCTCATTGATGGGTTTTGACCAGATTTTGACCAAAGAGGAACTAAAAAAAAACAAAAAACAATTTGAATACACAACCAGCATATCTGGAATCAGTGACAGAGAGCGACTGGGACCAAAAGTTTATTAATTTCTCCCCACTGATTTCCATTCAAAATGTTTTCGATCCCACCGGGCTCTAGGGAAGTGGCGGGCATACCGCCACCTACTGTTCATGAGTGTGTAGCAACATTGTTTTACATCTATTAAATTCTATTTTTTTATTTTGTATTCTGAAGATAAATAAATAATGCTTTCCTTAATCTATAAATATCTTTTATATTTCCTTTATTTCCCAATAATCCTTTAAGACTCCATTCTTGGCCTGTCCTTTCAACTCTTTTCAATTTCTTCCTTTCAGGTCCAGATGTTTTAAAGTTCATCAATACGTGTTCTATATTTTCTATCTCTCCACATCCTCCACATTTATCATTATTTTTCCTCCCTATTAAGTATAAATTGTCATTTAAATAAGTATGACCTACTCTTAATCTGATCATTATTATTTGTTCCCTTCGGTTTCTCTCATTAATATTTCTATTTAATACTGACTTTTGTACTTTATATAACCTTCTTCATTTTTATCTTCATTCCACCTTTTTTTTTGTGCCATTTTTCAATTTCTTTCCTCTTAATAAATGATTTTCCTTCCCCTTTCCCTAAAGGAATTGTAATTGTTATTGCCTCCTCTAATTGCTAATTTGTCTACTAATACTACATTTTCCCAATTTGACCTTTTAAGGTTAGTATATTGACCAAAAGCTGACACCAAAAATAAAGCAATCGATTATGTACAACAATATGCTACATTTAATGAAGACTAATACAGATTTTACTCTCTTATAAGAATTAGTTTTAGGTTTTATAGGGGAGAGTTTGTATCGGCAGTCATCTGGGAATCTTTTATGTATTTACTGGTAAAGAACAACCTCTCAACCCATTTAATGTAAATGTTGCGTCGAACCAGAAAGTTATTTGAAGAGCATAGATGCATAAATATATGCATAGCTTTAGCAAGGGCCTCATGAAGGTCTGTTCTGTTATTCTCTTTTGGAGAATATAGACATTGTGGGCATTCATTTCCCTGATAAGCTGGTGAAGATTCTTAGACATCCAGGTCATAATCATTCCAAAAAAAACAAACAAACTTTGGACTTTGTTTTTCAAGTTTGAAGACTTCCCATTCAGGACGTTTTTCAATTCAGAATTACAGTAGCCCAACAAATCCTTGTTTTGGCTAGGAAAATATGCAAATTGAACCTGATGCCTGATCCCAATAGCTTGACTCTGAACCGAATTTGATCCCTATTACTTTTTGGCCACATGCACATTATTGTGCTGCCTGGTCAACCCTATGAAAATGTTCTGGAACTGCCACTGAACTGACACCCAATGCATGGAGGGTAACCCAAAAAGGGCCATTGTTAGAGAAACTGGGTGCCTACAAAGTGCTGTTTTCAAGCTAATTAATGGAAAGTTAGGTGGAATGAAAAGTAGACAAATAACAATTACAATTCCTTTAGGGAAAGGGGAAGGAAAATCATTTATTAAGAGGAAAGAAATTGAAAAATGGCAAAAAAAAAAAGGTGGAATGAAGATAAAAATGAAGAAGGTTATATAAAGTACAAAAGTCAGTATTAAATAGAAATATTAATGAGAGAAACCGAAGGGAAGAAATAATAATGATCAGATTAAGAGTAGGTCATACTTATTTAAATGACAATTTATACTTAATAGGGAGGAAAAATAATGATAAATGTGAAGGATGTGGAGAGATAGAAAATATAGAACACGTATTGATGAACTTTAAAACATCTGGACCTGAAAGGAAGAAATTGAAAAGAGGACAGGCCAAGACTGGAGTCTTAAAGGATTATTGGGAAATAAAAGAAATATAAAAGATATTTATAGATTAAGGAAAGCATTATTTATTTATCTTCAGAATACAAAATAAAAAAATAGAATTTAATAGATGTAAAACAATGTTGCTACACACTCATGAACAGTAGGTGGCGGTATGCACGCCCCTTCCCTAGAGCCCGGTGGGATCGAAAACATTTTGAATGGAAATCAGTGGGGAGAAATTAATAAACTTCTGGTCCCAGTCGCTCTCTGTCACTGATTCCAGATATGCTGGTTGTGTATTCAAATTGTTTTTTGTTTTTTTTAGTTCCTCTTTGGTCAAAATCTGGTCAAAACCCATCAATGAGATCGCACCAAACAGGAAGTGAAATGCACAAAGGATCCGGTAGATTTCCAAATAAAACACATCCGATCTTAACCCATGATCCTTTTTTTAACTAGTTTAATTAGTTTCTCCCGTATGCCACGACGTAATGCATTGATCTGAAAATCAACCTCACACGCAGTGGCGAGGGTTTGATCCGTCAGATGGAGTTAAATCACAAAGGATTCAATGTTGAATCGGGGCGGCAGCTAAATGCTAGGCGATAGGTAGCAGCCAAAACGTTGCAATTTCACATAATCCTGACGAGATCCGAAAAACGTAGCAAAAACTAGCAAGCGGGTGATTATGTATGTTCACTAAGTAAATATTATGTAAATAAACCCTACACTTATCGCTATAAATGTAATCAAAACCCATTTAAATGCAGAAACTGATTGAAATTATTGATTTTCCCACTAAAAGTTAGAGAAATCTCAGCCATGTTTATACCAAAATGTTACAGTTTCACATTATCTTGAAAAATCTTTGCAAGAAACGAACAAGCAAGTGAATATGTACATTCCCTGAGTAAATATTCTGGCAACAAACTATACATTTCTCACTAGAAATGTAATCAAAACTCATTTTAATGCAAAAACAAACTCAAGTTATTAATCTTTCCACAAAAAAAATAACGAATGTCGGCCATCTATATATATTTTTTTCTTCTCCCAGCTGGAATCTTGAAAGTCACGTGACTAGGACGTAAAACAATAGAAAGCGTATAGGCAGGAGAAACGTAACAGTACCACAAAAAAATGGCCATTAATGTACCTCCACTACGTTTTGCAGTGTGGACCAACGTAGTGGGGGTACATTTTCCCATGAGACTGGGTTGCCTCTGGTGATTAGGATTTTCTGTCAGAGGGCTGAACAAAGTCAGAGAGCTCTCCAGCAAAACCCTCAATGTCATAGCTAAAAAAGAACTGTTGTCACTGTGCAGATTAGATTCTGAGAGAGGCACTTCGTCTTAACAACACGCAGAATGTCAAGACTGCCTTACATCACCACTTGCAGATCGGACAAAGTGGCGGAGCGTTTGTGTAGGCGGATAACCACTGTTTTATGTAGAGCAGAAGTCATTAGGATTACTGAGAAATGCACTGATCAAGGAACCTCGCCTTCCCTTAATGCAATGGGAGCCAATGAAAAGGTTTCAGGATCAAAGATAAGGGCATGGGGTCCTTAATAATAATAAAAAATAAATAAATAAATAAATAGCTGTTTTTTCTACTTCCTGACTTGTGATGTCGGTATACCAGTGTCAGCCTGGTATCATTTCGGCATAGAGGTAATTAGGGACTAGAGAAAGGATTATAAATTCTGACAATGGTGTTTGATACCCTCTAAACACTGAACAGAAACAGTTATTATAACATCGTACTTTTACAGTAAAATCTAAATTCCAGGCCAAATAAAATGATGCTAAAGAGTGATAAAACCCCTTTATCCTCATGAGCAGGAATGGATTAAAATACTAAAGGATGAGATCTCTGTTTAACAGCTGCCCTGAACATAGTCCAATTGTCTCTACAGATACCAACTGAGATTCTAACCTACATTCATTATATGATAAAAGCTGCTAAATAATACTTTAACTTGAAAAAAAAGTTACTCTAACATTTTTATATACAGTCAACTAAAATGTTTGTTTTTTAAGAATTTCTCATTGTTGCATGCACGTTGCAACTGGACGTCTCACCTCTCTGTGGACTATTGCTGCCTTTTGTGTTCAGAGTGATCAGCCACATTGGCTAAACCTCAGGTTATGTTCTCAAATGCTGTCAAGAGGGCAGCTTTGTCTTTAAATTGGCTTGACAAATTTCAGAAATTAAGACCTTTTTCACTAGTTACTAAAAATGGACATGCTGCAGCCGGATATACAAATCCAGCTATATCCTCGTGGCAAATGACTCAGCTTCCAAACTGTTGGGAGCTGGAGAAATCCCATCTTTCTCCAGCAGAGTCCGCCGTGGATCCTCTGAGGGAGCCCCCTGCACAGCTGCAGCTCGTCAAGATCATCAGAGGATCCACTACTTAAGCTGTCTTCAGACCTTGCCTCAACGCCGCAGTGTTGTTCCAGTTGGTCAGCGCTAAAGCCTAGATCCTCTGAGTATCTCCATGACTTTGAATCCAGTCTGGATTCTAACTATTATCTCTGTCTTCCAGGAAACCTGTGCCTCCTCTGAGAAAGCTCTGGAAGAGCTAACCTGCCGAGCCGACCCTCTGAGCCAAACCCTGAAGATCCCTCTGAGAAACCTCAAGCAGCTCAGGACTGAGCTGGGACTTCCAAGCCAAGGTCTGTTCTAACAAGACGTGAGACGCTGAAGCAGCTAACGGACTCTGCTGATGAACCCTTCTCCAGAACCAACAGAGACTCTCCCAAAGTTAGCCTCAAGAACCCTCAAGGTACAATCAGTGAACTTCTGGAAGTTATACCCTGCCAGCAAACCGCTAACTGTGCTGTCCCTCACGCAGACTCCGGTGAACCAGTATCCAGGCCCCGAACCAGAATCAGTACATTCTGTGTGTTTGTGCTTTAATAAACTGTTGAACTCTTCATCCTTGTGTCCGTCAGTGGTGTTCTGCATAACTGGGTCGCCTTCAGTGAACCCATCATGACACAAACAGGATGTCAGCATGTAAGCATATCTTCACCTACTCAGGTTGCAAGTTAAAAACTGCCATCGGATATTAAAATTTAGGAAGAAGTCTTTAATGATATTACAATACTTATTGATAACATAGGCTTCCATATAAAGGGCTTTTAAGATACAATCAGTTGCTGCCAGTCCTTTTTAGTGAAAGTCTCTAATTTGTTTTAGACACACTTATAAATTAAAATGATGTATATTTCTTATATGATGCAATATAGTATGACAAGATAAAAGAGATTTAAGCTGGTGTGCATTTAACATCATGGTTGTTATGTTTAAAAAATAATTAATATTCTTAACATTAGAGAACAAATTGTCAAAGATGTTAAAGTAAAAAAAAATGTAACACTGCAAACACTGGTTATCTGTCTTTGGTAACAAAAAACAAGACTGTTTTATTGTGGTTCAGTATACTGTACCACATAGACTAAAATAATGTTGAATATTATTTCAAAACTAATGATAAAGACCAAAATGCAAGATTTTTGCTACTGCAAACACTTTTGGCTATAGACATATTATAGATAATTAAAAAGATAACTTCAAATTTTTTTGAATCCAGGTTTGAAATATCAGTTCAGTTTCCCATCATATCAATATTTTTTTATTGTCATTATTTATTTCAAACTATGTTTTTAGTGGGTATATTTAAAAAAAAAACTGTTTTAAATTTAGTTTATGAAAATATATTTTCTAGTGTATAGATTTTGTTTTGTTTTTTAAAGGATGCACATTTGTGGGATGTCAAACAGTTCCAACAATGTCTACTAAAACTTTAAAGTTTTTTAATGATAGGACTTTTGCTTATTATCTTAGACAATCTTTACTGACATTTTGTATGCAGTGTACAGAGCTTACAACAGCGTAATGATATTGTACAGTAGCTGGAGTAGATAAACATTACCAATATGAAGTGCAGCAGTAATAGATGTAAACAATGTAAGGGAAAAAAATAAACCAGTATAAATATTGGTGCAAAAGGCATTAATATGAATACCTTCAGTACAGTGCAAAAATGAATATGATGCAAAATGCAGTATTATAAAACATCAGTTACAAATGACTTACTTATTTTTTCGTTCAGATTTTTGCTGGTACCTTAGGGGACCTATTCAAAATGTAATTGATTGTGAACACTGGAGGGCATAAGATGTTAAAATAGGTGAGCTATATATTCTATAACATGCTCTAAAAAGGACTGCTGCTGCTGGCAAGACCCAAAATTTACAGCTTTTTGCCATCAGTGGTTCAAGGGTAATAATAAAGATCTGAGGCCATTTATTCACAGCTGGTATAGACTGACACAACCTGAATTTTATTGAAACAAGAAGTAAAGTCCTCTGCAAAAAAATGTGAAATGGGATAAGAATATGTCCTTAATATTTAAAGTGCAGCAATGCAGCCAGTATTAAAGATAAGATATTTCATTCAGAAAGAAGCTGAAACACCAAAAGCAGCTGATAATTCAGACGCCACATAAGCTGACAGAAACGCATAAAGAAAAAAAAAGATAAATGGAGTACATTTATGTTTTTTTTTCTTTTGGTCTTTCTGAAAAAATATATTTTTTAAATAGTACTGAACAGATTTACACACACAAATCCTACAGGCCACAGCCTTCTTTCCTACTGTCCATACACTAACACAGCAGTTAAGGCCTCACATCTTTTATCCAATGGAGTTCGGCATCCAGAGCTAGAGAGCCGAGGATTAATTCCACAACCTTCTGCCAGACAATCATCCAGTAAAAAGTATCAAAATCTAACAGCCCTGTTTTGATGTCAAGAAAGTCTGCACACTAGATTGCTAAAAAAAAAAAACCCTACAAGCCCAACAAACATAGATAAAAGAAGCAATATTTGGAATTAAAGCAGGAAGCAAGAAGTATTTGAAGTCCCAGAGAGGGTTTTTTTTTTAACAGAAAAAAATAATAACTGGAAGAGGACAAAAATCAAACTGACATGCACCAATTTATTTTCTTGCTAAATTTAAATTTGCCAACACTATTTCCCTTTTAAATACAAAAAACTACAGTGAATGAGAAATTATTGATAAAATACAGATTACATTCTCAGAAGGTTTAATTTGATTCATATGTACGTAGTTTGATGCAGAAGCAGAGCAATGATGGTGTGTAGCTGAATCAGTTTGCACTGACCTGGCATGTCAGGTAAGAGCAGCAGGGGACATCAGAGGTGGTACAGTACAGTATGTGGAGCAGTACTGTTATAACTGGGGCCCTAAACAGTTTTCCATTTAGACTTCAAACTATTGTAGACTCAGATTAGTGTTTCTGTTTTGAAGAAACAAATATCAAACTGCTCCCTGACTTTATGGCCATATTGATTAATGGGTAGATACATTTAGACAAGATAGGTTACAAATGACAAGAATATGTCATTTGTAACCTATCTGACAGATACTACTTTACTACTAAAGTCAGAGGTTTGCCATAAACCAAACATTTTTTATCCACCAAAGACCATCCAGTGTTGAATGAGGCTGTAATCTGGACCTCATAAATGGACAGTGAAGGCTGTAGCCAAATATTTACAGTCCTCACAGGGGTTCAGTTGGTGCATTTAACTAATTACCAGGTTGTCAGATTTATTAGGCTGCTGTTAAGATTGCCGGTGGCTTGCTTGCACCCATAATTGCAGCCAAAATGATGCCTTTAGGCTTTATGCCTGAAGCTGTTCAAACAACATTTTTATTTTCTTCACTGTGTCCACACAGAGGAGTAACTAAGACACAATATCACAATATGGGCCTTCAGGGTTTCATGCGAAGCTCTGGATTGTCAACATTCATCTTGTTATGTTTTTATTAAATATTCAGCTTACAAGGAAAAGAAAGTTGATCTTTTCAACAAAACTTGTATTTTGTTTGTCCATTTTATTAGAGTTAGAGTTCGTATCAGTTTATTTTGTAACAAATTCATTATAGAATAAATAATTAATAAATAATTTTTTTTTTTACAATTATTCATAAAAAACGTATTTCTTTAAATTTTAGCTTATTTATGCAGGTATGCTAAGACAGGACGTCTCACCATAAATATCTAAAAAGCAGCCTGTTTGATAGATGACGCCTATCATAAGTTGCCATCATTCCAAAGGTAAACACACATTTACGAAGGCATTTGTATTCTTATATTGCCGATGCTGATAAAGTGTATGCTAGTCAGAAAACATTTGCTCATCAGAAAGCTGTTAATTTTTGCCAGGCGTATGTCAACTGACAACATATAATGACAAGACAGAACAACAGAGCAGTCATTAGAGAGAAACGATTTCTATCCAATGTCTTTACCTGAGGGACAAGAAATGGGTAGAAAGAGAAGAATGCCATTTGGAGCATGCAAGTAGCTCTGAGCCTAATTGGTTTGAGATGCTGACTCATCAAGAATACGACCATAGAATGGGGACATTTTCTGATTAGTAAGCTGGCATTAGAATTGTATTTGTAGATTGAAGTAAACTTTAAAAAGGACATTTAGACTCCCCTCAACTCTCTATGGAAGGATGTATGATACAGAGCTGCATTTTGCATTCCACAGGACAGAGACAGTCCTGCAATAAAAAGAAGGCCAACACAAAAGCAGAAACAGTACACCAGTTTAAATGAAAGGAGGGTCCCAAACACAATGATCTAATCACAAAAGCAGAATTGCAATATGCAATAAGTTGTAAAAATAACGTCCTGAAGATGTAGACTGCATCTTAACACATCCAAGTATTTAGTTTATTAGTTTACTAATATAAAAAATAAATAAATAAAATAAAAATGGGGTTAGTTGTCCTTCAAGACAAAAAAATAAAACAACAAAAAAAAAAAAATCTTATTTATGTTTGTCCCAAGATTTTGAAAAATAAACCTTTCCCAAACTTAAATACAATAGAAGAGTTGGAAATGATCTCAGATTTACCTTTGTCTTTTTCTTTCAGGTTGCTGAGGTATTTTAGAAGCTCTGCATTGGCCTGGACACAATAAACTTCCCTTGTTTGCAGGCCTCCTCCACAAAGCCCCGTCAGGTTGCTGCGCCGTCGGTCCTGTTGGCTTAGCAGTAAGTCAACCCGACAGTCACTCCACTCAGTTGTTCTCCATGTGTAACTACAATGTTGACATTAAAACAGTAGAGAAAGAAGTACAAGAGTCAGACAGCCTGTTGTGAGAGTAACTGTCAAAAGTGCACATTGTAAATCTTGCTGATGCAAAAGAATGTAAATACATTTTACAAAATTACATAAAACAAAAATAACAAAACACAAAGATGTTTCTATGGCAGTGACGATTTATTTTAGTCATTATTTGGTTGGAAGGTTGTTTCAGTATCACTATAATGTTATCTAATAATGATATGACATTTGAACACTGTATTCCAATATATGCTGAAGGTCATACAGTAGTTATAGTGTTCGCCACTGACTGACATTCTAGGTGCAGGCGATAAGCCGAAGGGAAGGAGCAGCAGCACAATGATAATGACATACAGAAAAGATAGGGAGCCTTTGCTATGCAGCTGTGGGCGGCTAAGCTTCAACATAGTAAGTTGTAGCTATGAATGATGCACTCAAGATAATGTGACCAAACATCGGCCGTTTCTTGATTCACATGAACATGAGTATAGACATGTTCTTGTTAAGTATGTTCCTGAGAAGAACGCAGGAAAGTATGGACTTGGGGAGAATGCAAGCACGCAGCATAGATATTGGTCAGTTGGAACAGAAGCGTACTCGTGATGTCACGACAGACTCGGCTTGTCTGGAGCTGAATTTCGCCTCCTGTTATTAATAGTTTGTAGATAATAAAAAATTCTTACCGTTTTTCATTTACTGGGGGAACAACGATTAATACAGGTAGATAAACACAAATCAAATTAACATTTTGCCAAATAAAATAAAATAAAAAAATAAAATAAATCTGCATCGCACACTGCTTTGTTGAGAGAGGCTGCTGCAGACGGGCTAAAGTTTGCCCTGGCTGCGGTTAACCTCGGAGCTCGGCTAGTTACCATGGCCCTCTCAGCATTGGAATTTTTTTTAAATTACGCATTGAATCACTGAGTGGACTTCACAGTGATGCTTAAAAGTGGAATTTTCTCGCTTGAAATGATCTTAAAACATACTTTTATAGAAAAACAGTAACAGAAAAGAGAAATTTTAACTTAATACTCCGAGCTCTGTGAGCGCTCCATTGGAAGCTGCTGCAGTGCATGCTGGGACAGCTGGCTGTCAATTCCGAGAATAGGCAAGTCTTTTCTGATGCATACTCGCTAAAGAGGGAGGGGCGAGAACAACATCCAGGGACTTTGTCAGTTCTTGGTCTTGTGTTCCTGTGAATTGGAACAGTACTAGTGCTGCGACTGATGACGTTTCATGAGCACGCCATTGTGTTTTTAATGATGTGTGTCCTGCAGAAGCTGTCCTGCAAATGTCTCAGACTTTATCGTCTGGTGAATGAAACAAAGATTGTTGGGTGAAGATTATGCTTGTAAAGCGACAGATGGTTGCACAGCTCAAAGTTATTCAAGGTAGAAGAGTTGAGCACCACGTGAGCAAACATTGTGATTCCTGTAAAATGTGCCTGTACAAGAATAACATACTGAATTAAGTATTTTACAGCTAATGTAAACACAATCATGCCATTATATTAATGCAAGCTTTAAGTTAAAACCAAATTTTTACACAGCCTTAAAAATATGACACACTGTACCATTGTTTAAAGCCTAATATTATTGCAAATTAACCTTATTTTCTTTTTTACCCCATTTGGTATAACCAAAACTAAAACAATTATGTTTATTTGATGAAGATTTTTAGAAATAGAAACTGTTCATTCACTCAGATTAGCCTGCTTTTTAAAAATCTTGATGATAATGTCATAGTTTGTTAGGCTTCTGATTCAAGCAGGTATATCAGTATTGTCCATCTAATTTAGAAAACTAATCTCAATAATAGCTGCAACATTGGGATTGTTACATTAAATTGAATATAAGCAGGAAAGCATGAATCCAACCTGCTTTATATTATTTATTGCTACCCTTTTTTAATCCTTATTTACCAATTCAGCACCTTATTCAAATATTCCCGCTGACCATAATCATGCTTTTATGACCACAGAGGAACAATGTCACAAAGCCATCTCAAATGGGTCATCTCAAATTGGTTTCTTGAGTCGACATGGACATACTGTTCTCCAGTGGTCTCCAAAGTCACCAGATCTTGACATAATTGAGAACCTTATTTGTGTGGTGTAATTTGAGACTTTAATCATAAGTGTTCCTCCAACAAAGAAAATAGATTTATTTTTCCCACAGAGTGCTAATGAGAGTGTGAGAGTGGCAAAAAACAAGTTGACAGAAAATTTAAGTGTTGAAGACAAAAAGGAATAATATGAAAAGACCAAAATTGTAAAATGAAGCTGCACAGGAGATAACAAAAACATGTCAGAAGGGAAAATGCCAGGGGGTCATCAATGGAGAAAAAAAAGGGTATATTGCAGTATAAATGAGAAATGTTCAAGTTAAAAATGCTTTTTTTTTTAAAAAGTAACCAGTTTATAGGAAGATAAGCAAGTGGTAGAATAGACATGACTGTAGAAGCAAACATTTTGAGAACAGTTACAAGTTAAATAACTTCCAGCTTCTTGTTTTATAATCCCATATGGCCACCACTCACTAACAATGTTTCTGACACATTGTTAAATCTATACCACAAAGAATCAAGGAAATTCCTAAAGCAAAAATGATGCACCAATTAAAGGACAACTATCATAATTTTAACACAAGATAATGGTTGTCCAAAAGATTATGGGATTGTAATACAAAATACGTACACTTCCGACCCAGAACAAAATCAAAATTCCTTGTGAAGAGTGTTATTATCCAGAGTGCAAAAGTCTGTATTATTTAAGTCTGAAAAAAAAACCCAATGAGGGGGAAAAAAACAACACAAGTACAAAGTTTCCAAATGTACTCAGGGATAAAGCTGTTGATTTTTAGACATGTTCTATGGATCGAATCGAAAATGTGTCTGTCCACTATGACCTTTGTTACATTTTGGAAATAGAAAAAGAAGATTGTAAGCCTGATAACACAATCCCAACAGTAAGATAAAAGCTGGCAGCATTAAACGTGGTGTCTTGGCTGCAGTATGGACTGCTGCTTTTCACAAAATACATGGGATATGGGAAAAGAACAGTGAGCAAAATACTGAAGCAAAATCTTAAGAAATCAGACAGAAAGTTAAAGCTAGGGCACCATTTCACAAAAATGCCCAACTAAGTATTTAGCAAAATCAGTTACAAAATGGGTTATGATAACAATTTCAAGGCCATCTCAAACCCTCTGATTTTCATTTCATTGATGATTTTGTTGTTCAGAACTTCTGTATAAGGGTGGTATAAGGGGGTCGAGCCACAACGGCAAGTCTCTTACCCTTAAATACTAAGAGAAGCATGTAAACTTATATATTTGTAGATACATAGGAACATTTCAAAAATAAACTTTTGTTCAATATCTTTACACTGAGAAAATATAAACAATTTTAATGATTAAAAGAGGAAACATAAAATCTAATCTAATGCCAGATAAAGACATGGTTAGTCACTTTATGTGTATACAAATATGTAGGAAAAATCTTGTCAGCTCAACATGCTGCAGTGATGACCAAGAAACAAACATCTACACATAGTCTAAGAGAAATTACCTGGCACAGGGAGGGATGCTTCCACCTTGGGGTTCACAAGGCTCCGTCTCCTCCAGTAATGGACACTCAATGCCCTCACCAACGGGGAACTGAAGCACTTGTCGCCTTCGAGTCCGATTTCCTCTTGGAGTCTCAGGATCCACACAGGTCTTGGAGCAGGAGCTCCAGTTGGTCCATTCGGTTGACTGGCAATCTTTAGGAAGAACGCAGGACTGGATGGTGAGCGGTAGTTCCCGAGGTATGCACAAACTGAGAGGGAGTCAATATGAAAAAGACAGAAGCAGGGTTAAGTGTGGTGTTATCAAAATCTAAGGAAATTCAAGGTATCTAGGCAGAATAAAAAATGTTTAGAGTGGGCAGAAAGGAGTGTATTATGGTAAATCTAGAGTTTCATCAGACTTAGAAATTCTTTAACATAGGAAGATTGGATATCCCCAAAAATCTGAATTCAAAATTAGAAAGTCAGAATTCCCGAGGACCCCAAGTTCAGATTCAGTACTTCTGTCAATCACGTACGGCACAATCAAACTACAATTCTGTTTATTTTTAGCTACAGATCATTGAAATTAGTGGACCAAATAGCAACCCTTCTATAAAAATATATCTTTAATAACTGTTCTGTATTTAACAAGAGATTTATTAAGTGAGATAACTCCAAAATTCTTCACATTACATTCAGTTATTTTCACATTTCACCCATTCATACACAGATGGTGGTAAGCTACATAGTAGCCACAGCTGCCCTGGAGCAGACTGACAGAAGCCAGACTGGCACATAGCCGATGCCATTGGGCCATCTGAGCATCAACAGCAGACAAAGTGGTTGAAGTGTCTTGCCCAAGGACACAACAACTGGGACAGTCAGACATAAGGCCTGTAGAGAATGAAAGCTAGTGGTGTTACTCACCATGCTTTACAACTTAAAACTATAGACCATTATATCATGGTGTTAAAATCATTGACCGATAAATGTTTTGACTTCTAGAAAAATGTACATATCTGCATTAGCAGGGTAGGTACAATTTTATATAAATAAAAAACCATTAATTAGTTAATTAAAATGTTCCGTCCTATAAAATCAACTTAGGATAGATTCTGTCTTCTGCATTGTGTTGAGAGCACCAGCACGTCAAATTCCTTTCTAAAAATGAAGGTAATTTGTTATTGTAAGCCAAATTGTTTTTCATTGTTTATGCTAATCTTCTGTAACAGGAAACAGCATGATTTCAATGAGATCAGAATCAGCATCTTTGTCTGTTTCGTAGCCAAACAAAAGGTTTTTGAGGAACAGCAATGTGGGTTTGTATGTATACAAGTAAAATTAGGGAAATAGACGTTGCTTGGACTCCAGAACATATATGAACATTGTTGCGTTGTTGTTGGAGGGAGAAACTTTTTTTTAAAAGGACTAAATATGATGGCTGACAGGTGTAAACATGCAGCAAAGGATGAAACAAGTAAACACCATAAAACTATATAATAAATATAACATTAACATTTTTATCCTGCCTTTGACAGAGTCATTAGCTGTTCTTATTAACATACAGGGTGCATAATGAGATTCCCATCAAGAATGAAACAGGAGTCTGTGCACTAATAAGTCAAGTGTTAACACCACTACAACAGGCTGTGATCCATTGTCCCCCCACATCTTTTGATCATCTAACAACATTTAGTGGTAATGAGTAACCCGTCCTCCTTCGGTCCCTTTCCAATCATTAGAAATTTGTTCAAACCAAAGCCGGCTGTTTTCTGCGACATGTTCTAGAAGCCCTCTCCCTCGAGGCAATGCAGCTGACGAGCTATTAGTGCTAATTACAGCTCTGCTTCATTTAGAAGCCTCTCATTTAGACGCTACCACCGCACTTCACCTCCAGCATCTCAGACATTTTGTATAAATCAGGAAACATATGAGGAGTATTTTTTCTTTATCTCATGGCTCCTGTGTCTTTCCAGATTAAAACACCACTGCAGGGTTTGAAGTACTACCAAAGCGACACTGTGAATAATCCCAAGTTTGTTTTTCTGCCAAGTGCACATGGTGTGCTGGCTCATTTCTGGTTTGGAGGAAAACAATGAGAAATTTAAACAACAGTCAAAGTGGCGCACCGAGGGGCGATGGCTCAGTTTACGATTTCAGATGGAACCTCTTTCAAAAAGCACCTAATGCAGCAAGTGACCCATTTTCTCTCCCATCTTTGAATCCTTTGAGACGCTTGTTTTGTGGATGTATAGGCATTTTTATGTAGACCTCAAAGCTGTAGATAGAAGTCATCATTTTTTTATCCAAGTCATTCAAACAGAATAACGACATCCTTTTCTAGTTAACATGTAACCTAGTTTAGAGGAAATTTTCTTTTTAAGCCTTTAGGTTTTAAGCTTGCTGCATATCTAGCAATACAAAGCAGGTCACAGATTTCATACTTTATCTCTTGTGTGGTGCTGCTGAAAGAGTGTGAAAAACACAATTCTGCATGAGTCCAAAGATTAAAGAAAATATTTGTTTTCAAACTTGAAAGCCCAGAAAGAAACAAATCGAATTGTATGGTACTACAGTCAACTGTTTCCTATAAAATCCTCCCCCACCCAGCAGCAAATTAAACTGATGAACCAGCAGAGAAAGCTAAAAACTTTGTTTTAAGAAAGCTTCCTATGTGGAACAAGTCAGGCACCATAGAGAAGAAAGTGTCCCAGCGACAGATGTTCATCAAACAAAATTAGAAATTAAGCCAGCAAGATGTTTGGGGGACGTCTGGCTAGGACACGACTGGATCTTTGCTTCTCTGGGAAGTTTGCTCTAGTTTCCATGAGCCGCAAAACAACTATGAATATTTTAGAACAAGAAATAAACAAGTCAAGGATTAATATTAATGCTCCTAAGAGTATGCAAGTTGGTATTCATGGTTTCTTTAAAATTATTGATCCCAGCCAGTGGTAAAAGCCCAACCCTAACAAAGCATCAGTGACTAGATATTTAAGAATTAAAACTTTACCATAAAAAATGCGTGACTTTAGGCTTCCAGCTGTTTCTACCAGGAAACCCTGGATAAACCTTTCAAAATCGAAACCTGTAGGAAGCAGTTATAACCTTTAATAGATGACTAGCGTCTAAATAAAGATGCTGCAACAACTAAAATAGAAAATCGCATTAAAAGAATTCAGAGCTGCCCTGAAGTTGTGCTACAGTGCTTAATGCTCATTATTCCCAAGATTAATCACCTTCATTAAAAGAATAACCTATAGCAACTTGATCTTTCATTAGCTTAAGTTAAATAAAAGCTGTTACGTGTGTTAGTTTCAGCAGCTATACATATAATTGAAGATCAGTCACTTTTTTCTTAGGAAATAGTCTCATATCAAATATTCTCCAAATCAAAACAAGTCAGATTAAGTGTATTTTTTATATAACCTTTAAAGTATTATAAAGTATAGTTTTAATTATTCCATCATTCATTCTGCAATCAATCATTCTGGTGATATGTTTATGTAAGGCCGTCCTATGTGTTCGTTCCTTGTCTTTTTCTGCACATGCTGCATTTGGGTGTATACGTATGTGTGGTGAGCTACGGTTTAAGCCAATCATTGAAGCTTGTCCAAATCTTCTTTTGGAAAGTAAGCTTAAATGAGCAATGCAAACAGCAACTTGTAAACAGAGTGTGCACAAGGAGAAATGGGTTTGTGCATGCTCTTACACACGTTTAATAGGCGTTCCCTCTCGGGAGTAGGTACAGGGTTGTGCATGTGCATTTCTTTTTAAATAGCAGAGGGCAGGTCTTTTCTCAGAAGTTAGGGAAAATCCTCCCCTATACCTTTAAGTTATTCTGATGCGACACTCTAGTTCTAAATGTTGTGTTTTTTTCTGTCACACAATGAAAAAAAAAAAAATAACATAAATAAAGCTTAAAGACAGAGTGTGTGCAATTTGTTTATAGCATTTAATAAAAATCTTTATAGGTGTTGCAAATATACAGTGCAACGAAAAAGGTCCTTGTTGAACCTATCTCTTATGGAGCGATGAGCAGCATGTAGGATCTGGGGAGTACTGGCATGACAAAGGTGTTTGTAAGGGATCCAGAGTGACAGTGTGAGGTTTGAACTGCGATCTTGCATTCTCTTCAAGACATAACTGCCTGCTCTCAAAATAATAACGACTGTATATCATGCTAAACCCTAATGTGGTCATTGCATTGTAATTTGTGCAGATGCATCAGCTCGACAGTTTTCAGAGTGTGAAACGTTGGCTTCTGTATTCATTTTTAACAACCCAGTTCATGTAACCGGTTTGCATTCATATTCTGTCATAATAACAGAAAAATATATTCTGTTACAAAGACAGGTGTGTACACCAATGGTCTTCAACTAAAGAACTCAAGGTCCTGTGTCCAGCACCTTTTAGATGTGTCTCTGCGCTAACAAACCCAGGTCAAACTACCAGTAGGACTTCTGAAAGGATATGGGGGAGGCAATTCAGCCGTTTGAATGAGGTGTATGGAAGAAGAGACACGTCTAAAAGGGGCAGGACATTGGAAGCATGGGGACTGGAATGGAAGAGCCATTAGGATTTTTGTAAATGAGAGACTTTCAGATCAGGAAAGTCATCTTTATTTGCTCTTTGGCTGTATTTTTTTGTAAATTGTACCTCCTTGCCTCTCCCGATTTGTAATCTTGATCCATATTAGGGATGATTACATAACTCAGTACTGTTAAAGTCATGACCAAACTTTGTTGGAACTACTGAGTAGACCAAGTGTTTGAGATGATGTCAGCTTCCAATCCTTCAGTGTAAGATTTCTCCACAGAGGGGGTTATAGTCAGTGTGGAATGAACTTTGGTCTTACCCAACAACAAACAAACAGATTTTTGTTTTAATAGGAAAAAAGATAAAAAAAAAAACAAATGCACTTTGCAGCAAAGAAGTAAGCTGCACATTCATTTGCAATAAAATTTTTTACATTTATCTTTTTTACTTAAGCTTCTTTTGCTCATGAGTTTTACATTTATTCGACCACCATGGACCCCCATCACACCATTTTTCTGAAGAGGAAAGAATAAAGATAGGAATAGGTGGAGCTGGGTTTTATTTGTGCATTATTATGCACATACATCATCATATTGAACACATTTAAAAAGAAAAAAAAAAACGATTGTGGTCTTAATACTTTGGGTTTTAAAAATATTTGTTTAAATGTTAAACTGGAAAAACTGAGCTGTTATTAAGCAAATTTACATTTATAATCGCACAGACACACATTAAAATAGGAACCATTGAGTCAAAAAGCCTATTCCCACGTACCGCACATAGGTACCTAATTGGTGCAAATGCAAAAGGTAACCGACTCTAAGAATGACATCGAAATTAATCAGATTTACTTGTTGCATTCTATTTTACCACTGCGATTGTAATACATATCTATACTCCATCTGTAATATGAATTTAAGTGAATTTCTGAACATAAAGCAACAGTGGCTTACTTTAATTTTGTTTTATAACCTTTCTCTGTGCAGGTCTTGGAGCGTGCAGTCCAGGATGTGGTTGTTTCATGTTTACTGTTCTAACCAGAATAAACAGAGAACCGGCCCATCTCCCTAAAATCATGGCAAATCCTTGAAGTGTAACCAGCATGACTCAGAACTGATCCAGTTATGTTCAGGCACATTTGTTTTTGCAATTATGCCATTTGAATATTTCTCTTCTTACCACAACATGACAGGTAACAAACAGGCTTAAATCTGAGATTTTGGCTCAGTTTTTCTGAAAACACCTATGCAGAAGTGTTTATCAACTGGTTGTACTTTTGTACCTTTTTCAGAAAAACTGAACTAAAGTCCGTTTGTCTCTGATACACAAGCAGATCATCATGATTTAAATGGCTAAACAGAAAACCCTTACATAACAACAGACTCCATAAAGCCAGGAGAACGATGGGTGGGTCATTAAATTGAATCTTTCTTTGGAGGTTGGGCTTCCAGATGCTCAGAAACAACAGTGCTGCAAATACAGTTTACTCTGGTACCAAAAACTTTCAGAAAAATGGAGCCAAAGCCCTGTTGCCTCTGATTTAAGCTTACATGGAGGAAGAATTGTTAACAATTAAACAGAATTTGCTTTAAAAAATGCTTTTTCTTTAGACAGAAAGATATTTTTACTATGATCACTGACATTAACCTATCTTTAGCATAGATTTAGGTCTGATTTAGTTTCTTTTTTGGGAGGCCATTTTTATCTCCAAATAGCTTTCATACCAGGAAGTTATTTGCTCCATCCAGCTACTCAACCTTTGAAGTTTACCATATTGCCTACAGTACATTGCTTCCATGACAACCACATGCATGCTGACATTATAACACACACAACATTATTTAAATATAGGACTTCTTAAGACATCTTAATATAACTGCATTGAATGTCAATAAGTAGAATGAGATCAAAGCACAGTATACATTGCATAAGTGCAGAAAGTCTGAGCTCTTTAAGTCAAAGTAAAAAAAAAAACAATTTGTTTAGAGCTGCCTTCAACTGTTGCCTGAGGTATTATTAGTTTAAGGTTGTGGTCCAACTGTTTTCTTTGTTTTACTACCTGCTTTTATCAGGTTTTGATCTTAATTTGCTTTTACTCTGCTTTTATTTTTGTTTTATTTTATTGTCCAAATCGTGTAAAGCTCTTTGAATTGTCCATGTACTAAATTGTGCTATACAAATAAACTTCTGTTGCCTTGCATATTTCTAGTCATACACAATGTTAATACCATTCATCCTTTTCCTTCTAGCTCCATGTATAATCTTGATTGTTTCTATCAAAGCCATAAGATACCAATCAAACCCTTTATAGTTTGGTGTTATATCATTAAAAAAGAATTCTACCAATGTTATTTTTTGAGCAGTTTAAGACAACCAAGACTGATTTAGTTTCTTTTGCACAATCTGAACTTTATGGATTCCTAACCCAGACAATGGTTAGTATGTGACAAACCTTACGAGCTCACATAGTTGTAAGGATACTTCTATCTACTGCTTATATCAGGCCAATTTAGCAACAGTTAAACAAAAACGCTGATACAGAAAATAAAGGAATAGACTTCATGCGGATTATTGGATATAAACAAATGGGAATATTGAAGTTTCCTTCAAATCTAGACTTCCAGGAGGTTCATTTCCCAAAGACTTATAAAAAGTAAAATATCTTGTCTTCACGTCATGTCAGAGCAAGTTCTTTATACTATCCCTGTCTGCCATACTGTCTCTGAGGGGTTTGATAAAAACATACAAATACAAGATTTCTTCAGAAATGTTGATTTCAAACTACTGGAAAGTTCATATGACAGACCTTCCTGTCAGACATTGTGCTCTCAGATACATTGTCAAATAGAAAATGTGTGCAGCAAGTGAATGGAAACTGACAGCCATTAATCTTTCTTATTTTCAGTCAGACAATGTGCCTTTGTAGCTCTCAGCAAGAATAATGACAGGTCAAACAGGTTAGATCCGACATGAAGCAACTCAGATTTAAAGCATGTTTCTTGAATAATAGTTCACTACTTTAAGTATTTTGAAAAGCTACAATTTTTTACTTTCTTTTCTTGGGTAAAATTACTGACTTGTCTCACTGCTCTTAATGTGTTGCATCAATCATTTTTTGTCCTACCTCAAATCATTTTAGTCTGACCTTTCCTTAAATCGCCAAATACCAACATGTTCTAGAGGAAGACAAACTAACAATTAAAAGGCAAAAATATCAGTAAGCCTTCAGAAATTTTTTTAGAAGCAGAAAAGTTTTTTTGAAACTACTGCTTTTAAAGAGGCATGTACTTAGATGACGATCTAACATCATGACACATTGGCCAAAAGAAAAAAACAAAACAAAAAACGGTTTCATAATAAAGACACTTCAACAGTAAAGTTAAAAAGACAATGGACTGAGTTCTCTGGCTTTCTCCAATGAGCCCCTATGGAAAAAATATATAAATTAATAAAATAATAATTAATTTTCTTACTTAAAATAAAGATCTCTTTGCTTATATTTGTCCAAAGATAAACTGGGGAAGTCTATCTTTGTTTTCACTTAGCATGTCAGAAAGGTGAAGGAGAGACCTCTAAGCTCCAGATGCAGCTTGATTTTAATTTAAAATTCCAAACATATCAATGGGAGAAATGTTCTGGACGGACTTAGGGGGGAAATAAGGGATTAAAAAATGTAGACAGACTTTTGGAGTTTAAGCCGAGTAACTCTATTAAAAAGCACAGAAATCCCTTATTAGAAAACCAGCAGGGAACATCATCACTCTTCAGAAACTTTCAGCTAGCTTTCTGCTGCCTTGTATTTTCTGATTTCTTTTTTTCTTTTATGCTTTGGTACCCATTTCTCAATTCTGATCATGAAAATTAACTTGTGTTGTTAAGTGCTAAAATTGAGAGGTTTTAAAATAGTATCCTGCAAGTACAAAGGCTTTTACAAGCCTTAAAAAAAAAAAAAAAACTTACGCTGAGTTTTATTTTAGATTTATGATTCCATTTTAAACTTTTATGACCTGGCAATAAGTTCTGGCATATTGAGTAATGCTTGATTTCTTAATGAAATAGCAATTCAAAATGCAAGGAGAAAAAAAAAAAGGAAAACTATTTTTTGTGAAAAGCAACAAAGTCATGGCTAAGATTGATCTTGTGTCACAGAGGGAGCCTTTTTGTGCCACTTCCCTCTGCAGAACTCTACATCAAATACACTTTAATGACAGTTGTTCCTCATTGCTTTGGCAGCGTGGCGCTGACAAGGACCCAGCCGACAAACATCTCCCTGAATGTGTCACCTCCTGACAGGAAGCAACCAAATTCTGTAGGATAAATGTTTGGCTGTCACGAGTAACAGCTGTATTAAAGAGGTAAATGACCATCAGGCAGGAAAGAAGATTAGAATCCAGATGAAGGTATAAAGTACTGAAAATAAGGATCTACTTCATGTCTAGATTTATCGTGCATTATAAAACACTTGCTCTAAAACTGCAGAGATTAAAAAAACAAAAAAAACAATAACAGCTTCACAGAATGAATAAGAAAAAAGTCTGTCACCTACTTGCGTCCCACTTTGCTCCCGTTCCTGTGTATGCAGTTCACTTCCCGGGTCTGGTATCCAACCTGAATGTCCCAGAATGGACTCTCTTGCCGGTTAAGGCGGTTCCTGGTCCGTTTCTTTTTAATCAGCTCTCTGGTTTCAGGATCTTTCACCCCTCCTTGCTCTCTCAGTCCTTGGCCTTTCCCTTTCCTTCGCTTTGCTTGCCGTGTAGTTCGAGTTTGTGGTAAGGTGCAAGCGCTCCATGGTCCAACCATAAGGCTGTACACTCCCTCAGGACCCAAGCAAGGTCCTGGTTTACAAGACTCAAATTCAGTGAGATTAGGACAACCGGATCCTCCAAAAAGTGGAGGAACCAGTACGCTGCGTATTCTGTTCCTAAGGCCTGTTCCACATGTTTTGGAGCAGGAGGTCCATGGAGAATACTCTGATACAACACAATCCTGGGGGCAAGGGATCAAACAAGCCTGCTCCAGGCGTGGCTTGGGCTCAAAGTATTCACAGATGGCATCCTCTGCTGGAGACCCATCTGACTTGAGCATGCAGCCCACCTCCCGGGTCTGAATGCCCTCTTCTCCTCCACTGCATGTGAACTGCCGTGGAGCCCCAAAGGTCCTTGCTGAAACTGGCATGCACTCATTCCAGGCACCCAGTTTCCAGTCATACAGGTCCTTGTGCCAGTCACACACACGGAAACAGTTCCTCTGGTTGGAGGGACGCTGACCCTGGTCACAGTTGGTGTGAAGAGTCGTCCAGCCGTCCACGTGGGCGCACCAGACAGCGCGGCTTTGGCTTCCTCCTGGACCGCAGTCACTGCCCATGCATCTCCCCCACGGACCTGCGAATGAAATGGGATCAGTTACAGTGAGGAAAAGGAGCATCATACCTCTTTTTTAAACCATAAGATAAGAATATTTATTGAGATATACAGTATATATATTATTCTAACATTGTTTAAGAAAGGTCTAGACATTACTGTATCTCAAGATTAAACTGTTTCAAAAGAATAGGCTAAGAATTAAGAAATTATTTAGTCAAAAAAACATTTTATTTTGGATATTTGACAATTGATTAAAAACCTTCAATTGACTTTTAATTGATAACTTTGTAAGTCAACAGGCTCTTTTATCCCCGATCAAAGACACATGAATCTATAATTGAATCAGGAAAATAACTAAATTATAAGCATATCACAGACAGTTGGCAAATAAATTTTATTTGGTATAAATTGGGGTAGAGGCAAATGGAAAAGTTAGGCTCCACTTATACTTTTTTTTTTTTTTTTTACAAGTGGCAACCCCCAGGTAAGGCTGCTTTTATCTGAAATAGTTCAATAGCAAAGATAGTACTTGATCAAAGTGAAACATCTGAAAGAGCAAAGTGCTGTGCATTATCTTTTGCATTTAACAAACCCTATTGGCAGCCGGTAGATGTTGCTTTAAACATTCTATATCACCCATTTTTGGTGCAAACATCTTTGACAAAGACCAACAAGAGATCCAAGCTTTTAGCAACCCCCACCAAATGTTTCAAATTACTGTTTTCAGAAAAAATTGACTTTTTCATACATAATTTCATAAAGTGCACAGATGATTTATAGAACAGGACATGCTTTCAAATGTTGTAATAATTGACTCATTAGTGAGACTTTAAAGTTCCCATCTGTGCCATAATTAATCGCGATCTAAAATATTGTAATTAAGGGAGGACAAAACAAAAATATCCTCAAAACTTGTATGCAAAACTTAGATCTATTCTTGACTTTTGGATTAAAACTTAATTAAAAATTAAAACTTAAACTGTCATTTTGTGTATTGTCACAAGGTTCTTACAAACTCAATGATCTGACAATGATCTTCTGCATTTTGTTAGATTTAAGGCTGAGTTATCACAGGGGGCATAAAAGCAACATCAAAGGTTAATTTAAATCAGTCTACAAACTGTTTACTCTGAAAAAAAATAAAATGACAAAAAAAACCAAGTCATCTTGCTTTTTATCAAAACAAATGAACAAACATAGCTATTCTTTTACATATCAGAGCTTAGCAACATGTCTTCAAGTGCTCTCTTGACTTTTTCTATCTGGTATTAAACGTCCTGTGATCCAGGCACATTGAGGAAGTGAAATAACATTAATTAACACAGTTTGGCTGCACTCTGACTGTGACATGCAGAGGGTATTAACACCACAACAGGAGAGAAATCTAATGAGATAGAAAGCTTCACATTTCAACCAGCAAACTGATTATGTTAGTATGTGGCAAATCAAAATGTTTCTCGTTATAATTGGATCACAGTGACAGACCGTGAGAAGTGGTGATGGGTGACGTTTCTCTGTAGCCTAAACTAACCGGAAGCAGTATACAGGAACTGGGACTTGGTTATCCAAAGAGTAAATACAAAGATCAACCATGTGATTATAGTTAGTAGTTATTAAAGCCAGTGATTAGTACATTGTTTATTAAAGCATGTTACATGTTAATTTGTCTCACATCCTTATTAATGTGAACTAGCCGTGGTGCATTTTAACTATGATCAGATTGGGCTAAACCTGCATTGAATCAGTCTTTATGATTGGAAAGATAATCTATATTTCTAAAATAATTTAATCTATGTGTTTTGTTAAGTCCCAACAGATAAAAAATTGTGAATTGAAGCTTTATATGCAACTTTAAAGGCTTTAAGGCAGATAATATTTATTTTGACATTAGTCTAACCAATCCCTGATCTGTGCTGCTGGTCGAAACATGTACAGTACCAGTCATTCAAAATGGCTCATCCCTGTCAAAAGCCAGCCGAACGGCAGCAAAATCCCCTCCAACTTCCAGCCACTGGGCTTCTCATGGGCGTGCAAATATTTTTGCTCCAACTCCACCCTAGTCTGACCAGGAGATAACACTTCTCTTTAGATCTTAATGTCCAAAAATCATGACAGAAAGAATATTTTACTTTCTCTTCACCCTGACCAGTTTCGATCGTAGGCCTCCAATACATTGCGCCATTCTTGCTTGTTCTCGGCCCTCAACATGTTCCTCTTCACGCCCTTCTCCCCTGTGATCACTTCCATGTCGTCAATCCATATTATACGTCATCTGCCTCATCCTTGTTTGGCATGCACTTGAGCAACCATCATTTTCCAGTCCAGACCAGATGAGGCCGGGCTGACATGATTGAAGTACAGGAACTTTTTGGAGAAACTCTTTGTAGAACCTCCTCGTTGTGCAACATCTCCGTCCAACTCATTATGAGCATGCGCCGGTAGTACCAAAGCTTGAATATTTTACATATTTAAAAAGGAATTGAAGGGGACTAGTCAAGGACCAGCCAAGGGCTCATCAAGGAAAGTTGGGACATTTTGAATGGCTACTGCTGTAGTGCTTTTTCTTCCTCCATTTTCATCAGAAAATGTGACACAATGGTAACAAATGTTACATAACTTTAAATAAAAAAAAATGTTATTCATTAACAAATTATTTACATTGATTAGTAAATGGATGGAGCAGCAGGGCATGTGTTTCACATGATCCTAAGGCTTGGCTGCTGAATGCACTAATGAATGAGCTAACCTGTGCATGGATGAGCTGATGCAATACAGGAAAAGAAAAACCACTATCAGCCAGGTGATGTATCAGCGTACTTTAAAAAACCAACAACATTACAGAATTATTCTTAAAAAAAATCTCTATCCCATTAAAGCAAAGTTAGCAAAAAAAAAGTGCATAAAGCCCTCTAAATTCCCTGCTATTTTAGTGCACAAAGAAAGGTTCAGCTAATTCCAATTTGAGATTTTCTTCTTTTATCTATGATTTTTTTTTAATGAAAATTCACTGAAAAGTTGCTTAAATTAATTGGCTTTATGGTTTGGAAATCGCCTCAAATCCCTTTCCAGCCTGACACATCTGCTTTTCTAGTGTCGTGATAATATCTTTCTATCTTAGTATCGTAAAATCTTTCCTGTTTGTGCCAAATGCATTCAAGTTTGCCTTCCTCTGTTGTCATGTTTTTTAGGAAAAGTGATTGCTCCATACTGTAGTCCTTCTATAATAATGATAGGCATCAAGCCTTCACATTTTACCAGTTTGCATTATAGTTTATTGTAAACCGTTTGCATTTATACACGACTGAGCTAAAATGTACAGTATGCATTTAAATTTTATCTGATCGTATATTTATCTTTAAAGTATCTTTAACATTGGTGATCAAGAATTTTTGCAATAAAGTTAATCAAAAAGAAAATCAAATAATCATAAACTCCTAGATGAAGGAGGGTTCTCATACTACCTGAGGTTGAGTTAATCAATAAGCTTTTGTTAGGATGAGGGCTGCTCATTGAAGGCATCTAAAGTTTAATAGGAATTTAAGTGCTTGAGATATTTAAAAAAAAAAAGCTGGGCTGGGAAAATCTGACTTTGCATTTTAACCAAATAAATCTATAAGTTACTATTTCGGGTTTCAGTCAGGAGAAGGAAATGCAGTATGTTCATTAGGTTTCCAAAAGAAAACATATAACATTAAAATCTAATTAGTGTCAAACAGAACTGATGTCTGACACACCATGCTCTACTGGCTTACAAATCTGAAATCCAACCTGTAGTCAGTAAAGAAAGTCAAACCCTTTGCTACAATCAGTCTGCACCGAGCTATAGCAGTGACAATCCTAATCTGGTGATTCATCCTGCCCTCCCATGCATGGTGCACGGCTCAGTGAGCAATATGTCACAAGGTGTGCCAGCAACAGTGCGAAACATCTGATCTGTGTCTGTACTGCCACACATAGTGAGACACAGAACGTAAGTTCTTCCTCCAACTATAAATTTATGTGAAGCATCAGTAGCCTAAAGCTAACTTTTTAATATTGTATGAAGCATGACGGCACCATTTGAATTTCTGAAAAACTGTTTCATTTCCATTTATCAAGTTTGTCAGTTAGCATTCAGGATGACAAATTGCTGCCATCCATGCTGCAGATTACACAACATAAAAAAAAAACATATCCTTTGAGTTCTAACCAGTTTTCATGTGCTCATGTCATTAATTTAGACTGAATGCTGATTTAGTCTTGTATTTCTGTTGTCACATCAGAGGTTTGCAAATCATATTCCTGTTAGGGAAGTTTTTATTCCCTCCCATCCCTTGGATGTTCTTGTCATCAGATAGTCTTACACTACACTTCTTTAGTCCTTTTGAAGGTCAGAGAACAGCTACAGGATTAAACATCAAAGGAAAATGGCAGAAGAAGAAACTTCAGAAAGCATCTTAATTTAGAGCCACCTAAATGAATCTATCAAAATCTTGCTTCCTGGAAGCAATTTAAGAAGTGATTAGTGGTTCAGATTAGCACTGCTTTCTCTTGTATTTTATATTTTACTACAAACTATGGCAAAAAAAAAACATCATGTAAAGAATTTCTGAACCTGAAGTTTAAAATTTTGCACCTTTCCCATCCCACATGAAATATTGTTTTCTATTTAATGATTCACCTCCTTCCATAGTTCTCTTATCTCTGACCAGCTTCTGAATTCAGGAAAAAGACCTTCACAAAATGCTTTGCTCTACTGGATTGTGTGTTCAGACTGGTGGGCAGTGTTTTCAGAGGCAGGCTAGAAATTTGAATTGGGGCTGATGTGAGCAGAGCAGCTTCTCCAATGTTTTCCTTTATCCTCTTGTATAGCTAGTGGTAAACTGCAAACAGAGACTATTATGGATGTCGTCTTTTTACTTTATCATAAAGGCCAGATTTCTAAAATGCTAAACAATATTGACCGAGCAACCGGGGGGAACAGCAAAATCAGCTTAATGTTTTAAATAAACTTAAAAAACGCTATCAAGAAGAGGCAAATAGCACAAGGACTGTGACCTCCTCCTGGGATATGGCCCCCCCCTCCTCTTTGCTGTATGTGAATTGTAATATCCTCACCGTGAGGGCAGGAGTGTGATCTCTGACTGGGCCTCAAGTGTCCATTTAATGAACAGGGTCTTTGTCCCTGCAGGGTCAGCCTGACTGATGAATGGGTCACTGTGTTTCCCTCTTTCTGCTCATGTTTGTTTATTATTTTTTTGAGCACACAGTCCTTGCTGCAGCTCTTGAAGACAGATCCCCTCTCTCTGTCTGGGCAGGGTCAGGGTTCGTCTGAGGTCCATTTCTGCTTCCTGGCCGCCACCGTGCAACAGGGTTTAAGCCTGCAGACGTGCTGCGACTTGAGAACACTCAGTTTCACTGTGATTTAAAACAATATGGAAAAACTGAATAAAAAATGAGCTGGTTTGCAGCAATGTGGAGGCTTAGTGTAAGACGGCAGAATAAGTGTTCAGAATATCATATTTTATATAAAATACATTCTAGCTAAAAGGAAATCAGTCTGCAGCTTGGCTCTGTCAAAACTCCTGCACAGTTTAGTCAGAGTGGTTCTAGATTTGCTGCAGAATAATTTAACATAGAAACAATCTGAGGGGAGAATGGATTTAATAATGAAGTAGGATAACTTCTTCAATTCAGTCAAGTCAAAAATGTATTTGATTTGAAGGCTGTTTCTAATTATTTCACACCTTTGGATAGTATTCTATGACAAGCAAAAGCAGTTGCTTAGCTACCATAATTCAAACTCATTTGTTCTGTAAAGATGAACCATTTTCTTAAAAAGCCTGCATTATGCAAAAAATAAAAAGAAGATATGTCAAATTAATGCCTTTTAGTTTAGTGGACATTTATTTGCATAATTTCTAGTAAGGTTTCGCACATCGTTTTTTCTCCCTTGATCTTACTGGTATACTTTTTGACCATTATGTACAGTACAGTATATGTTTGGCTGAAACTTAATTATTCATGATCATAAAGATTAAAAGCTGATCCAACAACAACTTAACTTTTGTACGAGGTCAGCTTTTTTCTACCTCATACTTTGGATAAAATTCAATGTGTGTCTGGCATCAACTACTTCATTATCAGGCGTCCTTGTAAAGAGGGAATTAACCCTGCAATTCAATAATTGCATGTTTATGTAGCCATTGGGAGGACAAAGTGTTTCCATATTGAACTTTCCGCCTGGAGTCACATTAACCTCAGCAGTGAATTCATTTGCCAAGAGCGACAAAATAAATCTGGTGTGGATGAAGCAAACAAACAGAAAAAAATATTGCCCGTCACGTCATTGTTTTCCTTGTGGAGTTTAGGGAGAAAGTTATTTAGTTCCTTATCGACACCAGACCTTTTGTCTTTTAATGGCTGAAATCAAAGCACAAGACGTTGATATGGGAAAAAAAATAATAAAAATAAAGCTGAATAGAGAAAAGAAAATGACCAGAAGCTATTACTTTATATCTGAAGGAATATTTTCTTCAACTTAGCATTCATGAAAGACTGTTAACCCCGACCTGCTTTCAGTGTGAAAGGTGCCCTGGGCAGCACAGCACTGAGCCACATTGACTAAAACTCTCTGCTCATGCTGAGTGTAAATTTCATTAACTGTAATACTACGATTATGTGTGCATGGCTTGAAGGAGCTCCTTTGATGACGCCTTATTCATCGCATCCATGCAGCAGCTGCAAAACAGACATTTTAACCTGATGTTAAAGAGCCTCCTCCATTTTTATCTGAGCTGCTTTCTGCATACAGGATCAGGATTACAATTTGATGACAGCCAGTGGGCTCTGCTGTAGGTCCATTTAATGTGCTCATTACCTCAAACAGACTGCTTCAGCTAAAGACAAAATATGGGAAAAGTTGGTTGTCCTGATTAATGAACCAATCAGATTTATCCTCATATCTGATAATATGAAACCAATTATAATGAAAATTTCAGCTTTTATATTACAGAGGTTAAGCAGTTGCTTTGGGAAATATTTGAAAGTGTTCTGGATCCATAATAATTTGAACTGTAAGGGTTTTTCTATGCATTTAATTATTTTTGAGAAAGCCAAATATGTGATGGTAAAAAAAAGCAATCTTAAAATCCTACAACGACTCTAGGCAAGAGCATACAGGTTCGTCATTTGTCTGATCTATGCCAGGTTTAAAAAAAAATATGAAGGAATCAACATAATGGAGCAGATTTATAATTTTCTTCTTGTATTTCCCACACATGTTATTAAAGCAATTCAGCAAACTCCCTGTAAAAAGAAAATATTTCAAATGGGGTCAGTTGTAGAACTAGTTGATTTTTGGCTTGGATTTAGGACACCTTTTTATAATCATTCCTAAATAAAAGCGTAATGCTATAAATAACCCTCCTCTAAATTCAAGCAGGTACTAGACTAAACAATAGGTGAAAAAGCAACAAGGCAGAAAGGAAAGAGTGTTTAGACACCTTAAGTTTCAGACTCTTCCAGACTTAAAAAAAAGCTCAACTTTTTGTCATTTGGACTAAATTACTCCAAATTTTGTATTTACAAAATGAATATTGTATAATTCTTTAATAAATGCAAATTCTTTAAATCACCATTTTTTCTGTAAAAGTATGCCTTAATAATAATTTAGAAGTAATAATGTTACACCAATCAATTATGTCTTTTTCATTTGTTTATAAAGGCTTACAGTCAGTTGTCAAAAGTCCAAAATAAAAAAGATATTGATTTAAAATTTTAAATACACATACTCTATAAAAAAAATAAATAAACATATTTAAGAATAAAATGTTAAAACCAGAAAGACGTGTCAAATAAAAGATAAAGATTGCAATTGATTATACATAGATTCATGCAAAAATTATAATCTTGAGCTTTTTTCTGATTAAAAAAAAAAGTTTTGGAAGAGCAACAAAAAAATATCCAAGCTTTTTTCAAAATTAAATCTTCCTAAATTTTGTAAAAAATAAAGATACATAATAGGATAAAGTCTATAGTTTTAAAGGCTTAGTTGCGTAAGAACCTTGGAAAGACATTTGGAAAATGTGTGAGTTTGCAAGAATGTCCAATTGCTTGGAAGCAAAACGTTAGATATAAGAGATAACACTTTCTTTTCTGTTTAAATAATATTCAGTCTGCAGTGATAGGAGGACAAAGTTCACATACTGAAGTATCATTACCTGGTTTAACCAACCTCACATAATGAGACTTCAAATCAAGCTGAAGCTGTTAGCAGAATCCTTTTCTGGATAAAACTGAAATTATGAAGTTAAGTTGAATAATTTGGTTTCTAAGAACTTGGAATCATGAAGATGCGACTGTGAGCCAGAAGGGCTAAGACACAGCTTTCTGCTGCAGTTTACAGATAAGTTGTTTGTTTGTGAGCTCATAAACAGCCCCAGAGGATGGATGAGTGACAAGATAAATGAGGGAAAACATGTTCTCCTCCTAATAATATTCTCATGCTCTGGTGGGGACAAATAAGGCTTTTGGCAACATCAAAGAGGTTTTTGAAACTCCTCCAGCCAAAGGGTCAGAGATGATGTGCAGAGCAAGTCAAATACCTGCAGCTTGCAGCTTTGTATTGTGCATGCCTAAAAACCTCTTCTATTCAAATTAGCTTCTTTCGTTTCTCAGTATTAACTGTCAGTTCCCAACACTAAGAGATTCCAGCTGCTCTGAAGTAACTGTCAGGAAAAATGACAGGGCTGCCAGTAAAATAAACTCCATAATTTCCAACAAAAGACTTTTATTCCTTGTGGGCTTAGCGAACAAGTATACACAACAAGTATGATAAAGATAAATCATACACAGATGCTGAGTACAGATGCATAAAATACAACAAATTACAAACAACCAAAGTACGATTGAGGTACTGTAATCCAAGTAATCAGGCCCCATGTAAACATAAAGAATCGGACACTAGGAGGAAATGGTGTTGTTAATATTACCGCTCAGCTTTGTTTGACAGTTTTGACAGTTTAAAATACTAAGTTCAGAAACATCTCTCAAGTTTAAGCAAACTATTTGAAGCTTTATCAGTTGCAGGCTGGGAGACGGCTGGAGCCCAATGCAAAATGCCCAACCCATAATCCATCACAGTATCTCAGAGAACAGATGCTCTAAGGTTGACGTCTTCATTTATCAAAACTTTTAAAAAGCTATTTATAAACGTTATCCATTTGTTGAACTTGGAGCGCTACCTGCAGTTAAGCTCAGTGCTTACAGCAGGTGTTAGGCAAAAGCTACCACCTGTTATGCACATTATTGTTATGGAGTAGTTTACCCACATGCTAGGCAACTGTGTGATCCAATCACCAAGCCTCATCCAAACTTCAATGGAAAGCCTATTAAACTTCACACATTTTTCAAAGGCTGACAAAAAGTTGGACTTCACTTAACAAAACTGTGATTTGATGTGTTGAGACATTATGATAATTACAGTCTAGCAGCATCAAAACTGGCTAAATGATAAGGGCCGTCTATCTACTTTAACCATCTAATGAAATTCAGTGCTTTTATTCAGTCTTCAATATTATCCTCATGCATCATGTATTGTTACTTTTCAGTTGCTGGATAAGAGTCACAGAATATACAAATATGTTTATGTGTAAGAGAAGTTCAATCCAAACTTTCCCTCCTGCAATTTACATCGATTAATTCAATCTAAAATCATCCCATTATAACACATCGTCATTTACAACCTATTTCATTAAGCTATCAACTTGCATCTGCTGCATATTTCTATCCTTTTAAATATGTGATGCTTATAAAGAGATGTTCTTCTATAATTTACAACTTTTAAACAGTTAGTTTGTAGCTTCTTGTTTGATTTTTAAATAAATACTGTTATGTGTGCTGATTATAGGTAAAACAAAACATTACAATGCCAACATGCCCCGAGGATAAAGTGCTGCCTTTCACTTTTATGCAGATAACAGAACCCCACGCATCCTTTAGGTTTTGCCGTGTTTAGAGGTTGTTTGACAGAAGAGAACTGAATGCAAATTTCTTTCAACAGACGTCAGACAAATTGTTTAAGTAAAACCCTGGGACTCAAAATTCATCCTCCACTAGGAAAGTGAGCTCTCTACCCGTAAACCTCTGTGTAATGTTCCACCAATACTCAAACATCCAAATTAGAGAGAACCTGACACAAGGATTTCTTTTTCTTTTTACCCCATTTCCTTCATACTGCATGAATGATTTCCAATTTACAAGCCAAAAATCAATTAATGGATTATAAAACTCTCAGAAAGAAGCAGGGAGTTTAGGTTAACTGAGAACCGCAGATCATTTCATACATTTTACTGACTTTGTCGTTTTACTGAAGGCTAATTGATTTCAGAGAGTATTGCATGATCCTGCTTCTCAGCCCTGTGGCTCTGTCACTGATTGCAGTTTGTTATTTAAATCTCTTCATCAGATTTCCTACAGACTGATGTCCTCAGTGTTACAGCAACATGATCAGATATTCCAGAAAACAGCCATCATATTAGGTTTTATGATAAGACCCTACATTTTGAAATAGATCCAATACAAAGACAGCAAGCTGCACAAAGCTACATCTGCTTATACATATCTGCTAGTTTACTTTTTCCCCTTTACATTTAGTTTAATAGTTTCTTTTCATCAAATGTTTATACATTTTTGACAAAAACATTAAAAACAGAAAAAAATATGAATTTTGATCAGGATTTTTACCAAAGTCAACTTAAGTACATATTTTTTGCATGTACTGGATCTTAAAATACAGAAACCCCTCTGCAACCTGAACATGTTTTTTTTCAAAAATAATAAATATTAACGAAAACAATTTAGAAATTTAAATCCTTGCTCAATATTTGACAAAGTCAGAATAAAGGAAAAGTTGGAAGTCTTACCTTTTAAAATGAATATAATAGCATGCTAGAAACGTCAGACTTTTTATATAGTTTATGCTCTTTTTAAAGACTTTTTCTATTAAACATAACTCTATTCTTACCTGTTGTCTTTTGACATCTGTTGGTGACACCTAACCTGACAACAGCCAGATGCATGTCTCGCTCCGCCTAGCTCCACTCACATACATCTGGGAACCCGCCATAGGAATTGCCTTTACTGAAGGCTGGGCCTTATCAAAACTCCTTGCATATGATTGGATAAGCCACTTGTCTATCATCTTTATTGACGTGCTATTTCAACCACTCACACCGAAGCTAACCCGTGACGCTGTGAGAGGAGGAGCCATTGGGTAGATCAAGCTCTTGCCAAATCCGGTCGGGAGAAGGGCGAAAACATCGTTTCCACCAACAAAAGCCTTCAAAGCCGTTCTCTGATGTTCTTTTAATGAAACAATATCAGATAGATTGGACAACACAGAAGAAATAGCAGCATCAATGCTAATGCTTGCTTCCTCAATGCGAGCCGCCATTGTTGTTGGAATCTCACGGTCGCTTCTCCACTCCAGAACACACCCACCCTGCGTCCTGATTGGACAGACCATAAATTCGGTTGGGGAAATCACTTTCAATGAGCGGGTTCCCAGATGTATGTGAGTGGAGCTGGGCGGAGCGAGACATGCATCTGGCTGTTGTCAGGTTAGGTGACACCCCCACAATAAGGTCAAATGTTAGAGTTACTTGGGCTCAAGTAGAAGTCACATTCTATCAAAAAAAGTCTTGATTAGTAATAAAGGAAAATAAATCCTGGACACTAGGGACTCAGTTTGTTGCATCAGTAGCAGTCATTCTTTTGAGCCACTAGTTGCGACAACAATTTGAAATAATCTGATGACCAACATTTAAACCCTCTAAATCCACTTCCTGGTGCTTTACTGTAGGCACACATTGCTCAATTTTAATTCTATTTATTTTTTATTAACATTTAGGTCATTATTATGCTTAGTAATGTCATTGTTCTGTACGTCTAAATATAGTTTTTTCACAGAAAACTATTTGCCTCAAAAGTTGATGGTAGAATAAGTATACTGTAGCTCTCTGTGGATGAAAGCAAGAAGATTACCCAACAATAAGGGGACATATTTCACTTCAGCTACAATATGTAAGCAAAACTCTAATACATGTTGGAGGACATTTATTAGAGTTTTGAATCTCTTGCTAAATCTTTCTTTGTGGAAAAAAAAAGTCTTTTCCAAGTCTTGTTTGTAGACTTCAGCATAGCCCTTAACATTATCAACCTAGATGTCCTGCATCAGATGATCACTGTGCCTAGATCTACCTGTCAGGTAACAGCCACCAGAGTGCAGGACCCCCCCTGGGTTCCTCTAGAGTCAGGAGTCTGTTTACAAAGAGCAGGTGGATCTCTGGTCCACTGGTCAACATGATTTGTCAGAACCATCTGGAGCTTAATCTGCTCAAGGTTGTGGCCAGAGGGAGGATCACTGAGTGGAGCCATCCTTATTAATGCCCAGCCTGGACGGTACTTCCTGGAATAACTCAAGAAGTAAAACATTCACGAAGAAGGATGCTGAGACACAGAAGGAATTAGATGTTTTTAAGTAATTGCTAACTAAGCAGAATCTGAACTGTGGAAATAGTCAGCAGGAACAAAAGCTAATCTGTATACTTAATTGGAGGAGGAAACTGAAAACAAGTAAGTGGCTGTGCGGTGACTGTCACTGAAAAGGTAAAAATAAATTTGAGCCACTGTTTTCTCTTTATCTAACAAGAAAGAATCCTTCCTTATCAACAGTGAGGTGATACAGACATGAAGATGTTTACTCCCACAAGCTGACCAATAAAACAAGAGTCTCCTCAACAGTGGCCAATGAGCAGCGTTGTGTGCTGGTTTTCTTTACTGGTTGACTTAAACAAGAGTTGACAGGCCTGTAGACGTCTTACCGGAGGGGGTGTGATAGGCTGGCAAGGCGACACAGGGGTGAAGCAAGCCTCAGTGCCACTCAGGAAGGCAAACAACCTCCATGCGGCCTGTGGAATCACCCTACGGTCAACAAGTTGCAGCACTAGCAGCTTCCCCAATAGCAAAAGTGACACAAAACATTCCTGACATTTTATAAAAGTGAGAATACCAGAAGAAGGACGATAAAGACGCACAGCAGTCAAGTTTTCTATTCAGGGCGTGGCATTTACTCACTATTTCTACCATCACACTATTTATTGGCAGTTTGCTAGACAACACTTGTAATCTAACTCAAACTGTGTGTCAGTCAGGCACATTTTTGTAAACCGCACTCCTGATCTGAGCTAGATTTATTCATGCAGTCTTCCACTCAGGGGCGTTGCTAGGCACAAAGCTTTACTGGGGCACTGGCCCCCTAACGCATATGCCCCTCCTTCTTCCATACACAAATACAGACAAGCACACTGCCCCACCCTGATACATTCCTACCAAAATTACCAGTTGAGATATTGAGTGTAAAAGCATATTTGTTTTAACAGACATGAACATTTTCAACATTGCAGCTATAAAAAATAAGACATCAACAACTTTGACAAATAAAAAGTTTCCTTATACACATTCTGAAGTAATCATTAATTCCTAGGTTACAGAGTTTTAGTTCGGGGGAAAGTTTAACTCATCCTGAGCTAAGTTTTCCTTTTATTTTTTGAGCATTAAAGTGTACCTCCTATTTATCATTTTTGCAAAGTGGTCAATCACTAGACTGTGACTCAGCTTAGAAAGTTCTTCCTTTTCAACTGATAAAATAGCAAGATGATGGAGCCTGTCTTGTCCCATTGTGCACCTCAGCCAAGTGTGGATCCTTCTCAACACACTGAATGACCTTTCACAACTCCAGCTGTAGACTGGGATTGTGAGGGAGATCTGGATGACCTGCATTAGTGTTGGGAACATGATGTTATCAAGCAAGTTGAAAACACACTGCATATCCTTGATGACAAGGCTTTCTTTTTTAACCAGGAAAAGCTTTCAAACCATTTTGAATTAAATGAACGTTTTTTTACTCCAAATTTGTCCTGGGGATAGTGGGACAACTTCACTTGTTTCGGACCATCATGCTTTCCCCCTAAGTCACTAATGTCCCCTTCTTGTTTGTGGACGCTGGTTGTTGCTCCCTCATCACCTTCATGGTCCTGTCTCTCCTGTCCTTCACCTGTCTCTTGCCAGTCAGTCTCGCCTCCTCCTCCCTTTCCTACTCCAGCACCTTCATTCTCATTCTCTACAGCAAACATTAAAAAAACGTAAATTTATAATTATGTAAATATCTATCATATTGCTTATAACGTCCCTAATGTAACTGCTTAGCTTAAATCACTAATTCATTACGGGACCTTACCTTCCTCTCTCTCATCTTGTTTTAGCCCTACTGCTTCCCTGTCTCTGCTTCGTGTGAGGAATTTCCTGATATCCATCTACAAACCAATGCAGTAATTTTCAGTTAGTAGCCTATAAATCATGTGGTTTCACTGGGAAAATAATAAAATTGACAGGTAAGAAACGTTACCAGAACTAAAAATGCGTCGTGGCCGCACAGTGTCCCATCCAACTCAGTTGAGAGCAGCGTGTTAGTTTACCTGCAGTTCATGCAGTGACATGCGCTGACGTGGGGGCGCTATTACATTCTCAATTTGGAGTTACCAACACACTTGCTGCGCATTTGAGTAGAAATATACGTCTCCTCCCGTTGGAATGATCTAAATTGATGCATTAAAAAAATGTAATACTGTTGCAAATATTCATGAGATTTATAGTGGGGCACAGCTCATTTATACTGGGGCACGTGCCCCAGTAAATGGGGTCTGGCGACGCCGATGCTTCCACTCCTATCTGATCATGGCATGCAGAGGTATGTATTACAAGAACACAAAACACCAGGGCAACAGGAAAGGGAGTCTAAAGCCATTGTTGGTGGATCCAATTACACTGTAATCCAGCTGGGTAATAACCTCCAACGCTGGCAACGTGAACTGAAGGTGGGTCTTAAAGATGGTTTTCCAGGAAGCTGGCTTTATCTACGTCAAACCTGCATCACCTGTTACAAAAAAGAAAAAAAAAAGATGGATGGACAGTATTGCCAAGGCATGCAGTCAATGAATGAAGAACATGTTTAAAGTTATCAATCGGATTAGTATATCCAATCTGTTTGTTTCATTTAATCTGAAAATCTCAAAAAATGGTTTGTGGGTCTTAAAAAACGTGCAGACTTGTTTGAACACGCAGCGCTTGTCTGAATCACTTTGCACATGCATACCTCTGCATGTGCAAAGTGATTTATGTTTGCAATTCCACAAACAGTGTTTTTAAGGCATTTTTTGCATTGGAGTTTTATTAAAATGCAGCTTTTATTCTAATGACCAAACTGTGCACATTTATGGATGGCAGACATCCACATGTAAACATTTACCACATGCAAAGCATTTTTTTTGCAAATCTGAAACTCAATTGCAGGTTGCTCAGTGACGCAGTTGGTAGCACTACTGCCTTGCAGCAAGAATGTTCTGGGTCGATTCCCGACCCGGGGTCTTTCTGCATCGAGTTTGCATGTTCTTCCTGAGCATGCATGAGTTCTCTCTGGGTACTCCGGCTTCCTCCCACAGTCCAAAAACATGACTTTTCTAAATTTTCCTTAGGTGTGAGTGTGAATGGTTGTCTCTGTGTTGCCCTTTGATGGACTGGCGACCTGTCCAGGGTGTACCCCGCCTCTCACCCACTTGAAACCTGGTGAAGGGCACCAGCACCCCTCGTGACCCCACTTGGGATTAAGCGTGTTAGAAGATGGATGGAAGATGGAAACTCCATTGCATCCATAGTTTTTTAACACTTCAGAATAATAATAATAATAATTCACATACTCTGTGCACACATACTTGCAGTTATTAATTATGTTTACATGAGCAAAATTTCTCTGATCCGATCTAAATCTTCATTAATCGTAAGTCTGTTTACAGTCTGTTAATGGACACTAAATAAAATGACCCAATCATGATGTGAGTATACATGTATCATACTAAATCATTTGAACATATGCAGAACTGTGTTTTCCTGAAACACCATATGTAGTCCGAGAAGAAGTAGCTGCCCGTTTTAAAAAAAAATTAAAAACTTGTCTGCTTATCCTCAATTAAAGGTACGTAATCATTGTGCCTGCTTCACACAATTTGTTTTCTTCAGTCTGAATGGGTGTGTACATGGACGCCAATCAGAATGGCAATGGGAAAAAAAAAAAAAAGTCCCATCGGAATGAAATCTTTTTCCAATCAGACCGACCAGAATCTTCAATCTGACATGGTTACATGACATATTTTTGATCTGATCAGGCCTTCAATCTGATTATTTGTGTCCATGTAAACATAGCTAATGTAGCTACTAAAAAGGCATTGGGACAATGCCAGACACAGAAATATTCTATGTGTGTTTTAAATTATTTGGACTGTAAAAAAATAATATAAAAATAATAAGAGAGGAAAAAAAATTCCTACGGAGGTCAGCAGAAATAATGGAGCAGGACGGCAGACAATGATTAAAAATGAGGGAAAAACAGAAATAAACTTTTTGTCATGTTTGATAAACAAAGTAGAAAACAACAGAATAATAAAAGCATTCCTTACAGTGTCTACTGTTATAAGAAGATAGGCCTATGATTAAACATCTCTTACTCATAGCAGATTTATTGCACGTAAAAAAAAAATACAATGTATTGTCTTTATTTGGAACCTTTGGAGATTAAGTCCCAAGTCTTTATGGATCATTATTGTCCTTAAAGACTGATTGTTTAAGAGAACAAAATGGTCAGACAGATTTGATAAAAGTCAGACATTTGGTTAAAAAATATAAATACATTTTTCATTTTTAAAATGCATTACCTTAGAACATGAAAATATATATTCTGATGTTATAAAGTCTTCTTGGTGCACAATTTGAGCATAGAGTTTCTTCAACAGAATCTGGATTAAACACCCAGACCATTAGCAATGTGCATGTTGCTTTAAGTCTATCAGTCTGATTTTCTCACATTTCTTCTTCCTTCAGTTTTCCACTATTCTTAAACAGAGACATAATTGAATCACAATAAACAGTCTCAGAAAACATTAGAACCTGACCTTTACTATACTGATAATATCCAGTTAAAAACTAAAATATAATTTATTTTTCTATACAGTCTGGTAGTAGAAAGAGATGGAAAGTGATGCATAATAAAACGCTTATTTTTCCTAAATATTTCAAATAGTTTAGGCCTGAAAATGTAAGCTAATACAGATAAGTTATTCTATTAAAAAGATTTTAAGGACATCTTTTCTACCATATGACTTTTAAATGGCCATCTGAAGCTTGTTTAATTATGTTTTCTTGACAAAAGTGAGAAAAACTTTAGATGTGCAACTTTAGGAGCATCATTAACATGAATGAATTGGCGGTAGAAAATGATCTAAAATTATCTTTGTTAACCTTGTATCAGATTTACCAAGGAGTTAGGTTAATTTAGTAAACTAATAGCTGAAACGTTCTTATACTGTAACAGCCATGCTAACTGCAGGTACCGGTTTATTGTGCCTCCTCTGCACATTGTTTCCTCGCCACCACCACTCTGTCCTTGTAATCCATAGTGTATCGTTTCTACCCTTGATAGCATTGCAACAGAGATTTTTTTTTTTTATTTCCCACACTTTTTTTTTTTTTTTTTTGTTACTCCTTTTGGCTTATCTCCTAAAATTGTAAAATAGCACTATACATGGGTATATTGCTATATACTGTATTGTGACCTTAGCCAAAGATAGAGTATGCTCTGTGATACTTTATTATAGGGCAAGCCTCATGCAAGTGAAAAAAATAACAAGAGCTGAATAGTGGCGTTTATCAAGTGCCAGGATCATAGATTTTGGTGTAACACTTGAATCCATCCATGATTAAAGCATATTTAATTTGCACTCTTATACAGCTATGGTAATCAGATTGTATATGCATCATTTTTGTTCACATTCATCCGATGCTAAAATCCCCAAAAAACGGTCTAGTTTGTTCACCTTACCCCAAACTTGTCTGGAAAAAGTAGCAACTAGAGTTGTTCTTCCTTCCATAGACTTGTTTTAATAAACACAAATGGCACCAAACCAACAACGCTGCACTCTTCATATTGTTTAATTGTGTGTGTACTGATGGTGTGCTGTATGCTTTGGAAGTTGCTGTCATAAGTTATAGTCACATGTGATAACTGATAGTAATCTTGCATCAAACTTGATGCTGCACTAAAGTTAATTTGATCCACATCACCTAATTAGACATTAGACAGTGTTTATAAAATCTTACAATTTAAAACAGCAATAAGACTGATTGAGGCGACTACCTAACCGCTTCATCCCTCTGATTAGTTCATGATAAGTTAACATGTCAGTTTCTCAATCCACATTCTTTGAATTATTTAAGGATGTAATAAAAATTTTGAACATTTCTAACTTTTGTAAACATGTATTTTGAACATCTCAGTTTTTCTTAAAAAAAAAAAAAGAAAGAAAAAAAAAGATTTACATTGGTTTACATAGTTTCAATATGCCATTATAGGATATAAACCAAGTACATGATACCACTTTCCCATTTCCCCCCAAAAAATCACTTCATAATGAGCATTTAAATGAGCATACACTTATATTTATAACAACCTTTTAGTGACAATTTTGGATTAGTCATACCTAAACATGTACTGTACATATTTAAATGCATCTCCAACTGAGATTTCCATTTTGATTTAATCCCAACTAGATACACAAAGTTTCTTATGGTTTAAATGTGTCCGTCACATCTGACAATTTTTCACTGGAAATACAGTTAAGAGTTTCTGCAAAAACTGCTGACAGAGTAACTGGGGCTCTCCTTCTGGAAAGAGACATTGTACTGTTTAGCTTTTTCAATTTAATACTGTCAGTCCACCTCTGCTCCAGTGGATTTGAGGCTTATGAGGCAAATCTATCAAGCTTTGCTGGGAACAGAATAGGTCAAAAATAATACCTCCTATGTCTTTTTCTGCAGCCTCTTTGCTTCACCTTGATAGAAAATATCACAAGGTGAAAAAAAGGAGAAAAGGTATTTAGATAGAATTAGGACTAGGATAGATGGGGCTATTAAGAATACAGACTAACAAATTACATTCATCACAATAAAATCATACCGCATAGTTATGTATGTTTTCATAAAAAATATATATATATATTTTAAGACTGAATTATTAGTAGAGACTTATGTAAATCAAAATGCTTAGAGAAGTAAACTTAATAAAGTAATTTTATCACAAGCACATTGTGAAGAAAAGCAATAAAGTTATTAAATGCTTTTGAAAAGTCAGCTAAATGAAACTCCCTGAATGCCATCCTTTTTAATTTGGTTCGAGTAACAGCAAATTCATATCAGAATATGATTGAAGGCTTTAACCCTCAGTGAGTTTTTCCTTTTAAAAAATTATATATATTTCTACAGGTTCTGCTGCTGCAGCTGGTTGAGCAGAGAAAGTGAGTAAGAAAGGCTAAATTATATCTAAAGCTGTCTGCTAAAACTTTAGGGGACAGTCTGGAAGTACTTATTATAGTACTATATTATAGTACTAAACTTATAGTTTTTTCGTCATTGGTTATTCGCACAATAAAAAAAAAAACAGAACTACAGAGCATAAATACTTTTAAAGATTATTTTTATATTGCTTAGTTAAATTTTCTACCCTAGTCAGGTCCCCCAGCTTTATCAATGTGCCTCGTTTTTAGAATTTCTAAATTAAAGTGTTTGTTGTTGTGTTTTCTTAGCTTACTGTACTTTTTTGTTTCATCTTAATAGATAATTAATTCTGAGCATAATGCGGCGTCTCTCATTCGTTAAGCTGCCCATCCTTCTGTTTCCCTCCAGATTCTCCATTTGACCCTGTAAAAGTTTAAATTTTTATTTTGCAGATTATCATTTGTCCAATTTGAATCTTCCCTTCTGCAGAACGCCTACATATCCCTAACACAATCAGGCAATCATGGTAATCATCTTCATTGTAATACCTTGAAGCCATTGCGTCAGCTCTTGGCAACCAGGGAAGTCCACAAGAACAGCTGCACAGCATGTCCTCTGGTACTAAGATGTTTTTCAGAGATAACCATGACACAAGACACATCTCTCTGGCATGACATGAAGTGGAAATCCCTGAGCGCTGGCCAAGATAATGCCTGCAAGAATATCCTGGGTTTTGAATCTATTTTCAACTCATCCATCTGCTACATAGTCATGACCTTCTCAAAGGTAAAAAATATTTTTAAAATGAAAATATAGAAGTATATAGAAGTTGTAGTATTGGTTTGGTATTTTTGAACACCGACAGAGATGGATGCCATTTTTCTTAGACTGTGCATTGCAGCAGTGTCTTATTTCACATTCTGTCAGTAGGGCTCAGACAGCCACATGGAGGAACCACCTACTAAGCCAACCTGCATGTGTGCAAGCAGCGGGTTTCCACTACAGTTTCTCTTTTGCTGACTTGAAGCCTGTAATAAACAGATACTGGGTAATAAAATAAACAGGGTGCATTACAGTTTTCCACTGCTTACCTTACAAATTTTTTACAGTGAATGCTAAAAACAGTTCCTTCATATTTCTGTATAAATGCTTAATCAGAACAAATCCACACAGCTTAATAAGCTCAAGAGGGTTCCTGTGACATAAATAAATACCACATTTGATTAGACTTCTTTTTAAACATCAAGTCATCACCGGATATTTAATTTAGGAACATTACAATTATTAGATTAAAATGTTTCTATAGAACTTCAGCTCATTTAATGATTTCCCAGAATTCAGATTTCTCAGTCTGTCATCCATTCATTTTCTTAATCTCTTTAAAGGTTGCTAGAGTTTGAGTCACTTAAAAAAAGTAAAAAAATTACACATTGTACATAAGCTTATGGAAAAAAAAGTGTAGCCAAAAAGAATGACATAATCTGGCCATAAGTTCGTACACTAAACAATCACACACATTCTGTGTGAGGCAGCAAAGGTACGGACACTGATTTATTCATTCATTCATTCATTCATTCATTTTTTTATAATTTAAGAAGCACCATATCATGCACCCAACTTAAACTAACCTAACTATTCCTGATTAGCTTTAACCGTGAACATCCATAGGTCAGCTGTAGCCATGTTCTAGATTAGAAAACAGCATTGGGGAGTTGGTAAAGAGGAACAAGCAAATACTTTTGTATTCAATAACAATGTATTATGGTTCCAATGGAAACTTGGGATAAGTATGTAAAGGAATGCGTTTCTGACATTCGGACTAGGGTTGTCACGATACTAAACTTTTCAACTCGATACCAATACTAAGTAAAATATTCGATACTCGATGTCATTTTCGATACCACAAGGATAAAAACAAAGACTCCAAAATTCAACAGAAATTTTTATATTTTTATATATTAAGCAAGCTTGATTAAAAAACTTACAAAATTAAAATTAAGTGTTCCTTCCTTGGCTATGCTTTACACACATAACAATGACACTAGCCAAACCAGTTAAAAAATAAAAATAATTCTCAGCAGCTGCACCTGTTACAGAAAAAATGTCTGAAACCGAAAAGTGCACAGAATAATTCAATCACACAGTGTTCAGAAAGTGCATTTTCCTCTGATCTGTGCATAAGATGAATGACTGTTTAGGTGCCACTGGTGGTAGCACTGTATTGATACTTTTGAAACTGAGTATTGTATCCGGATACAACTTTTCAGTATCAATACTTTTTTGAGTATCGATACTTTTGACAACCCTAATTCGGACACAGATGATATAAAACGGGGATGTCATAAACAATGACACTAAAGCAGGAGAAATGATGCAAGTCAGTTTAAAGTGCATGAGAGGGTCAGCAGACAGGAAGGATGCTTCATGGATATGTTATACAGGATCAGAGACTGATAATAAGGGTTGCATTTTGAGTTAGCATTTGACATGCTGTAACAAAGTGCAAACTCTAAATACATTTAAATAAAACTAAATATTAAGTCTTCTGAATCTGGAATGTTCTTAAATGTCCCAAACTTGTTTTGTGCCTACCAAAAATGCAGGATACAGAAAAAATATTTGAGCTGGCCTGAAATATGCACCTCTTACAACCCCCAGCTTTGTGTTTTCAGTGGATTCCAAATGTTGCTGCTACAGACATGCTGTGTTTCTGAGTTGTGCTTTTCCTGGCTCTCCTTTGCATACCAGGATGTCTTTTGAAAAGGCAGATAGTTCTGGAGAGGCATTTGCTTCAAGAACCACTGAAGGGGTGAGCACAAAGTGGAGAAAACCATACAAACCATCTGTGGTCAGTACAACCAGACCAAATCTCACACTCAGCCATAAATCTGTAGGGACACTTCTTTATAGACACATTGAAAATGAGCAGCAGCAAATGTTAAAGGACCAAATTCTTCTGTAAAAAAAAAAAAAAAAAAAAAGAGCAGTAAAATAAAATGCTAATGCTACCAGAACTTGTAGCTACTGTTTTGGGTGGCTGACATTTCTCTCAAGTTGTAATAAAAATAAAATATATTTCCCTCTAAGAGTGAATCGCCTTCCTTCACCCTTAGGTGCATCATGCTACAGCATCCCAACTAGGAGGGCATCTTATAGAAACTGTGTTCTGTGTTACTACTTTTTTAACACCATCTATTACTTAAAAAAAAAGCAACATGTGCTCTGTTGGGTTGTCAAATGACTTAAGTCCACAGCAGGATAGTAGAATGATAAGCACTCTGTTACTTCTGTCATTGCATCTACCACCCAGATCTCTCGGGTCTTTCATTTGAGCTTAATCCCAAACCGCCTCCTATGGACTTTCCCTTAATTATGGAGTGTCAATCCCAATGAAGTCACTCTCCTAGCTATGGAGGGCATGTCCCTTGAAGGTGGTGGGGAATAAATGAGAATGGGACGGCCTTTTCCACTTCAATGGAAAAGGAAAGCGGTCATTGCTATGGCAACAGAGTGATATCAAACATTAAGCCCCCTTCTTAAAAATATAAATGTATAAAATGAATACGGGCGTAATTTGGGGTGGGGCAGGCACTTTTTCAAAAGTCCACTTTGGTCCCCTGCACTTTTTACTGTCCAAGTAACTGGAAAAGTAATAACTACTTGTGTCCCCCCACTTTCGAAATAAAAATTTCGTCCATCACAACGAAAAAACTTTTAAAAAATTCCTTTTTTGAATGAATGACATCCTTTTTCTTTTTTCTACCAAACCAGCGGAATTCACATTTGAACGCACGTGTTTCCTCCGCGCTGAGTTCATCGTTACATCTGCTGCCAAATTCCAGCCAATCTGCACTGATGCAGACTCACTATTTAACAGGCACTCACCCTACATACTAAGGGACCCTCCGCTGATTAGTGTTTAGGGGCCAGTTTGGGATTGGGCCAATCTACTCTGCATACCTTGCATCAGAACAGAAAATAGAGAAGCAGCATTTAGTTCTTATACTCCTTTAATCTGTAATAAACTCCCCCAAAAAAACTGTAAAAGTGCTGAAACCCTCAGGTTCTTTCAACCAAGATAGAAAATGCATTGGTTTAGAGTGGCATTTAACTGTATGTATGTATGTATGTATGTATGTATGTATGTATGTATGTGTGTGTTCCTTGCAGTTTTTATAAATTATATTTTTTCTTTGAATCTTATCATCTTATTTAAGTTAATCGGGTGTATTCTCTTTAATTGTGCTGCTTTTATGCCACTGCAATGTACTTTTCTCTTTTCTAATGTACAGCACTATTTTCTTAACAATTAAAAGGGCTATATAAAAAAAATTTCACTCATCTTGTTTAGGTCTACATATGATTTAATATTGTGTCTAAAGCTCTAGATTGCATCTGACTGCTAACTTCTTTGCAGTCTTTCCTCTTTGCATGCATACTAGGATGAGTCTTATTTGAGGCACCCCGGTGATATCACAGAAGACTGCCTAAATGAAAATTATCTTAATTTGAGCATACGGTGGAGGGCGGCATGCTCAGCAGTGCTAATCCCAGCTCTATCGTAAAGCTGCACATACAGGGGTTTACAGTAATAGGAGGTTTCCTAGCCCAGAGCTGCTATTATAATTAAATAATACTTTTTCTTGAAAGACACACATTTCTCATTTGATGAAACTATATATATATATATATATATATATATATATATATATATATATATATATATATATATATATATATATATATGCTGAGTTTTCACTTTAATGTTAATATTGTGCAGGACAAAAGAGCTTTAATTTGACATCTGCCTAAACCACCTGCTATTATAATTAAATAATACTTTTTCTTGAAAGACACACATTTCTCATTTGATGAAACTATATATATATATATATATATATATATATATATATATATATATATATATATATATATATATATATATATATATATATATATATATATATATGCTGAGTTTTCACTTTAATGTTAATATTGTGCAGGACAAAAGAGCTTTAATTTGACATCTGCCTAAACCAAATGCAGGGCAGCTCCATGATTTGACCTAACCTCATAAATAACCCAAATATGACCCAAAACAAAGAGGGTCGGGTGCTGGAATTTTGAATCAGTAAATCTCTTCTGAGTGTGACATCACTCAGTGTTTCAATGGACAGATGCTGGGCCACCTGTGTTCATTATTTCTCTACTAAACCTATAATCCCTGGTATCTGTTGTAGAGAGCAGCTTCTTGCAAACTAAATTAAAATATACTCTTTAGGTGTGTAAATGCACATTGACTGTGTCCATAACAATGGCTTCACGTTTATAACTGAGGCTGAGTTTAAACATCCATCCTAACTCCATTCTTCCCTTGGTCCTGGTCCTCTGTTCCTGCAGCCTGACACTGCAGTCGTTTCCTCACTTCTATCACCGGTCATCCCTTGTGACTCTTGTGGACGGCTTTGGTTCTTTCATTCACATGAAATTGTAAAAATGTATATGAGTATACAATTTTGTAAACTTTTTCGTACATTTTGGATCCAAAACACTAAGTTAAATAGTAAGGTCACTTGTGTCACTTTAAATGCAATTAGAGGAAGAAGAGGTATGTAAAATAAGTTTTACTTCTTCATGCCCCTTTTCAGATAATTTACATGAATTAATCAATCAATCAGATCTCAGGCTATATATACTAGCAAGTTTATTAAGTGGAACATTTTGTTTACTTTATTAGCTTCTGTCTGTGTTTAAATTAATTGTATTTATTTGGACATAAAAAAGTTTATCTATTTTGATGTTCAACCTGTAATCAATGCCTTTTTTGTGTGGCACAAGGTTGTTTCAAATATTTTCGGAATCTTATTTATCTATTATTTTTATTGTTAACTGTCTGAAGTGAATTTTCATTCAAGTCCTACTATATATACAGCACTATATAGGAGTTAGGGTCAAAATGTCTAGTGGACTCACAATGCAACTTGAAAAGTGGTGTACATCAATGGTCACTCGATAAACAATAAATGTATCCCAAAATGTTTTGCAACAGCTCTCCTGGCTAAGCATAATGGGATTTATTCGGGGGTGAGAGAGCATAAAGATGGCGCAGGCACTTTGTGGGGAGTCACATGACCAACAGGGAGCTAAAAGTAGTGATCATCTGTCCAAACCATCAGTTAACTGAGTTCACTATGAAGTCCACTATATAGTCCCTGCTCTATATAGTCATTGAGGGCTTAGGGCAGACGTTCGGACACAGCTTTAGAGTTTAACAAACTGAGTCACTGAATGTTATATAAACAATATAACGCAAAAAGTGTAGTTCTTCAACTTTTTATATTTCACAGTTTGTCGTTATGGACTTGTTTCTTTGCACTGCAAATACGTAGAATACTAACATCAACATGCAGTTAAAGCCAACCTGTGTAACAGCCTGGAGCAATAACGGAGTGATGCACAGCAGGTGTAGATTTCAGTGTCTGGCGTCTGCATATCAGACTCCTCTGACTTACATAAATGTTTTCTTTAAATCCTGTTTGTTTTATTGGAAAAAAAATGTAGAAGTTGAATAATCCCTTGTGTTTTTTTGGTTTAAACTCACACGGCGTGGATTGCCTCATTGTGGATGGAGAAGCAGAGACAATGTGTGAATGAAATTACTCAAGGCAACAGTAATAGCAGCGTGAAGCGGAGCCACGTGGCTGAATGTGAGTGGAGTGGGATGCACTTTGCGAGAGAAGTGAAATCTCACAGGTGTGTTTTTCTTTTATCATCATTATTTTTTGCAACATACGAGCGTATCTGCATGTGTTGTTCTGTGCAGGCGCATCCGTTGCTCAGAGGGGCCGCACCTAGATGATGTTGCTGTCACGTTATTGAGATAAATGGTCCAATCACACACCAAGATCCTGCACCCTCAGGAGGGCCAGCAGCATGGATTAGATTACCACCTCCCACAATGCACTATGCTTTACATCACAATCCAATAGGAGAGAAAAAAAACAGAGTGTTTAGGTGGGGTGGCTCTGCAGCCAAGCTTTTTAAAACAAAAGGTCTAAAATTAGCTTTTAATGATACATTAAACCAAAACTATGAGGGAATATTTTGTGTAATGACATTAATATTTAGCAAATTCAAAACAGCTGTTTTCTTTATTCATACATTGTGACATAAAGGCTTTTATTAGCTACAAGACAGCTAAATGACTGTGCATATAAAGAAACTAGCACAGCAATTTGGATATTTAAGTCTTAGCTCGCATATATAAACAAATAATTACTGTTCAGTGAAGCATGAAAAACAAGTGTGTCTATATACATCAAAAGATCATGTGGGGGATCCAGGGAATCATGCCGCCAAATATGGTTTGACTGTTCCAACAAGTATGATGTTAGAAAAGGCTCTAGAAGTGCCTCCCCTAATGAAGCATGTCATCTTTTTTAATATTGTAATGTTACAACAATACCAACAATTGTTTTAAGTGTTCCCGGACAAAACAGGACACATGAGACCATAAATTACAACTGGAACATTTTAATTTTTTCTGCTTTATCAAACCTTGGAATTTAAGATAAAATGTCCTCCATAATATATCAGCAATCACCTGACATTTTAATAACAAAAATGTTTAACAGAGCTGGAGCCTTAGCTTTCAAAGGGAAAGAAGAGCAGCACTGATTTTCAAATAGTTGCTACCCGGCAGATATAATCATCGGGTATTAAATTTCCAACTTAAATGTTTATTAGTAAAGTCAAGTGCCTTGGCATCGAGACAACTCATGCAAAGGATCTTAGAGAATCCAGCTTTGTACCTCAATAGGAAACAAATGATGAAGAGTCACCCTGTGAAATTCTTTTTCTAGTATAAGTATAAGCATAGGGTTCAGACTTAGCGGTATTCCAGAATGGCTGATGGTTCAAATGTCTTTTTATTACAACACAAAATGTTGCTTAAAGCAGCCATGTTGCTTACAAAGTGCAGGTCACCCAGTGAAATATCAGACTTGCTTTATCTAATATTTTGCATATTATAGTGAAAAGGGTCCTCTCCCAAAAAAAAAAAAAAAAAAAAAAAAAAGAAGAGGAGCAGGTTAAACAACTAAAGACACCAAAAACAGGACAGGAGGAAAAAGAAACAAACGCGGAGGAAAAGGAGAAGGAGTAGCAGAAGAAGAAGCAGGAAATTAGAGCAGGAACAACCAAACTGTGCCAGCTGCAGGTGCACCAATGAGGACTGGACCAGTAGTAGGTCTTGTAGAATTGTGTTGTAAACTTTTCTAAATTGATATATGTTGATGTTATTTACATCATTTATTAGGTATACATACACAATTTGAATTGCTGAAAAAAGTTTTTTTTTATACACTAAAAATATAATATTAATGCCAATATTGCAGTCCTACCTGCAACTTTTGTAAAACTCGATAAAAGGACTCTTCAAGCCATGCTCGTAGGCTGACTTTCAACCCCAGCCCCCCCTGCCTGTTAGCAGTAATAAAGCTAAGAGGAGAAGGGTGGGAACAATCCAAATAAGCATCAATTTGGTTGGCCAAATACACACAGCAACGTCAGAGGAATACTGGGCGGATGTCTAAAACCTCTGCCATCAGTAGATTCAAACCACCAAACCGCAATTTGACATCAGCTTAGCTCAAGAAAAGGGAGTAGGGCACTTTACTGAATTGGTTACCATAGCCGTCTTACATCAGCAGACATCAGATGAAGAGATTCTCTAGAAGCCAAGAATGGACTCTAGAGGAATAGGGACGTGTTCTCTGTATTGACAAATAATGCCTCTATCTGAAAACTCAACAAGTCTGAGTTATGCAGTTGAGAGGAGCTTAGTACACGCTTCACTACATTTAAGTGTGTGTTCACAGAAGAGCTTTGATTTTGCACAGTTTTATGTGCCCAGCTTTGTGGGAGCAGTATGTGGACTGCCCTCCTCTATTCTAAAAGACAGTCTACCAGAGTTCAAAGCGAGGTCAATAAGATATTGATGAGGGAGTTTGCACATAAGTCTAAAAAACACCTTTCGGAAGAACTAGAGAAAATACCAACCCGAATTCGTGTAACATCAACAGACCTCAAAAATGACATTTTTGAATTGCGTGGAAAAATCCCTATAAACAACCCCCTCCTTAAACATAGAAGAACTCAGGACATCATAGTTGTAAATTGGAGCATCAATATATTATTAGATTACATATAATTAAAAAAACGATTACTTCTCCACTTCATCAGAATCGGCTTCACTGGCCAAGAATGTGCACATAAACAAGGAATTCGACTATAGTTTCAAGTGCTCACAGCCCACAGACATTAAGTTTAAATATATAAGCTCCATGTGCTTTTGTGAAGGTAATACAGTGTGTTTTAAATATAGTAAAACTACATCTCATTCTTGTTTTTCTATTTCTTTTAATCCCGAATGCATCTATCACATCTATTGTCCTTTTAACCATAGTTCTTTTTATTTTTTATCTCATTCATGTGCTTTGTCATAATGATAAAATATCTACTTTTCTAAGCTGGAGCAACCTTAGAAAATTCATTTTCAGGACCCTGGATCCAGAAATACAGCAAATGATTAAATAGTCTTTTAAGGCAGAGTTGTAGAAAAACAAATCAAAGCCTAAAGTCTTACTCCACTGCACAGACAGATGAAAATATGAGCAATAACTCTAAGCAAAGATGGCCAACCACAACAGAGAAAACCACCCCAGAGAGGTGACAACACAAGATTCCCTGAGCACATTTGAAAGCAAAGCTCAAGTGTCATTTGAGACACAGCCTTAAATAACTGTGAGCCAATGTATGTTTCTTAAAGTTACTGTATTTCTGATGCATCCAATTATAACTAACAGTTCCCACTGCTGAAAAAAGATGTTATGCTCCTCATCATCAGTGTGATCTAAGACTTGAGTAATGATGAACGGCGGCAAGAGAAAATCATTCTGGAGAAGCATACGGTAAAAACGATTTACAGAACTCTTGAGAATAGACAGACAGAAAGACCTTCTTAATGAGTCGAATAATCTCATTTTTCATAAAGAATTGTCCAGTGTCCAGTTTTCCCCATTTCCCATCAGTCTTTTGTTTGTTTTAGTTAGGCTTGACTGCCTGCTGCTTTTGGCTCAGACTGACAGACTTGTAAACTATACTCTTACTCAGATCCTGATGTAATAAAATACACAATTAAGGATTAGTTTCCACAATTTAAAGCTCAGAGAAGCTCAAAAGTGTATGAAGCAAACCTATTTGCCATCAACTCAACTGCCATACATTTGATGCCCCGATCTTACATTTGGGCAGAACCAAACTACCAGAGAAGAAGTTTAATCGCTGCCATTACCGTCTAGTTGAAGGCATTTATTTAAACTTGGACTGTTGTATCAATATGAGGAGACAAACGTGGAAGTATTTGTAACCCAGCTGTAAAAAGATTGAATTCTGGGGCTTTATACTAAATATGTATATAGATTTTTGTTAACTGAATGAAAGAGATGAGACTTAAGGAAAAAGAATCATTAGATTTATGAGATTTGACTCATCTGCCAATAAAATGCTCTTCACTTTATTTAGAGGCATAATCCATCAAATTATTAGACTGTGAATGTGGGGTTGTTCTATGTAAGAAAGCATATTAAAACCAGAGGTTTGATATCAACAAGCAGCAAATCACCCAGAGAACATATAGCTGAACATACACTCACCGGCCACTTTATTAGGTACACCTGTCCAACTGCTCGTTAACACTTAATTTCTAAGCATCCAATCACATGGCGGCAACTCAGTGCATTTAGGCATGTAGACATGGTCAAGACAATCTCCTGCAGTTCAAAGCGAGCATCAGTATGGGGAAGAAAGGTGATTTGAGTGACTTTGAACGTGGCATGATTGTTGGTGCCAGAAGGGCTGGTATGAGTATTTCAGAAACTGCTGATCTACTGGGATTTTCACGCACAACCATCTCTAGGGTTTACAGAGAATGGTCCGAAAAAGAAAAAACATCCAGTGAGCGGCAGTTCTGTGGGCGGAAATGCCTTGTTGATGCCAGAGGTCAGAGGAGAATGGCCAGACTGGTTCGAGCTGATCGAAGGGCAACAGTGACTCAAATAACCACCCGTTACAACCAAGGTGGGCAGAAGAGCATCTCTGAACGCACAGTACGTCGAACTTTGAGGCAGATGGGCTACAGCAGCAGAAGACCACACCGGGTGCCACTCCTTTCAGCTAAGAACAGGAAACTGAGGCTACAATTTGCACAAGCTCATCGAAATTGGACAATAGAAGATTGGAAAAACGTTGCCTGGTCTGATGAGTATCGATTTCTGCTGCGACATTCGGATGGTAGGGTCAGAATTTGTCGTCTACAACATGAAAGCATGGATCCATCCTGCCTTGTATCAACGGTTCAGGCTGGTGGTGGTGGTGTCATGGTGTGGGGAATATTTTCTTGGCACTCTTTGGGCCCATTGGTACCAATTGAGCATCGTTGCAACGCCACAGCCTACCTGAGTATTGTTGCTGACAATGTCCATCCCTTTATGACCACAATGTACCCAACTTCTGATGGCTACTTTCAGCAGGATAATGCACCATGTCATAAAGCTGGAATCATCTCAGACTGGTTTCTTGAACATGACAATGAGTTCACTGTACTCAAATGGCCTCCACAGTCACCAGATCTCCAATAGAGCATCTTTGGGATGTGGTGGAACGGGAGATTCGCATCATGGATGTGCAGCCGACAAATCTGCGGCAACTGTATGATGCCATCATGTCAATATGGACCAAACTCCCTGAGGAATGCTTCCAGCACCTTGTTGAATCTATGCCACGAAGAATTGAGGCAGTTCTGAAGGCAAAAGGGGGTCCAACCCGTTACTAGCATGGGGTACCTAATAAAGTGGCCGGTGAGTGTATGTAGTTTTTAAAAACAAACTATCAATACATGCGACTATCCTTACCACAGTACACAATGGATTACTGTAGGTCACATGCTGTTAATGTAGGGGACCAGCAGCCTATTCTCCATTTTTAAATGCATCAGTTTGGCCTTTTTTCAGGTTAGAAAGTTTTTAATAGGTGAGCATGTATTCCAACTGTTTGGTGCTCTCCTACCACTTGTTCAAAGGCATTTACAGATGTCACTGTTTGTTTCTTTTGGTTATTGTTTGTTTTAAGATGTTGTGGCACTATGGGCTTATATGCACTGACAGGACAAAAGTCAAGACAGTGAGCTGAAGTCCCAGCCAATAGCCTCTGCATATGGAGCAACTACTGTACCTTACTGCTACTCCATGAATTGTCCCAACAGACATCTCAAAGCCTACATAGAAACTTCACAGTGCAGCTAATCTACCTAATCTTGACTGGTTGATGACAGTGATAATGTGGTTAGTTTGCAAATAAAAAAAAAGATACAAAGCAAAAAGTGGAGAGTATTTTTAAAAATTCATGTCAATGAGTCAATGATGAAAAAATGGGTTTTGTTGCTCACTGTTGAGTTTCTCAATAGGTTTTAATCCTGTCTTCTTCCTGAAAGCTTTAAATAATTAAGCACCAAGTCTGATTGTCTTCAAGATGGAAGTCATATTTTATAGAAATGCACTACATTTTTTTTAAAAAGGGAATATCTGGGAATTCTGTGAAAACAGTGTAAATATAAATAAAGAAAAGGCAGCAGTTAAATAAGATGACAATACAAAAATATACCAACAATCTTTAGGCTAAAATCCCTACAATATCATTGACTAGAGAAAAAATTCCAGTAATCATATGAGAAGTGTGGCAATCTATCCAGAGCCCCATTTGAACATTATTCAAGAAATAATATAAGTACCATTTTGCTTCTAAAAGTGACAGTTTAAACAAATAGGTAAACATGTGTGACATCAGAAACTAACCCTTTCAAGGCCCCAGGAGCCCACAGAGGCACAGGAGAACTTTCAGAAGCCTAAGGTTGGTTGTGTTTTGGACACCAATGTAGCAGCAGCAGTAAGGATGTGGGAGGTGTTGGAAGAAAAACCCACATACTAGAGCCAGGCTTCACTTGAAACATGCACACACATTCATGCGTGCATCCATGCACACACACACATCGCTCTTTGCAGGCCAAATCAGACAGACTGTGACTGTCCAACCACGATGACCCCACCGCCTTCTGTCAGATTTTTATGCTTCCCTTTATTTCATGTTAGATGATGTTCAGAATCAGGAGGTGAAATAACTGGGAAAACTCACAATGATTTTAGAAGAGCGCTGTCAGAAATGGCCGCTTATATCTCTCTTGCTTTGTTTTATTACATGAAATTTTTACTAATAAGTGACGAGTTTATTTAATGAGCAAATCATTTTCAGACTAAGTTTATTTGACTCCTCAGTTAAAATGGAGTAAATCAGAGACTAATTTAAATTCTTCATCACTGAAATTTAACAGATTGAAAGCTTGTTAATCTTTTAAACTCGCAGATTTTCATTTTATAAAACCAAAAAACAAGAGAGTGGACAGATACCTTTGTGTGCAACACATGCTTGAGGTCTGTCTTCCCTTTTCTGAGCAGCACTCTGTGTAATTTATTCATTCTGCGGACTGAGGTCAGGTAGAGGTAGCGTCGGATCCCTTGGGTGCTTCCTTTATAATGACTTTTTCCTGGATGGGACGCCTCATGCAGAGGAACTTTGCTTCGGTGAGTCTCTGCCCCCTGTGCTCTGCAGAGTAATGAGACATTTCCAGCCGTCTCAACGACCAAATTGACAGCGTCACAGGGTGGTGGTCTTCTAGGAGGTCTTGTTAGGATGTTGGGCTATAATTGCACCGTATGTTGGCAGGGAGAAAACATGAAGCGAAAGGGCAGGAGGAAAACGTGTCTGCTGTTGATAATGGCTAACCTTGCGACTATTTATTTTTGTCACAAGTGGCCTTTTTTTCTCCTTCGTGAGCAGACCTGAGGATTTTATAGCCATGGTCCACCTTTGGCCCTAGACAGGCAGGAATGTACATCTGAACTGAAAAATGCATATAGAGTGTTGAATCTGAGCACATACTGGATGTAGTGCCACTTTTAATTTGAAGGCATTGTTTGTATTACTTACAGATGTGTTAGAAGAAATGTCAGCTCGTGTTGAAGTTAAACACCATCCAGGAAGCTTTTACAATTGAAAAAGTGGATTATTTTTAACTTTTTTGGAATGACTATGACCTGGATGACTGAGAAACTTCACCAGCAGCTGGTGTTAAAAATAAAAAGATCAATACTTAAACACATGTTAAATGATCAGTTCAGTTTTTGGAAATAAAAATTTCAAAATATTTATTTTAAAACTAAGCCCACCAAGTCCGATTTTTTAGTAACTGCTTTTTTGTGGGTTTTGGAGTGTTGTGGTTTATTGTTTAGCATATTGAGATAAATGCATTCCACACACTAAACCTGTTATATAAGGAAAATCCTTTAATAGCTAAAACTGGCTTGTAACAGGATACAAAAGGCTTAAATGTTATAATATATGCATCTGTGGCTAGATATGTTCTTATTGTGTCAAATCAAATAAATATGAGACAAAATATTTAGATTTTGATCATTTTTGTGTCGACAGAACCAGGTGGAATAAATCAAAACTTTTTGCACAACAATTACAGTTCATTAAAAATTATGGTTTTGCCAATTTTGGAAACTTATGCCCTCAGATCATTCCAAACCAACAAATTCCAGAGAAGGTTCACATTTCAGACGACTCATTAATAGAGGTTATGTATGAGAAATACGTTGTAGCAAATTTGATTTTGTACAAGAGAAAGAGCTGGAGCACAAACATATAAAGTTAATTCTTTATAGAAATATTAATCTCAGCTTGCAGTATACAGGGTCACATTTTGTTCAGTTACATTGTTTACTATAGCAGGAAAACAATAAAAGGTGAAAGTACAATACCTCAAAGAAATTGTGTTTGGTAAATGGCTCAACATTTAACAGTGGTCACAGTTCCTTCTGTGACACTAGGGGAAAATAACTGCCTACCCCTGGACTTCATCCATGAAAGCAAGAAACAGAGATCCTCTCTGATCACCTGGCCCTCTGAGTCTTCACCGATATCAAATGTTGAGGAAGTCATGAGACAAATGATTGATTACTATAAAAAAAACTGTCAGGTGCCCTCACTCTTCCAGCTGTGCAAAGATCCCCTAAACCAGAAATAGATCTAAAGACTGACAGCTGCCTTTCCCATAGGACGCCAGCCTCTAGCTTGCACTAATTTGTGCTTTTGCCTCCGCATGTGGAGGTGTGAGCACATAATACCAGAGAGGTTTGGGCACGCTTGTCAGAATTGCTCAGTGTTCCACGATTCTGAAAGCAAAGAGTTGGAATGTAGTGCAGCTAATATCACATGTCATATTTACTATACAACACGAATGAGCCTCTGCATTTTGCCAGAAGTACAGTATAGATGTCCTTGTTGTGCAATCTTGCACAAGATGCTGTCCCTTTACATTACCTTAAGGGTCTTCTGCATCAGGGTATTCTGAAAATACAGAAACAACACACAACCAGCTCAATGTCAGCTCTGCTACTACAAAAATGAAAGTCCTGAATAATTTATAGCAGCTGCTCGATGCAGTTTGAGCACCAAGAAATGGGAGCAATATTACCATCAAGGCACCCCTGTGAGATAAAAGAAGCATGCGGTATAGAGCACTGACAATACCGTTTGCCTTTCATAGAGGTAGTGCAAACTGTCAAACTGTGGATGCAGATAAAGGCCATCTATACGCACACCTGAAAGATGGTCCCAGATGAAGACAGATCCGAAAGAGATGCTGCAAACATAAATGATCAGCAGGAAGCTCTCACTCTGTCAGGTTATATCACAGGTGCAGGTAGGTGTTAACAATTCCAGCTAGGCTACTCTGAGACATAAATGACTTCATGTCTGGCAAGCGGCCAGTGATCAGTGGCTACCTGATAAACGTAGAACTGGACTGGCAAAGGGAGTTGCACCTAATCAAATCAAAAACTTGAAATGAACATGGTGAGAAACCTGCAATTCGAGTGTCACTGAAATCTCTCTGGTGTTGAGTAGAAGTGATGAAACTGTGATCTCCCTCCAGAGAATCTCATTCTGTGTTCCTCTGATCCCCTTCACACATTGCTCACTTAATTTGTAGGAGATTATGGTGCTCCTCAGGGAAGGTTGCTAAGTTATTTTCATGCCATTTTGCTCCAAAGGTCTTTTTCCTATAGACACATGCAGAGCATAGAAAAGTGCAAATGTCAATGCATTTTAATAGGATTTTAAGTGATCACATTAGAGTTTTGCCTGTATGTTAAGGGTTATGCAACCTCCTAATAAACCCATAGCATGATTCTGTCAACATTGTGTTTAACCACAAGATGGTGTCATTTTTTTTCTGGATTTTTGGATATGCTGTAAGAAAATCGTGGATTTATGTCTCCATCTTTCTTCACCTATAACTTTTGTCGCTTATGTGCCTTGTGAAAAATGTGAACAAGACTTTTATGTTTATTTCAATAATCATTGAACAATTATTTGCTATTAATGCTTTAGTCAATAGTCCTTAATTTGTCTTCTTGACAGATCGTTCACTTTAAGCTTAGGATTTCTGTTCTTTTTTTTTTACTTGCCCAAAGCTTTCTTGATCCAATGTTTCTGTTCGCTGTTTCTGAGTTCGTAAAGACGCCCAGGTGGATCTACTTCTCAATTCTGTGACTTCCAGCTTTGGTGAGACTATTAACGTCTATAATTAACACAAACCTATTGAAAAAGGAAATAATTCCTGAGCTCTAGGATTGATCATATTCCTTTAAAACGGAGACTTCCCACTCTCACTACAGACATAATTTACTTGAGGTTCATGGATTGCCCAGAGGGCAAATCAATAACAGCAAGTGACTGTTTGTACATTTCAGCAGTAGCATAAATCCCTGTCCAACAACACGAAGTGCCAATGCTCTGTCACACACTAGCAGTTCCAGTTCTAAGCTGATCAGTTGTGTGAGTGATGGGGAAGTTGCCATCTCTTCCATATGGCTAGTGTGCTTAGACACATTTGTTTACTGCAAGCCGAGGCAAGACTTTTTAATCAGTCCTGTTAACTTAAGCCGGAAAAATAAAGGATACTTGTAATAAGAAATGACCAATCAAATAAATTAGAGGCCACACAAAGTTAAATAAACAACTGAATAATGTGCTCCATGTCATGTTTTTTTTTTCCTTTGTAAAGGTGTGTTGTTATTAGAGACAAAAGGGATAAATTATCAGATTTAGTAAAACATTATCAAATTATTATTAATGTACTCAGAAGATAAAACATTCAGTCTAGTTTGTGGTTTTTCACAAGGGCAAAAATCAGTGACACAGAGCTTTGATCAGATCGATTTTCCAGAACAGTACTTTACTTTATCTAGAATATTGCATTAAAAGAGCTTCTCAGCAAAGCTAACGATGTTACTTTTTCCTGACAAAAAGGGAGGCTGACTCATGTTTAAGCTTTCAATGAAATATTGACATCGACTGTAAAAACAACAAAGCTAAAATCAAAACAGACAATAAAAAACTGTTTTGTGAAAATCTATTTTGTTAGCAAAATACTCAAAAATAATAAAAAAACAAATTAGCCACTTTCAATATAAAAAAAAATGTTTAAACTGACTGACCCAGTCATAAAGTAGTTTAATCCAGGTTAAAGAGGTGGGTTCAGCCACATCTATTTAAAACCACCTACCTGAATAGATTATGAGATTGCTCAGGAGACTCCTAAACCGGCACTGCACACATGTTTTATCATGTAGCTCTCATCTGATTCTCTTTACGGCTACCTCGTCTTCTCTTTCATTCAGATAACAAAAAGTGGCACCACAAGGAATATCACTATCCATAAATGAGCTACCCACTGATTCAGTTTCTATTATGAATTTGCTAACATAAAAAGAACAAAGCCTTGAAGGAAAACTGAGAATGTTAAAATCCCTTACTGCAAAGAGAAAGGGGCTAATGGATGGCTCACAGCAAGCCGCAGAGACGATATCATTGCTCGGGAGATCAGGTAGAGCAGGAGGTCCAAGGTGAAGGTAAACACGTACCAACTCACACCACACACATCCAGAGCGCTCTGATCACATCAGGGGGTAGGAGCTGCAAAAAACTGCCACCTCATATCTGAAGCCAGTGAGATAAATGAGCACACAGCTCCATGTTTTTGTCCTTTGATTTCAGAGCTGAGGCGCTCCAGGTGAACAAAACAGGAGAGTATGAGGAGATGGACCCACTGAGCATGGCATCCAACACAGATATATCTGCACACCAACTAACAGTAGCAGACTGAAGATGAGAGCAGGAAGCAAATGCCGTTTCCTGCATTACTCTCAACTGAATGTACATACTGTCTGTTCACGCATTTCTCCAACTTCCATTTGATTTTTTTTTTTCACCCAAAAATGATATTAATGTTGAAGGTGTTAAGATGAGCCTTATGTGATAGCCCTGAGCAAAAACACTATGTACTGTACTGAAATCATATTTTCTACAGCAATATAAAATATGAAACATTGAAGCAGAAATTGTTCTTTCTATATATAAAACCATTAAATGCCCCATATTTATAACTAGGACTGTCATTTCCCAATACTGATATCTAAAAATAGGTCCAATATCAACCAAGAAATTAATATCGGGATATATTGGCCTGCTCTAAAATATCCCCTATTAGAAAGCTCATAGAAACAGTTGGTGAATAAGAAAGGGTTTCAGTTGTTCTCATACCTGATGTTGTTGACTATTGATCTCAGTTTAAGAAATATAACTGTCAAGCTTTTACAATTATGCCACACTATAAAATAAGCAACAAATGTATGCATGATTCATGCTGATATAATCAGTATTGGTAAATACTCAAAGCTAAAATATCAGTATTGTATAAGAGATGAAAAAGTTGTATCAGGACAGCCCTACTTATAACACCTTCTTACTGTAAGTCAGTGTGTTCCAAAAAGCTTTCCTCCACATTCGGTCAGTCACACACTGATGGCGGTAAGCCACATGTAACCACACTTCCCTTGGGAACACTGACAGAAATAAGGCTTGCCCACGGACATGAGGACTGCAATGGAAGGATGGAAGTAAAAAAAAACAAAAAATAATAAAAAGCCTCCTTCATTTAGCTCAGGGAACAAGGAAAGGGGTTTGGGGCTTTTGCAGAGGAAAAAAAATTTCTCTTTTCAGCAAATTGTAAAATAGCCTTTTTTTGGCAAGTATATGCCTATCTGTTAGCGAGTCAAAAAAGAAATAATTTATTGGTATTAGACAAAAAGGAAGTTATGTTGCTGCACACAAAATCCTCTTAATATAAATCAATGTTATAATTTTATATTTCTTAACTTCAAGATAACAAAATAGGAAGTAAGATTTGGACACTCAAAAGCTTTTACATGCCTACCTATATTTTTCCAGGCAGAATAGGAAGCCGAAATTAACTTAAATTACTTTCATTCAACTTTATTAATCACCTAGAGGTGGAAATTTGTGTGCTATCAACCACCATCACCTACATTCAATATAAAAGATATAAAAAGACAAATAAGAAGCATTAAAAAGAGCAATATACTTATTCAGTAGAACACTGAGGCAAAAAAAAGATGCTGGTTAAAAGAGCTTTTCAGACTTAAACTGAAATTAACTGTACTTAAAACAACAAATGGTGTAATCAATAGCAGACCATATAAGTTGTTTGGTTAACCTGTTGTGATGTGATGAGACACTGACTTTCTCAACTTGAACACTTTTTTGTTCAAGTTTCGTTCACTGCTGATTTTAGGTCAACAGTCAATTGTACAAGTAAGGAGAAAAACAAATAAATCTACCTCTATGGGAACTTTACCCCTAAAGTAGAAAAAAGCAAACAATATTCATTGGTTGGGGCTGACTTTTTGCCATCATTTAAAAATTAAAACATCAGAAAAAGCTCTGTAGGTGAATGGTCAAAACATAGGGGTAATGAAAAGTGGTGGAGGCAGTGGGAAAAAAGATAGACTCATTCTAAAATAGCTTTTTCATATATTTAAGTTGGGCTATAGTTTCCAGTTGCACCCCTATTTGAATAAAACTCTGTCTATGTCTGTTATTAAAAGAGGGCTTCCCTGTGAGCCAATCAGTTCACTCAGATCCGATGGGAAAATTCTTCAGCTTCGACTCGTCCTGCAGCTCTCGCTCTCCCACTATCCAGTTGTAACATCTGGATCACCACACAGTGGAGTTTAATCAACAACGAGCATCAGGGCAGGAGGGGGGTGGTAGTGGTGGTGGGGGGGTTGTATACTGAATCCATTAAATATGGATTAGAGTGGTAATCGCGGGAGAATGGGACAGGAGGGCAGACTGCTGTAGGACTGATGCCAGGTGGGTCAGCTGATGTGATCCTGAACCACAACAGAGGAAACGAAGAGGATGAAAGCTCCCAAAGGTGCTGCTGCATTGCCCTTAACATAGATGCACAGAATAAACAGAAGAGGGAGTTTGCCACGTGCTAAATGTGGCTCAATCTGGGCATGAACAAACAATGGAGCAGATGAGAGGAAAAATGCTAATGAATTTAAGATGAGAACATAGATGGGGCACAAAATAGTGGGTGTTTGGGATTAGTCTGTGCAGCCCTGGGAGGGCATTACATCTGGGAATAAATGTGGGTTAATGATGCAGGAGACCAGATGTGTCTCACTCACATGTTGCATTTATTACAGAAAAATATAAAAAAAAAATGAATGGCGGTGTATTTTATAACAGCATCAAACAGTAAAATTCTAAACAATCAGGAGATGTTTGAGGTGTCAGTTTGAAACCTGCACAATCATACTGTACTTGGCATGCATCAATTTATAGTGTTTAACATATTGTAGTAAAATATGATTCTAGCAGATTCTGATTTGGCCTAAGATAAGAAAACTTATGAATAGATTTGCATTTGATTATGACAAACCCAGGTTCGACTGCACATAAAAAAAAACAGACTGTAGTTCATCGTTTTTGTTTATTTTTTTACTAAAAAGAGACACATGCAGGACACTTCTAATAAAAATATGTTGGAGGATGCCTCATTTATAAAAGAAAAATTTGCATTGTTTGTTGGAGCAACACATCCTTCAAGTTTTTGTTTGCACAATCAAAGCAGTCTGATCAAAATCTTTAAAACAGTCATGAAACCTTTACTTTGTTGGTTTTCAAAAACAAAAAAATATATATTTTAAAAAGTAGAAAAAATCAGCTGAAAACAAAGAGGGGTCTTCACTTGATCTTTATTTTAAAGTTTAATACCATTAAACAAGCCCCAAACAATGCTAATCAAAACAGACAAACATCCATAAACAATCTGCAACATTTAGAAAATTCACTTCCAATAATTTACATTAAATAGTCTACAAAAATAAATTACACAATTCATTTTAAAAAAGCTATTCACCCAACTATCCATTAAACTCCATTTTATATTGACATCTGGCCAAATTTAGCAAATGTACTTCTTGTGTTAAAAGTCACAATTTTGTTAATGATTTGATTTAGATTGTTTTGAATTTGTCAACCTATGCACTATCCTACAATGACAAGCATGATTTTTTATTAAAGTGTTTCTGCCACAAATAATCCTTTTTCAGAGGCTCCCTAGTAAGTGGAGGATGAAAGCAGCTCAATAGCTGCTGTGGACATATTAAACACCATGTTTCTTTTCTTACAGAATCAAACTCTGCTCCACAACAACAAGAACAGATATAAAGGAATGATTTGGGAATATGATGGTGTGTTTTGACAATACAGTATTTGTGGAAAACATAAAACAAAGATGTTTTCTTATGGTATGACAAAGAGAAAAAAATGGTCCTTTGATGTATTATTCCTTTACTGTTCAGAGGATGTTGCTGGATTCGCTTTGGAAATAAAGTTTTGCAACCTAAAACTGAATCGGCAGTGAAATGATCAAACTTGATTTCCTTTCAAATTGTGGTGCGTCAAAGGCCAGCATGGTATCAGAGGGGGGAGTCTAATGCTGGCAGCTTGAAAGTCAGAGTCTTCCTTTGACAAGTAGGCTCTGACGGAGATATCAGGGAACACTAGTGATTTTGTAGATAAATTGAAGCTGACGGATAGAAATAAATTTGGGATTAAATTGAAGAGTGCTTTTCGCTCTCATCTCAGAAGTTATGTCGGAAAACCCTGCTGCTGGTGCTATATGATCGGTGTTAATAAAGAGCGGAGCTTTGACTTGATCAATCATAACATTTGGCAGCACAGAACACTGCGGGAAGGCTTATTACTTCTGCCGCTCCATCCTGCTGCAGCCTGGATTCATTTTCACACCAGGTCTTTTTCGTCTCTGCTGGTCTCTTCCTCTTTCACACCCATTCCATCAATTCTATTCTCTTAGGCCTTTTATCTTCCCCCTGTTTCCTCATAACATTCCCCCATTTTCCCTTTATCAACAGCAGAATACTAGTGGCTGATCCCATATGCCAGCGCTCTTCTGTAACAAGAGATCATTAAAGTGAGGGGCAACAATAAAGGTTAAAATCATCAATTTTCAAGCTAGGTACAGTAGTCCTCATCATTGTCAAATCAACTTTGTCGAGATTTTTCTAATTTGGATCACCATGGTCTGTTTTTTGTGTAATATAAATGCTTTTATATAGAAAAAGAATATAGAAAAAAATAAATAAAACACTGCCGCAATTTAGCTGTTGTTTACCAGTTTTTTTTTTATTTGCAGAATTTGTCATTTTACTCCTACTTTCTTTAATTGCAGCATTTTTTGTTGCATTTGTTTTTCAGTCTTTATGTTCTATAGTTTGCATTATTCATCATGCTATGATGTTTAGCTTCTTCAAAAGGACCCAAACGAACTGAGGCAGAGTTGAATGACAACAGCAGCACTCTGAACAGTCTTTCACTACACAAGGAAACAGTGGTTAGGGACAAAAGTTGGTATTAGTGCATCCAACAGGGAAAACTGACGCTGTTTAAACGCCTGTGAAACATGTTTGGGTAAAGGTTGAGATCAGGGGTTATGCCATTAGAGGGGCTCTTAGTCCAAATACTGAGTGATTTCCTCCCCCTCCCTGTTATGAAATTATTTGTCAGTTCATTTGTTTTTAATTATAATATAACCCAAATATCAATATTTTTAAAAAAGCTACTAAAATTTAGTGAATCTAAAATTCTGGGGAAAAAAATATTTTGCACCAACAGTGGAGCATACAGCTAGACACAAAATAAATGTTTAACCAATCAACAAAAAAAATAACTAAGATAATCGATTTTAAGAGGGCTAAAATGTGGAAACAAAAAGTGCAATAAAACAAGCAACATAGGGATATTTAGTATACAGTAGAACTATGACTCATCCTATGAAGTGCCATTAGAATAAAGACCAAACCGGAGATTTCAGACCGGAGATCTTTCTGAAATATAAAAAATCCTACAGAGATGATAATGGCTCTTAATGATTCTAGCTGCACAGTGCGATAGATGATGGGGTCCATCATTTGTATCCAAATTATTTCTCCATCTCTACAAACTTTTCTTTTTGAAGGCTGAACATGGAATCATTTCTCATGTCTGCTGCTTATGTGTTCATAACTGATACTATTAATTTAATCATAGAAGTGTAGAGCTGCTTTATTTGTGGATAACTACATGTGAAATCATGCATTGCAATATTTTGTTTGCATTTAAGTAAAAAGCTTCAAACCTTCTTGCTGTTTCTCTAACTCTCTCTGGGACCGACCAAAACCATTTCCTGACTTTTTAAGAAACCGTAGAAAAAAAAACTGAAGCAGAAAAACTAAATAATGTTCAAACTATAGATCAGATGAGGTCAAAAATGTATGGGTGCATGTGCGTAATCACATAATAAAAAACTATGCAGTTATAAAGTTGGGTTATTGTACATTTACATGTTGATGATGACAGCCCTATTTTATAAGGTTTGTATGCACTCTTGTCATGCTTTATTCATTAACTCTTGACGTTTTTTTCAATACTGCTACCTAATTACATAATGGGCTTATGAGAGGGGGGCACCAAAGGAGAGGTAAGACAGAGGTCGTTCTTTTTCTTGAGCAAAGATTTTTGTACCATTTATGTCTAATAATATAGTTACCTAATCTTACTTTAAATATGTATTTATTATTACTATATTATATCATAATATATCATTACTACTTACTATTACTCTCATCGACTCTGCAGAATGTGTTAGTTCAATCTCTAACGTTCTGCTCTCTCTGCTTTTTCTCATAGTAGCTTCATTCGTTCTGTTCCTGTTTGGCTGTGACTCCATCCTGGAGAGAAATATCAGATGCGCTGCTGCCATCAACACCTTTGTTTATAGATGTTGAGCTCTGCCTGTTTTTCAGTGTAGACCTGTTTCTCTTGACTGTGACTGGCTGGATGTGCTTTCCTCATCCTCTGACATGGGAGCTGGCTCGTCTGCCTGGCTGTGCGTTTATTGGACGGGGCCGCCTTTTACAGTTGCCTTTTTTATCTCTGCTTGTGTCTTCTTGAACCCCAGTCGGCCTCGGCATATGGCCGCTCACACTGAGTAGTAAGGTTTCTTCCAGTTAAAAGGGAGTTTTTCCTCTCCACAGTCACTACAAGTGTGCTTAGTGTGAGGGATTGCCTTCAAGTAAAGGAGTCGATCTAATGAACTGGTTTTCCTTAGTTAATCAATTTGTCTGCATGATCTGGTGAACTGTAAAGTAACTTGAAATAACATGTGTCGCCAACTAGCACTATATAAATAAACTGAATTGAATTGAATAATTATGGTTTTTCGCCAGCCCCTTTTTTGGTACCTCCATGGTACAAGGTGCTCAGGACATGCTGTATGACACAGGGGTGGGAGCAATGGCACTCAGTAAAAGGATATGGCTTTAGCATCATAGGTCTATTGATCCTGAAAAAAAAAAAATAGTTTTACAGAAGGAAACCATAATGAGTTTATTGAAATTTGAACTGGAGTTCTCAATAAAACTATTGATCTACATGACGATTTTGGAAATAAGAAACATAACCTTCGTTTTGTACAATATTCGTAAAGTCCAACTCGACAGTAACTGATGTGCTAAATATAATGTTAAGTTTCATTATTTCACAGTAAAGTAGGTGCAGCATTGCCTGAATATCAACCCTACACACTCTTAGAGAAACCATCTCATCAACTTCCATCTTGTGTGGAGGGGTTACTGGCACCTACTTCAACGTTGCTTGGTGCCAGGGGAAGAGATACAGACTCCCTCAGGCCATTAAGAGGCGTCATTCAACTAGTTGGAAGTGGGTGTATGATCACAAAAGTTATAAAAGTATTTTATGAATTTTGACAAGTTATTTGGTGTTGGTTTTAGTGTAATATACCATTCTAGTAAAACTCTGAATGCAACCTTTTCCTGCAGTACATATATGGAGAATCACCAACCTGTGCACCTTTTGTTCTGTTTTGTATGCACATTATTCCAGCTGCAGAAGCTGTTTGTTTCAATACATACCCTGTGGGTTTTTGGACAGAAGGAGCAGGGTTGTGGCATACACCACACCAGAATGACAATTTTTTTCTGCAGCTAATGCATCATGCAACCTCTGAGATTATTACAGAAAACGGAGCAAAAGCTGAAACCTGCTCCTGCTAAAATTATTTGAGCAACTTGTGAGAAAAACAAGCCCAAAGTCACTTATGATGCCTTCTGTTAAGTTCCTAAATCACTGTTGTTGTCCTTCTGTTGTGAGCTAATTTTGGTTTCAAACAGACACACTGTAGAGTATCGTTATGGTTATCATTTATTTCATTTTCAGTCCTTTGCAATTTACTATCTCTTTGTGGTTTTCCTTGTGATTTGTTATTTTCTTACATTTGGTCTGACAAGAATAAGAATAAGCCATGCTGGAAGAACAAAGCAGATTATGTAATAACTGCATGTTCACAGCACTTCTCATCCTGAGCACTAGCATTTGGATTATTTTACATTTCTTAAGTGGTTTTGCTGTAAAGACTAATTAATTTAGCAGTAATTTAAAGAAGATCAAAAGTAGCAGCTTCCTTTCTATTGTCTCCAGGGGCTTTGATATCCTCCTATGCTACAGATGTCCTTTTATACATAAAGCAAACATTCAGAAACTAACTATTCAAAGGGACTACTTTATGAACACAGCTCTTTTATTAAGGTTTCCTTTCTGTGGTTATCGGAAACAACTGCCAGCTGTAGAATAATAACATGATTTATTATATTTTTCAAATGGAAAAAAAAATGGATGTACTGAAATAATAAAGTCCAGAGAATCTAATACTGCTCCGCTCTGTTGTCCTTTTCATATTTCTCTCCTTTGAAAGTTTTCTTGTTCTTTCTCCAATAATATTGTTTGAGTTTGGATTCGAGTTTTACAACTTTTATAAAATCTAAATCTGGAAACATGACATCATGGAGAGAAAAGAATATGAATCAAATGTTGTTGTTTTTTTTGGTTAATTGGATGATTAAGATTTCTGATTATTTAAAGCTAAAGCCTTCTTCAAGTTTGGTTTGACACATTATTCATCTGAGACTTTTCTAATCTAATAAGTTCAGGGAAAGGAAGAACATTAACCAGAACCTTCCTTAGCACGTATCACCCATGTATGAAGGCCTTAGTGGCATGTCTCTCCCCCTCTTTCATACTCCCTTTCCTGTCAGCGTACTGTCCATAAGAACAAGCCACTAGTGCCGTTCCAAAAAAAAAAAAAAAAAAAGCAGAACCTTCCTTAGCACGCATCACCCATGTATGGAGGCCTTAGTGGCATGTCTCTCCCCCTCTTTTATACTCCCTTTCCTGTCAGCGTACTGTCCATAAGAACAAGCCACTAGTGCCGTTCCAAAAAAAAAAAAAAAAAAAGCAGAACCTTCCGTGCTGATAAATCAAACACCTACTGCCCACATATCAAAATATGGTTTTAAACAATTTGGCAATGAATGAAAAAGCAATGGATGCCATGAGAAAGCACAACAACTAAAGTTCCGGACACACTGTGTGAATTTTGGCTGTTTTGGCAGTGATTTTCCAGTCGCGTAACAACTTTGGGGAGCAGGCTGAGTCTTGGCTAAATCATGCGTCGTATATCGTGCTGTACACAAGGGGGCCACAGGTGGTGATTGGCACCTCCCAACAAGCTCTCAATCAGAGATCTTGGTTCGCAAGAAAATCAAACCTGTTGAATTATTTGGTCATGTCTGGTGAGTGAATCACATGTTGAAGCGGTGACATGACACGACTGAGAACTCTTTCCTCATTTTCACATTACGCATCAGCAATACAAAAACAGAAGTTACCTCCTTCTTCTTCTGTTACTACAGTAGGTACCCCTATTTATTGTGTTGCATGTCAGATTTGTTCAAGATGCTGACCTGTCCTTGAGGAAGTACAATTTGAGTAGTCAGATTATATCGGAGCGTCGGTTAGTACAGTATCAAGACATACATCGCAAGCTGTAAACTTTTGAATCCTGAGATTTATTTGCATAATTTCAGTTGGGGCTGCGCGCGACGACTGAAAATACTGCATAGTATATCCATGGATTTAGGCCTTTAAGCTCCTGCTTTTAATTTTTAAAGATGACGTTGATTCTGACACAACATATATACACACATTAATCCTCCAGCACTGCTGTTGGTTGGGCTGTAGGCTTGACACCTCTTGGTTTCATCACACCTATATGTTGTGCCTTCAGCCATGATACTGCTGACCCATTTTGCGTTAGTCCGAGCGGTTGAAGCGGGAGGTGGAAAAGATGGATTTTCCTTTGTTTTTAATGCACATTTACCATGAAATTTTTTTTTTTTGCAGGCAAGGTCAACATTAGCTATTAAGTGAGGCATTTTTTTCCCTTTGCAAAGGATCAAACCTACTCTCTCCACTACAAAGTCCTGCTGAAATATTTATTTAAATTTTCCTAAAAATAGAACAAAAACGTGAAGCATATGTTGTCCAATCAAATGATAAAAGGATTTTGAAGCACTGGGTAGAAATATTGGGCTGAACAGTGGAAAAAAGTGGGTAGCACTGCTGCCTTGCAGCAAGAAGGTTCCAGGTTCAATTTCCAGGCCCAGGGTCTTTCTGCATGGAGTTTGCATGTTCTCCCTGTGCATGTGTGGGTTCTCTCCGGGTACTCTGGCTTCCTCCCACAGTCCAAAAACATGACTGTTAGGTTAATTGGCTTTTCTAAATTCTCCTTAGGTGTGAGTGTGTACGTGAATGGTTGTTTGTCCTGAGTGTCTCTGTGTTGCCCTGCGATAGACTGGCAACCTGTCCAGGGTTTACCCGCCGCCTCTCGCCCATTGACAGCTGGGGATAGGCACCAGAACCCCTTGTGACTACAGCAGGTATAATTGTGACAGAGGATGGATGGATGGATAAAAATAAAAGACAGAATGGGTGGCAAATCTTGAAACAAAAGATGTGAAATAAGTACTCTCTGCATATAATTTCTAATATATTTCGAGACTGAAGTGGAGAAAGTTCATGGAGCACAACTGTTCTTACCCAATAAGCATAGTTGAGCAACTTAATTAGCTAATTGATTTTCACAAGGACAGATCTATTTAAGGTTACTGTCCTTTATTTTGTCAGCATTGGTTACCATTTAATATTTATTTGCAACCCATATTGCCTGAAACTGCTGATATCTACTGTAACAGAAAGAACTTACAGCTCCTTGTATGTAGCGGTGTTTTCAAACATCTGTAGCAACATGGGCATGTATCACTGAAATGTGTTCAGGAAAACTGTTCTTGCAGTTTTCATTCTGACCATTGTTCGAGCTTAGCGTATGCCGACTCCAATGAGTGCTTGCCATGTTCTAACTTAAATGCTTTGCAGGCTAGTGGACATATGCTATCAGGGTAATCCACCATTGCACTTAGCTGATGAGTTTCCAGAAGGGCCAGTCCCACACTGTGAGGCTGACCTTTGCACACACTGTGAGAATGGATGAAAGAGCTCAGCTAAGTTCTGTTTACAGTCAATCTGGGTAAACATATTAAACATTCAGATTGAAAAAAAGTTTGTAGAAAGCTGTTTTTTCAATCAGGTTATCACACTAATAAAAAACTGATTTACACAGAAAAATAAGGTCCTCTTACTGTTTGTAATAAGATGAATTACATGTGTGCAAATTGTTTTTTGCAACCTATGAAGAACTAAATACAAACAATGAAAAATCAATGGTGGTTTGTTATAAACTAATGCATTCTGTTTGAATTGAATTAACAGATAAAATCTGCTCAAATCCTGTTTCGGAACTGCTCCCAAGTCTCTGCACATTATTATTCTGAGAAGTAGTATGCTTTTAAGGTACTCTGACATAAAACTCTCTTTTATCATGGGGAGACTCCCTCACAGTCCTCTCACAACCTTCACCATCAATAAAAGAAGTACGTAGATGTATGCATAAACCGCTGAGAAACATTAAAGACAACCAGCTGAAGGTTTTTCTTCTCTGGGAATATAGCGGCCTGCTTTGTGTCCCATCTTTTAAGTTAAGTTCAGGCACGGTTTTTACTTTGTTGAGTTCAGATGCTTTTAAAATGTGACTCAAAGCTTCTTAACTCTCAATAATAGTTTGGAGCTTTAATTAGTAAACTGATCAGTATTCTTCCTTGACATCAAATCAGAAAATAAACTTTCATTTTCATGAGCGTGAGTCAGAGAGCAATCTGAGGTGTAGGATCTCTGCAGAATCTGGAACGCTATGCAATAAAGGTGATTGAAAGCACCGAGCCCTTTTGAATACATTGATGAGCAGGAAACAGGCACAAGACGAGTTTGTTGAACCCACAACACATCCTTTATCCGCACTATGAGCTTCTGCCTCTTGGCAGATTTGTAAATAAAGGAAAATAAAAGCAGTAAGTGGAACAATTTATTGAACTTACCAAGAGGCGACAGTAATGTTTTTTCCAGTTGCACAGACAGACAGTCATTAGTGATAATACCTCTCGAGAAGACTTTAAGCATCTGCTGAACTGAAAAAATTCAATTTTCAGTTATCATTTGCTGGTAACCAGCATTGTGCTTATATGTTTTCTTTTGATTATTTGTTTCCTTTACTCAAATGTGGAATGATGCATTTAGGTAACTCTTCTGCATCAACTGCTACAGTAAGCTCACATCCCAAGGGCTTTCATAACTTCAGTTTTGAAGTTATGAAAATCCATTTTTGTTGTAAAAATCCATTTTTGTGTAGTGCAGAGGAATCTGGAATGGTGGCCTGGTGATTAGAGAGCAGTGGATTAACATCATGGAGAGGCTGTAAATTTGCTGGTTCCAGCCTCAGAATAACACTCTGGGTCCGCGAGTGAAACTTTAAACCCACGATGCTCCCCGGATGCTGCAAGCTACTCAGTGCTCCCTGAGGGATGGGTTCAATGCAACATTAACATCCTGCATTGTGCAATTCCTATGAAAAATAAAGGTGCTTAGTAAAGTAATCGTGTGCTAATAAATCACCAATTATTTTGACCGTCTTTACACAAAATAATCAGTCAAATTAATTTCATTTGATTGGCCCCATGACCACATGTGAAGCTATGAAACACCCCAGTTAAAACAATTTAAGAAAAGAAAGGGTAAAAGTTTAGTTGCAGCGGTGAAGCAGGAAGGTTTTGGAAGGTCAAAAAGGCTTCAACATGAAATAAGACTGCTCTCCTGCTCAGTAGAGCGCTCCATTACCCTAATGCCATTAGTTTAGAGCTTATTCAGCATTGGCAGCTGGTTGGTGTGAAGATATCTGCACGCAGGGTGAGATGCAGGCATTTGGACACAAGCATGGTGACAAGAAGGAGAGCAAAGAAGCAACTTCTGAACAAAAACATGAAGAATTTTCACTGATAAGCATCAGGTTATCAGGTTCACTATCAGCCAGGACTTGTTACAACATTCAGCAATTTTTTTCTAAGTTTTTTGAATAGTTTGAAATAGGGCCAGGCGGTGTAGTTATAAAAAAAAATCTAATTTCTGATTTTTTTCCCCCTATCAAATCAGATTCATACTTCTTTTTATAACCCTTGAATTTCATAATAAAGTGGCAAGTAAAATACATAACTTTTTTTTTTTAATCATCTCCTCTGGGAGATTACCTTAAATTAAAGGGCAACGAAATTCAAACTGTGAACATGCTTGTAAAACAATGTTTCACAACAAATACTGAAAATATAAAATCTGAATTGCTTGCATCTAGTAGTATAACACAGAAAGCTAGTTCATCAGTTCTGAGTAGACATCCAAGAATGAAAGGTGATGAACTGCTGTTAGTCAGAGTTATGTAAGCTCAGGCAGTGGATTGGTGGAAAAAGAAAAGAAAGTGATTTTCCAAAGATTAATAATTAACTGAATTGCTCTTCATGGTACCAGAAATAGCAAAAATTCTATCTTTGATCATGGCTCTACAATCAGATACTCTACAGTGTCACTTTGATGGTTTCTACCATTATTTAGGCCTTTCCTTTAACAATTTGGATTGTCTTTTAACCTCACTTTAAACATTGCATACTGTACATCACAATAGGAAAATACATAGCAATTATACTATGAAAAAACAAAACAAAAACAGCTTTTATAAGACTTGGATAAAAAAGAGGAATACAACAGAGGCTTTGTAAGCTAAACCCAAACATCGCTTAGAAAAGGTTTCAGATTTATGTATCGATTTTAACGGTTAAAAGGTGAACTGTTAACAGTGTAGATGACCAATATCTACAATTTCTACTACTATAGATGAATAGAACATGCTGATACAGAAATCAGCCTCCCTTTGAGGCCTGACCTGCTGATCTGATGTTGACTAAATCAGATTGTTCAAAATACTTGATAACAGAATCACTTTCTCTCTCCCACAGCATAATTTTTCTGTCTTACAGTGGCCATAGCATACTAATTGCATACTTATGTCAGACAATCACAAATTTTCTTACAGAGTTATTTATGTATAGAAACTCATAAAATGAACCAAAACATTTCGCCTGGTGGCAATGAGAAAGTTTTCATTTGTGTTTTTGAAGAATGTGTAACTTTAAGCAATGTAGAACTCTCCAGTTCAGATTAGGGCAGCCTAATATTTTTAGATTTTTAAAAGTTGCCAATTAAATGTAGTCAAGACTCAGAAGAAGGAAATCTCCATTCATCTTTGAGCCCATAGGAAGCTTTAAAGCAGATGCTGACTTTAGCTGATGTCAGCAAATGTTAGCCATTGGCTCCATCTTTTCACAGAGTTAATAAATTGTTCATGTCTTGTTTGACACCTTTTCTTTTTCCAACCGAGTGCCTCTTAACCACACAGTCAGTTGCAGAGAGATGGGAGCTTCCTCAGTGCTTACATAACACTTTTATCAACTGACCCTTTGAGATCTTTATTAGCTGACGTAACCAAAAATACACAACACAGGGTATTTACTTTAAAACATTTCCTACATATTCCTTAGAATCCCATTCTTACTAAAAACATCATTGTGACACGAAAGATTTCAATATTGTACTTATAGAATCAGTAAGCAACCAAATAGGAAAAAAGTAAATAAATAAAATTAACATCTTTATTTTATCAAGGTTTGTCACATCTATTACCAATAGCTTCATCTCCTTTCTGTGCTCATCTACTCCATCATTTCCTCCTCATCAGCAGTCTCACTTCACACAAACATCAGAGCTTTGCTGGGTCTTCCTAGTTCTCTTGGGATCATACCAATTAGTGAGAAAAGTTATGGACATGAACAGCCCGCCTTTATTGAACCTAATCATTTGTATGTTAACAGTAAACTAAGTTTGATCAAATAGGAACCAATTTAAAATGAAGGGCTCGCCATGATTTAAAGCTACTTGCACTGCTCCCATGCCTTTTTTCCTACTGTTTCTATAAGACTTATTAAGTAGTTTGATATTAGACAGCAGCAGGGTCTTCACAGGTTTGCCAAAAAAGTCCATCAGACAGCTGCAGATGATCCAAAACTCTGCTGCCTGTTTTCTCACTACAACTTAGAAAGTACTGCTCATCAGCCCGCTTCTGAAGTTGTTCAACTGGCTCCCTGTAGCTCAGAGAATAGACTTTAAAATCATTCTGTAGGTTTATAAATCACTAAATGGATCAGCACCTCAATACATAATAGATTTGTTATCAGTGTTCCAACCTTCCAGACCTATCAGGTTTCTAGTTCCAGCCAACTCTGTACACCCAGAACTAGAACCAAACATGGAGAAGCAGTATTTAGTTCCTATGCTCCACTGATCTGGAACAACCTCCCAGAAGACTGAAAAACTGCTGAAAAACTGAGTTCTTATAAGTCAAAGTTAAAAACCCATTTTTTTAGAGCTTCCTTTGAATGTTCCAGTTAAACTGCTAACTGGAGAATTACTTTGTTGCGATCTAAGTACTTTACTTTCTTTATCATGTTTTTTTTTTTTTACTTGTTTTATTCTGCTTTTTGTGATCCAATTTGTTTTACAAATGTTTTTGCTTTTAATCTGCTTTTATTTCTCTTCTATCTAATACGGGTAAAGGACTGAATTGTCCATCTACTGAGCTGTGCTATACAGATAAAATTGCCTTGCCTAGACGGCAGATACGATGAAAACATTCTAAAAAGTACATCAATGGCGTAGTACTCCTTAGAACGCCACGTGTCCATTTACAATCACCCTCATGCCAGTTCATATTTTCCGCAGTCTGAGTGGTGGGTTCACCAGCAGGGTACAACAGCAGGACTGACCTACATTTCACTCCTATACAGACAGTCTGGGCAGCACACACACACATCCTCATCTTACTGTATGAAGCGAAGACCATGTGTTGACTTCCACTGACTTTCATCGATTTTCAGTCATTTTTAACCCTTTCTATACCCTTTTGAAAATGTTCTTTTTTACTCGTATTAGCAATTATTTACAGAATAGTGAGTCATTTTTAAACTTAAGAGTTTTTATGCTTTATACTGTAAATACTGATATGTTTTTCTCACTATTTTTCGATAGTCAAGAAGGTGAAAACTCAAAAAGGATAACAAAAAAGAAACAACTTCCTGTATTCAATTTTGATTTGTGTTTTTTAGCAGCCCCTCTAAAACCTGGAGTTATTTTAGGTTCTTTAAAGATGTTACTACTTGAACATCCTAGTATGTTTCACATGCAAAACAACAGATACTACAGTTCCTACTGAAAACCCTCAATCTAAATAATCTTTCATATCTGACTAAATTCATTCATATATATATATATATATATATATATAGCTCTTTAGCTATAAGCTTCAACTTATAGCTAATCATGACAGTCGTGAAGAATTTTGTTTCCATTGCAAGTTATTTTTAAGAAAGCAAGACACCCAAAAAATTAAAACCATGCAAATGATTGCGTTGTTTTATTGATTGTCTTTATACATTTACAGAGGATAAGTGAAGAGGATAATCATACTCTATGGAGTATGTTATCCTATTAGCCCTATACATTCCACAATGTAATGTATCTCCTAAAAACATTTTTCGTTTAGCCATTCCAATCTTTTTAATGTTTTGCTGGATGGAGTCCTGCACACTTTAATCACATTTTCACTGTGGTTCTCTCCATGCTGACCTACAGGCACTTTGATCGACTTCCAGGGTGTATTTAATCACTTGTTGATTTGTAATGACAGTTTAATCATTTATAAATTAAATTTCTAGAAGAGTTTAATAATTTCAACAAAAAAATATTCAGGGTATGATTGGAGCTTTAGTTTTTTTTTTTTTTTTTATCTTAAGTTGCACCTGAGTGTTGAACTAGTTACTGCATCTTGCTGCATAAGAGATTTACGTTCAGGTACCAAAATAGTAACCTATCCTAGCCTAACCTAACTTAAGGTACTGCAACCTAACTTGACCTTTCACCTAAGCTCTATCAACTTCTAATACTTCTTAGCTTTATCTTACTACATTAGACTGTTCTGGATTAAACAACGAAGCATAATAGACTATGCTCAACTCCACTACTTCCTCAGTCATCCAGTAATGAAAGACAGGAAACAAAAGAGCTGCTTTAAGTTCAAGAGGTGGTGGAGTTGTGCATAGAGTCCATTGGGAGATATAATTTCCCTTTTTAAAGAATAGCTAATTTTATATTTTCTTGTCTCAAAATTAAGAACACAGTGTTTTAATTATAATTTATTATCTTTCTAGCCTAAAGTAAATCAGTTATAAATAAATATAGCATTGTGCCCCATAACAAGTCCATTTAAGTGGGCTTAAGAAAAGAGGATCAAAAGGCAATGTAGGATTGTTTAGTTTTGATAAATACAAAAATTAAAAGCATTTTAAATAGAAAATATATAAAATTTCCTTCTTCGGATGTTTATGCTGTACTTACTGAACTTACTAACCCCTTGAACGATTAAGTAAAGCCCAAATTATGAAGCTATAACTTTGTAACCCGCATAGTTTTTACAATATTTGATTCCCAAGGAGATTGATCTGTTAATTTGGATTATAAGGGAACACTTCCAACACTCTGCTAAAATGAATGATGCAATGATAAAAAAAAAAAAAAAAACTAATTAAATCAGGTAAAATTTCTGATTCATGAAGAACAGATGTATAATAAAAAGGTCACACTAATCTGGTCTAAAGCCTTATAAAAACACCATGTGGTCGGCCTTTACTACATACTTATGCACTTCACAAAAGAGAGCACCATCAGAAATACAGTTATGAAATGCATTTTTATCTTAATCTGGCACAAATAGGTCCTTCAAATTCACATTAAACTTAAGCATCAACAAAACGACTCAAAATCTATGTGCGTAAATGAAGTTGGTAACAAGCCCGACCTGATTTTCCATGTTCTGTACTAAAGAATGGGCCAAATTTGAAAAAAAAAAAAAGACCCACAATGTTTAACCCAGGTTGCAGTTTCAAAGGACTTTCTGCCACAGGAAACATATGGAAAAAAAACTCCTCTCAATCACACCTTTATGCAACAAAAATGTATATTTTATCCTATATTACCCCTTTTCTTGATATCCTTCAGCCCTACATACGATAATGAGATAGAGCGGTGTGTATGAAATTATAGCAAAACTGTGAACTTTGTGGAGGAGTTTGGAGAAGCAAGGGGCTTTGCAACTAAACCTGTCACCGCTAAATGTAGCCGGGAAAAAGAAAGCTGTGGTTTTCTGCATCCCTGTGGTATTTTTTAAAACACTTCACAGAAATGTCATTAGGACCTCAAGAAAATGTGTCACCTTTTAGAAAAAAGGGCAAAATAAGCCTCCATGAATCTAAAATGTCAACTGCTCTTGGTAAAATAAAAAATCTATACCGACTTGTTCTTGAAATGCATAATCCAGCTGCACTAAAAACACCAAAATCCCTCAGAGAGCAATCAATACTGATGCATGATCAGAGTGACATGCTGGCATTAGCCTGATCTCATTTTCCAACAAGTCTTACAAAGGAAGCCAAGAACCATCGGCTTCACACTGTTAACCACTTACATATTTCTGAACTCTGAGGCATAAATATGCAAGGCAAAATGACCTATACATGTTTTAACCCTCAGCTACTTGGTACAACTAGGTTCATCTAGGGGGAAGCTTGACTTCCTTTTTTTAAACAAATTTTTAAGGGAGTAATGACATTGAAACAGTGTTTGCTTTGAGTCACAGATATTCAGCTAGTTTGTGACACCAAGAAAGGAACCATGTCCCTTTTGATATACCACTAGGTTAAAAAAAATATCTACAAATAAAGCAATTAGAACACACCCTTACAAAATAAAGTAATTATTGGGTGGTAAAATGCATTTTTTAAGTGGGTTTTAGTATTCATGTGTCCTATATCAGCAGAAAAATCTTGTCTTTCCATCAAATCATTGCTTTGCTTTAGATCCAAGGTTTTTTTTTTCTTTGTTTTTGTGTCTAAGCCAAGTGCGAGTTTTTGATTGCAGATATTTGATTGTTACCATTTCTAACTACGGCTGAAAGATTTTGCTGGAACTCAAAATTGTGAATATTTTCAACAATATTGTATGTAGATTGTTTTACTTCAGAGTTTCAGTTTTTAAATACCTTGAAAGCTTACATTGTTGCAGAACTTTATTGTAACCTTTGTTTGGAAAAGTGCTAACTTCTGCTTGTACGCATAGATCAGTGCTAGCTAGAAGTTTCTCTTTCCTTTTTTGTGGCAGAAAATCAACTTTAAACATAACTGCCACATACAGTGCTGGAGTGGTGGTGTTGACCAAAATAAATTTCAATTCAATTCAGTTTTTTTTATATTAATATATATAATATATTAATAATTAACAACACATGTCATCTCAAGGCACTTTATTGAGTGCCTCTGCAATTTCAAAATTACTATTTCTTAAATTACATATTGCGAAAGCAATTCATTGCTCAGCCCTATTTCTAACTCTGTTCCTTCCTTCACACATCTAGGTGAACCAACCACATGAATGTATAGAGCTTTACTGACAGCCAACCTCCTTGAAATCCCATGTTGACAGCTACATTGCTGTAACATATAAAACCATTAGGAGTTCATCACTGACTAATAACGTTAGGTAATGTTGTTGTTGTTTGGTTTAATTTGAATTTAACAAATTTCTTGATTTTGACTATGAAAATTAAAGTAACTAAAATAAGATGAAAGCAGAACACAAATGAAAAATCAAACTGTAAAAACATCAACCCTTCTGCACCAACAGCCAGAAAGAAGCAGAGGCGAATTACATAAATCTTTTACAATTTGCACGCCTGATTCTCAAAAACAGAACAATAATTAACTTCACTGTGCTTCAACATCTGCCCATTAAACACATGTCAAGCATTTGTGAGTGGAACATCCACAGGTAGCACGGCAGAGGCACACCAATACACACAGTCATATTATCGCTGTAGCTATGACAACAGCTGTCAGGAAAGCACAAATGGAGCGGGAAAGGTAGGGGCTGGATGTGTGGAGGTGGAAGGGGCAGCTCAGGCATTGATTGACAGCTGTGACAGCTATATAATCCTGTCCACTGTGCACTGAGGAAAACATAATATTCAGCCAGGCAGGTGTGCCAGGTTGAAGTAGGGCTGGACGATTGCTGACATCTGATGAGAACTTCTAATGACTTGCATCCCCATAGGGCTTGGGGCCTTGTTCATAGGGATGAGTTAATTAGGCCCGAGCAGCAAAGCGCTGCGAAGGCCTATTGTATTTCGAAAGTTTCTTATTATTATTATTATTATTATTATTATTATTATTATTATTATTATTACGATTCTTGTAGCACTTTGAACGCATTTTACGGGGACTTCGCATATTCAAAAACTCAGGAAAACGTGGCAGTAAATTGTCCCCCGCGTGAAATAGCCGTTCTATAATGGAATCCAAAATGGCCGACCCCAAATTACGCCACAGCGCCACCTAACGTGAGTTGGGGGAAACTGTAAGTCCCAGAGATTTGAATTTTGGCACATAGGTAGATCTCATCAAATCATGAAAAAAAGTCTCTTGGAGGTATGCCCTAAAACCCACAGGAAGTCAGCCATTTTGGGTCAAAGTGCGATTTTTGGCCATTTTTCATTTTCGCTCATGTCGAACTTTAACGAACTCCTCCTAGGGATAATGAGCTATCGGCTTCAAACTCGGTCATTATGCAGTTAAGGCATTAGAGATTAAAAGTTATCAAAGGTTTTCGTTTTTGAGCATGTTTAAGGGGTCCCCAGGGGCCCCAAAGTTAGGCTACTTTTGAAGAATTTCAAAGTTGAATAACTTTCACAAAAAAAATTCAAATCAAACCAAGTTTGGCAGTAAGGAGCCCCTTTGGGTGCTTGACCATACTGGATGGTCAAATGATGACATCATCTAAGCCCCGCCCCCTGAGGGCAGAAAGTCACTTTTTTCACTTGGGAGGGTCCCTTTCAGTCATTTTAAACACCAGCACCTTGAACCTTTGTCAGATGATAGAAAACATGTTGGTCTAACTTCGTTTAAAGCACAAAGTTTTTGAGTTAAATGGCGTTGCCATGGTGAGCTGGCAAAGTCAGGCGTTTCGCCGTGACCATACTTTTGGTTATCATCTCCTCATAGATCCTTCAATCTGCACCAAAGTCACTAGGATGGAACTTGGTCCAAGTCCACACAATAATCTAGGCCAATAATCGATGGGCGTGGCTTACTTTCGATACAGCGCCCCCTAGAAAAACTAAAATGACCAGCCCCAAGCCATGCAATTACGTAGGATTATGAAAGTTGGCACACATGTTAAACACCCCAGGACCTACAAAAAAGCCTCTTGGACCCATGGTCTAAACCCCACAGGAAGTCGGCCATTTTGGATTGAAGTTCAAATTTTCACCGTAATTTTGCACTTTATAGCCTCTATATTTGAACGAACTCCTCCTACAGCTTTTGAGTCACAGGCTTCAAACCAACTCCAACTTGACTTGAGGCATTGGGGATTAAAAGTTATCAAAGGAATTTTTCTACATCAAAGCATGTGGGCGTGGCCAAGCGTCAAACTTGGTCATTAGGCAGGGAAACAAAGGGTAAGCCCCATGTCATTTTATGACTGAGAGTTATGAAACTTGGACCACTATTGTAACCCCTCAGGACCTACAAAAAAGTCTCTTGGGGCCATGGTCCAAATCACACAGGAAGTCGGCCATTTTGAATCAAAGAAATCCCTTTGCTTTTTTACCTTTGTGACCTATTTGAGCGAACTCCTCCTAGAGCTTTTGAGTTACAGACTTTATATTCACTGTATAATGACTTGAGACATTGGGGATCAAAAGTTATCAAAGGAATTTGTCTACATCAAAGCATGTGGGCGTGGCCAAGCGCCAAACTTGGTCATTAGGCAGTGAAACAAAGGGTAAGCCCCGTGCCATGTTATGACTGAGAGTTCTGAAACTTGGACCACTTATGTAACCCCTCAGGACCTACAAAAAAGTCTCTTGGGGCCATGGTCCAAATCACACAGGAAGTCGGCCATTTTGAATCAAACAAATCCCTTTGCTTTTTTACCATTGTGACCTATTTGAGCGAACTCCTCCTAGAGCTTTTGAGTTACAGACTTTATATTCACTGTATAATGACTTGAGACATTGGGGATTAAAAGTTATCAAAGGAATTTTTCTACATCAAAGCATGTGGGCGTGGCCAAGCGCCAAACTTGGTCATTAGGCAGTGAAACAAAGGGTAAGCCCCATGCCATGTTATGACTGAGAGATGTGAAACTTGGGCCACCTATGTAACCCCTCAGGACCTACAAAAAAGCCTCTTGGGGCCATGGTCCAAACCACACAGGAAGTCAGCCATTTTGAATCAAAGAAATCCCTTTGCTTTTTTACCTTCGTGACCTATTTGAGCGAACTCCTCCTAGAGCTTTTGGGTTACAGAGTTCAAACTTACTCTACCTTGAGCTGAGGTAGAGGGGATCAAAATTTATCAGAGGAATCTTTCTACATCAAAGCATGTGGGCGTGGCCAAGCGTCAAATGTGGTCCCTTTGCTATAAAACACAATGCAAGCCCCAGGCCATTTTTTAATGAGAGTTATAAAATTTGGTACACATATGTAACCCATCACGACCTACAAAAAGTTGTATTGGAGCCATGGTCCAAACCCCACAGGAAGTCCGCCATTTTGAATTGAATCCATCATTAGCTTTTTCATCTTTATATTGTATTTTAGCTAACTCCTCCTTGAGCGATTGAGCTGCAAACTTCTAACTTGCTGAGCCTCGACTTAAGACATAAGGGGTAAAAAACAAACAGGACGCACAAAAAAGTCAATTGGAGCCATGGTCCAAACCCAACAAGAACAACATTTTCTTTTTTTAAGTCATGACATATCTGAGTGAAGGGCTCTTGTCTTTTTTTTTGAGTTAGAGAATTCAAATTAACTTTTCATGGACTATAGTCATAGCCGATTAAAAGTTATCAAAATTATTATTCTACATAAAAGCATGTGGGTGTGGCTATGCATCAAACTGTTAACTCCAGTCATACAAAGCCATGCTTTTAGGAGGAGGAGAAGGATGATGAGGATGAGAAACAAACAGATGCAGTGAGAGCAGCAGCAGTAAGAGGATTATGAAGGAAGGAGCACAGGGGGAGGAGGATGATTAGGATGAGAAACAGCAGAAGGAGAATGGAGGAGGATTAAATGAAGCAGGATAAGGAGGATGAAGAGGAACAGGAGAAGCAGCAGCAGGCAGGGGATGAAGAGAAAGAGCAGCAGCAGGATGAGGAGAAGGAGATGCAGCAAGAGCGACAGCAGGAGGAGGAGAAGGAGACACAGGAAGATAAGCAGAAGCAGTAGGATGATGAGGAGAAGCTGCATTAGCAGGAGGAAGATGAGGAGAAGCTGCAGGAGGAGGAGAATAAGAAACAGTGGCAGCAGCAGAACGAGAAGGAGGGGGAGGATGAAGAGAAGCAGCAGCAGGCATAGGCTGAAGAGCAGGAGCATAGGCTGGGAAGGAGCGTGGAGGTGGAGGTCGCTTGGTTCCCGCGATCGCAACATACCAGGCGGTGCGAGCTGCGAGGGCCGCTCAATGCCACTTGTGGCTTTAATTATTTATTTTATTGTCTGGATTTTACACACTGCCTAGGAGAAACCCTAATAAACAATTGATGTATGACCAAATAAATGTTCAGGGAAAGAGTTCAAAAGCAGCTAAAAGACAGAACAGAAACTAATATGCCAGAGAGATAAGATTCAATAGTCCCAGAGGGAAGATTTGTTCTTTATTAAACACTGCTGGCCAAATATTCCTTTTCTAAAAGTAAAGGTTGAAAAAAATCAATAGTTAAGTAATATGGATGCGTTTTTCTTTCTATGATTATTTCTGCTGTTGACTTAGATGAAAAGCATGCAGACAGGTCACAGAGTAAATTGGAAATGTCATTCAAGTAAAATTCAGATTTGTACAGCTGCCACTGATGTGCAAAAGTCACACAGAGGGAAAAGATTTATCAGACTGCAGACACACAAAAAAAAGAAGGAAATGAAATCCACAGACGTATCTTTTAGTCAAATGCGTTTCAGTGGCGTTTGCTCAACAGGAACTGATAACTAACATTCTTGTATTTTACTGAATGTCATTTTGGAACACAGAAATAGAAAGATAAATACACACAGGCAACCCAAAAAAAAAAAAAAATTCATACTCCTGATAAGGAACCCTTTACTGACTGATAATACACACAACCTAAAGATCATTGAAGGTTGTGGTTTTCATTTAAAGGTCATAGCTAAAACTCTTTCATCACAACAATGATTTTATAGAAAAAAAATACTACCTCCAGAGAACATCATTTAACCAAAAAAATTATGTGTATAAATAATTGTTTTATACATTTTGGTTAATTCTGGTTATAGTGCTAGCAACAAGACCAAAAGGCTTCTACAGGAATAGGAAAAGTAGGTTAAACTCCCATGAGACAGAGCTCAGGCTTTGCCAGATAGAAGTAGAAATGAGAGCTTAGAAATGTTTTCCTCTCAGTGTGAAAATTCAAGGCGAGAAAAATAAAAAAAGACACTTTAGCATTGGTGCAAGTAAGGTGCAGACTCATAGAAATAACGTTACTAATAGAAACTACAAGAAGGTTGCAACTTTTCTCTTAAACTGGCTGTGAAACGGTACGGAAACAGAGCAGGCAAGCGTCGATGCACCACTGACCGGCCAGAGATTGCAGCTTTAATGGTAAAAGGTCTGGAGAACATGGCAGCATGTCCTCTGAAAACTTCTGGTAAGGGTGAAGTTGAAACAAAAACATATTTCTTATCCATTGTAAGAGTGTGCCAGAAAATGGATAAAGGTTATAAATAAACTGTTTTTTTGTTTTTTAACAGTTTACCTATGAAATCAAACAAAATCCTTTCCTTCCTTGTTTTGATAAATTAATGTTAAGAATCCAAAAAGGAAGATAAATGATGAAATTCTCAGATTCAGTCTTTCGATTGTGAAAGTTCTTCAATGTCAAAATAAACATTTCTTTTTTTAATCAAGTGTTTCCATTTTTTCTATTGTTACACCAGTTGTTCTCAGCTACACAGACAAAGAGAATGCTTTGTAAGGCTAATGCTTACGCAGGACAAATTATGGACTGGAGGATGGGGTGGATGCAAGCCACAAGTGTCTTACCTGCATATCACAAGCCATTCGCTTCCCTCAAAACATCAGAACAATCAATATCCTCCACCATTCTTCCACAAAAGACAGACCACCCAACCAAGCTCCTCTCAGAGCCAAACAAAACCCATGCCACTTATGATGGAAACCATCTTCCACAGACAACAGCAGAGCCAACTGTGCACAGAAGTTCTGCAGCCAAATCACCAGGTACATCCCCTGGCCAGGCTACAGCACCATATATATGTTTACCTGGCTAGTTTGTGCATAAACGTGGAAGAGATGCTTGTGGTTCAGTAATGTTTCTTCTCTATTAAAGAAATTAATAAATCCTCGTATGTTGTGGGTTTCTGGCTGGTAGCCTTTTGTTTTTACAGGATGCACTGAAGAAAATGTGAGCTACAGGGACTGGGCTGAGCTCCTGCAAGGATTGGTTCCTTTTAGCCTTCCAAGGCAGACAGTCAGGTATTTTTTAAAGCAATCTTTTCTGCGACTCCAATAATGAACAGAAAAAAACAAATGCACAACTTTGTTTTTTGTTTGTAAATAGCTGCTACAGAGCAAAAATGACAGAGTATCATTATCAAAAAGGACTGCTGCTAAAAAAAAATTGATTTCTAGCTTTTCTCAATACCTGTTCAGGCTAGCTGTTGCCTTCCTAATGATGTTTAACAATAAGAACATCTGTTTCAAGAAAAGTGCAAGTGTTTGTTTTTTTTGTTTTGTTTCTTTTTATTATTTTCAAGGAATGCTAAGGCCACATTTATTTTGGGAAATAAGGGAGATAAATGGATATGAAAATTATCCATAATGTCAGTCCTGACATTAAGGACTTCATTCTGCATTTAAAACTGCAGTAAGGATCCAAAACACAAAGAGTGTACTTACAGTATATTTAGGGGTCAAAATACATGCATGGTATACTAAATGATTCTAGTCTTTCCAGACATGCAGCACCATCCAAACATAGTGACTAATCCATTAGATGAGACGAGCTGCAGGAGTACAATTTGCTCAATCTTACCTTCCATGGTATGATAGTTAATGATGATGGACAGAGGCAAGCTACGATCGAATTTTAAATAAAAGGTTGGAAACACAGATATATAAATATATTTTTATCTTGGAGAGTTTGTTTTCTCACAATGAATAAGGGCACCGCAGGATCAGCCAGCAGTAGTAAAAGGAGAGAGGTCACAAGTGCCATGATGAATTACAGTACACACGCTTGTCACGGCTGCTTGTTCATTAATGGGTTCTCTTCTTAGGGGAGTATATGCGACAACACAGAAGGGCACTTCATCACTACATCAGATCTCATCTGCCTTTTGGGCCGTGGTGTACTGCTTGTTTCAGATCTAATTGTCTGCTCTCATTATTGAGCAAAGGTCGCTGGTTTTTTATGACAAAAATTAATTTGCATATTTTAGGACTGGATTCTTAATTTGATTGCAATATTTATGAATCCAAACTCCACATAAATATTATAGGCTTCATCCAAGACCTTAGTTTTCTTCATTAATTGTTCTTCTTAATCTAGTGATTCACAAATTTCAAGACTGCTTCCTAGTCATGTCTTGCCTAAGTGAAGGCACACAATGACTTCTTCATGCCCAAACTAAAGCATGCAGCACACGATGTCTCTAAAGCAGATACAGTTATGTTTACAAAAATGGAAACAAACCTACAAATCCTGCGAAAACACTTCACATTTGGAGCCAGTTCATTTTTTTTTTTATTGTTTGACTAATTCAAAGTAATTTAGCATATAACTTTTTTTTTCTTTAATTAAAACTAAAAACTAAATTAATATTTAGTTGTATTACCACTGCTACTGAAAGGAAGATCAGAGAATTTGAGTCATCTCTATTCTTTTTTTTTTTTAGGATTTTATTAATTGCATTGTAGAGTACTTTGGTTTTGTGTTTTTAGGGTCTGTAAATAAATAAATCATGTTTTTTTGCCTCAGAAACAAAAGGCCTGTTACAACATAAATTTGCTGTTGAATTATGGCCTAGGGTTTAGCCTACATAAGGTCACCTTAAAATCAACATTAAATCCTCTTGATGTGGAACGAAACTGGCGCTTGCTTACTGGTATTTTTTGGGCTATGACATTGAAGCAAGTATTGCAAGGGCATTTCTTTGTCACTTGATGTATTGAACTGATACATGATCGCTGTTTGAGATAAATAAGTCTGACATAAAATGAGAAGGGCCCCCTTAGCATTTCTGAGCCACCTTGCTGTGACTTAATGTTGGTGATTTGGGGTTGTCCGAGAAATCGCTGGTGACAATTTCCCCGTGTTTTCAGTGGCAAAAATGAAATTTCTCATGCAAAATATTTTGAGCAATAAAAATGTTATGGTAAATCTGTCTTTCTGAAAGAGTTTACCTTTAGAGTGTTGTAACTATTAGTCATCATTTCTGATCACCTTGAAACTGATTAATGGCTGGTCTTTATCATTTTGGCTAAAATTTAATCCAACGGAAATTGTGGTTTTCTTTCTGGGTTGGGATTTGTGATCAAGCCTCTTATAATGTTTCTGAATTTCTTTATGTTTTTCCCACTCTAACCAGGTTGTTATATTGTCCTACTGAACACATCTAAACAGCTAAAGTAATTAGTTACTAAGCAAAGTAATGATGTAGCTACTTTCCAAAATTTTCAATGAATTTAAATGATTTTCAGGTTATCAAAACTTGAAATGCAACAGTTCAAACATTATATATATATATATATATATATATATATATATATATATATATATATATATATATATATATATATATATATATATATATATATTTTATATGACATTACATAAAGCAAATAACTAAACACTATCTTAACTCAATCCTTTTATTTTAGCAAGTGCGCAGAAAGGCTGTGTTTCTCTATTTGTTATCATGAACAAAAACTAAGAAATAGAATTTCCCATCCGTCTGTGGAAGCTGCCCACATAAACATCACCAGAATAAAAGGACACAAGGCTGAAGAGATGACCAGATAATTCCTTCCATTTAAAATTCACTAAACACTGTGCCAAACAATAGAAATCACTCCAAATGTTTAGAAGTAGGAACCATCAACACAATCGAGAAGACGAGAAAAATACAGATTATAGTCAGAAAAAGTGATTTAATAATCTATAACTTTAGCATACATGTGTACAGGACTTAATTCTGAAAAACTGTTTTTTGAAGTTCCATTTTTGACACTTATTTTATGGCTTGCATGATTTTATTGCCGAGTCCTATAATAAAATATGCTGCCATTATTTTGAACGTTTTCTACTACAAACAGTGACAGCGAAAATAACCAATGTCCATCTTTAATTACTTTGAACTGTATGTATGTTTTCTCATAACCCAGCTCTATCATTAGAAATTTTATTCATCATTGCAAAAATAGTTTTGTATAGAATATCTTCTGCCAACACAACAGAGAAATATTTCTGAAAAAGGAAAAGATGGTCCTAAAACACATGATAGAAGAAACCAACCTGCTTTGTGTTTTTGTTTTTTTTTTCTTCACAAAACATGGCCAACTGATTTACTCTGTGCTACCCACCTGCCTCTCCAAAGATGTTAACATTGTGCTGCATTTAATGGACTCTGCTGCAAGGAGTGGAAGCTAACCCAGAGTATGTCAAAGGCAGCTCCACGTAATATCCTTTTTTCTTCTTTTTTTCCAGTTGAGGCAGGTCTCAGCTCTCTGGAGGTTTCTTTTGAGTCATAACAACAAAATGTGCCTGTCAGACTACTGATGAGTTGAGAGACCAAGAGAGCTCCTATTGTCAGGGATTGAGTGGGAATTATTTTGGTTTTAAACCTTCGAGAGATTTAGAGATTTGCAGCAGGAGCCTATAATGGATTATTTTCTGTGACTCAAAAATGACCAGAAAGCAAAATGGCAATTTTAAAGAAAAAGCTATGAAGAAATCTTTATATTACAGAAATTAGTTTTAAATATCAAAAAAGATGCATTTAAGAAAAATAAACCAGAGTGAAGACTTGACTTCTAAAATTATCACTCAGAATTGTAATTCAATATTTATAGTCTTAAACCATATCCTTAAGAGTCCCTATGTTCTTATTCATATCTGGTTCATTCTGAGAATGTATCTGTTTTAAGTCTGGGCGTCTAGATTTTAGGAAATAACATTTATGTTCCATTACCAAAGAAAAAAATACATAAAGAGTATTTTTGTCACACCAAATATATAATTTTGATTTTAGTTGTAAACTATTATTTGAAAACCAAACAGTATAACAATATTCATCTTCCCTTATTGGCTAAAACCGGACAAGCATTTTTTTTTTTATCTTTAAAGGGTAAGTTCTGCAAATGACTGGGCTATCCTGTGTACAAATAATAAAGATTATAAATGTGGTTATGGCAAACTCATTTAACAGATTTGTTTTCTGCAGCTTTGCTGAAAAAAAGGAAAAAGATAGGTGTACACATTCTTTGCAGCAGCTACCTGCCCTGCATTGCAAATGAACAATAGTAATAATAGCCCAAAATTGACATCCTGATATTCTAATCCTAATAATGGAATCTTTTATTTTTTTTAAATATGACTCCAAAAACTTTGGCTTTAACTCGGGGTGACATACCTTGCCCAGGAGCATATCAACATGTGACAAGAGGTAGCTTGAATCAAACCAACAGCTCTATTTTTATAAATATGGTCAGCTTGTCATTTACATACTAGGGTCCTAAAACATGTTAATATTTATTTGTAAAGCTTTCATAAAGCATGCTCTATCAATGATATAAAGATTTAGCTGAAGACGGTAGACCCCTTTCTTCCAGATTTTAAATAATTCAAAGGGATCTCAGGGATAAGAACAGGATACAAGGACAGATCACCATCTGTTGCCTTCTCAACAATACATTAAACAGCCAAGTTAAACAGGTAGCAGACAATAGACAAATAAATGTTGAGAAAGCCTCCTACAATCTGCCATGGACCCAGCCAAATGTAGTTGGAGGTGCAAAGCTTGTTCTTGGATTGTAAATGCTAAAACACGTTAAAAGCTGTCTGGTTGCACGTTGCGTTAACCAGAAAAGCCAACATTGTCTCTGTGGATTGAAAATGTGGAGCTGCTGGTTTTCACAGTGTGTGCGCGACTGTATTTAGGGAAGGGGGTGGGGGGTAACGTTTTGGGCAGAGAAAAGGTCTGAAGTGACGCTTACTGTGTACACCCACAACACCGTGGGTAGAGAGGGGAAAAAAGCTAATGGATCAACTGATGAAGAGTTGGATGGTATTCAAGAGTGTTATACAACCTCTTAAAAGCAGCAGAATACAGTTAATTGTTGGACTTTATATAATGACGTCGTTATTAGTTCTGTTTCTCTCTATTTTTTTGGGTGAATTAAAGCAAATTAGATTAATGGCAAGCTCATATTACATCTAGGGAGGTAGACGCATATTTTCTCTTTGTTTATGCATAATTCTGACACTATTGTTCCCTCTAATAGCTAACAGGAGGGGACGCATGTTGGTCTTCTGCAGCTGAAGCTCAATGTTTTCAAGGTGTAGTGTGTTGTGCATTCAGAGATTTTGCATTTCTTGGTTGCACTGAGCTGATATTTGAGCTATTGCTACAAGTCTGGGCTTTCTCCTCTAAAAACAATACGGGCAACAAAACAACATCATCTACAGAACAGTCAGTCACTGCCTATTTTCCTTTTTGTAGTTTCTGATTACTTAACCTGCCCTTCTGACACCAGCAACAATGCTACATTCAAAGTCACCTTAATCTCTCATCTTCCATAGGCGGATGTTTGGTTTAAACTGAAGGATATCATCTTTATGAAGCTGATGCTTAAATGCAGTATTTGCTACCATTTGACTGTTTGGTCATCAGTCGTAAAGAACAATTAAACAGTTATAATTCACAAAGAGACTGGTTAGTGCAGTGTTTCCAAACCCTTTTTCTCAGGAACCCCTTTCCTGCATGTTTCCTTGTTGCTTCCCACTAGAAAATAACTATGATTAACAGGTTTCTGTAGCACTTGATTGGAGAGGAGGAGCCCTGATTTGAATGAGGTGTGCTGGAAGAGAGACATATATAAAACATGTAGGCTAAAGCCAGTCTGGCGACCAGGGTTGGGAACCACTGTTTTAGTGACAATTATGCCTTTAATGCCAAGAGATCCTTCAGAGGGAGCTGATGAGTAGTTTCTTTGTTGACCGGTTCTATTATGAAAAACAAAGTTGATTTAAGATTCATTTAAGATTAGAGATTCATATTCATGTGTAAATATCAAAACATGAAAGTAAAAATGTCATAATTATTCCTAATACTGAACAGCCCCATATCCTGTTTAGCTTGTGCATTTATGAAAAAACACCTGCTATGGGTGTTTTTGATGCACTCTGCAGCCATGAGTGATTTCATTACCCACAATGCAGCCAGGGTTGGATTGATGGTTACTGATTTTGCTGCATCAGCTCAAAGCCTGATGCAAAAATAGGAAATGGAAAAAATAAGCATTATATTAAAAAAAAAGTTTTTTCCAATTTTCAAGCTGTTGAACATAGACAACTGCAAGTAAAAATCCCTTTGGGCAATTTAGCTTTTGAGTCATTGACACGCTTTGCAGACAGAAAATGTAACATCAAAATTAGTTTTCTTTCCCGCAGAGAATAGTGCATCTTAAAAGAAATGCCCTTTTTGTAGACATGTTTCAACAACACGCTGAGATATTTTAGAATGGTCTGATAGTGGTTAGTTCAGTCTAGTTTGATCAAAAAATAGGAGCTGCCTTGCGATTACTGGCCAATAATAGCAGACAGGGCCTTTGAGGAAAAAATGTTGTACGAGACGGGAAAATGTTAGGATGTCAACAGGAAGAGCAAAAATTGTGCTGCAAAACAAAAGCTGGTGTATTAGCCTTAGGAGAAAAAAAAAGCTGTCAATTCTGAAACAAAATATTATTTCATTTCTAGTAGGATTAAGGATTTATTAACTACATTAAAAGTATATTTTTATAAAAAAAATAAATAAATTATGTAGATGTGCTTTAACATAATTTGGTTTTATTTAGGTGTGCCTGCTTTTACCATCAAGCAAAAAAAGATTAGAAAAGAGCTATGGTGATAATCAGAAACCAAAAATATATCCTATGTAGAAATCAATCTCATAGCTAAATAAATTGATCTTTTTTTAATTTACATAAACAGGACAACATTTAGTTTTGTTTGTTTCAATTTAGAGTATATCTATCTAAATATTAAAATTTTTGCAAGAAAATTGCAATTTGTGAACCTGCTCTAACTACTGGTAAATTTAGTTAACAGATGTTATGAAATCTTCACAGGCAAACACAGCAAAAACACCCGTTAGTCAAAAAGAAAACATATCAACCAAGCTACATAATAAAGCAGGACCTGAAGCCCTTCTTTGTCACAAATTTTTAATAAAGTGATTGGTAAATTCGTCAGGAGGCACTTGTACTGATTTTTTGTGAAATCCCTGCAGGTGTTGTTTGGTGCTGATAATCAGAGGTACTCCAGTATTATTACTGGTTTTATGAAAGGTCTCTCTAGTTAATGAGATAATTAGTCACCAGAGATTTTCCTGTATAAATAAAGGCTTATTGACAGTATAAAAAAAAAATATTGCAAATAGCACATGCACTGCACGCATTAGGATGACTTCACTTGACCAAACTAGATTTTTTTTTTTTATATTTGCCTCACTATACCTGGTTTTGCCAGGAGCAATCTGCCCCTCTCACTTTAATCCGGTAGGTTACTACTGGACATCAGTCAACACGCCATTACCCTCTCCTCACCTGCAGAATTATATATTTGCAGCTTATTATGTTGATACAGCTATTGAGACATCTGTGTAGCAGAGCCTCTTTAAAGGAAGAGCTAAATGGATATTTGATGCCCTCAAATCCTTCACACCATCTCCCTTAGCGTCTGCCCCCCTGCTTCCTTCCATCATTCATTTCAAACTTCAGGTTATAGTGCTGATGTTAGTGGCTTAAATGTGCTTAAGTGCTCTCCGTCTCTCCCAGTTCTTATCCATGTATTCTGACCTATTTTCATATTCTTATTAAATATCAAGAGCCAAGACTTCCTGGGCAGAAGGGGTTTGGAGCAAGATCAGTTTCAGCAGCAGTTTCAACAGACAAACTGTCTATTTTTATCTTTATCTCTCGTAAACTTTACCGTCTTCCTCTTTAGGTCAGTTCAGGTAAAGCTTTGCAAATAGATGTGCATGTGGATAAAAACTGCAGCCCTTTCAAAAACTATACTTTGGAACACGTCTTCCACGGCTTTCAGGCCACTTCTGATGGTCAAAGTACCAGACATCTGCAGCCAAAAATCACATTTTCATAACTTAGACTTAATTGACAAAGGAACAGTTTCTGTCACTGAGCAGATTTGCTGCTAAATGAACCCCTTTGTGTCACCATTGAGTTGAGCTGATCATGCTCTGCCTCACTTTACCACTTGCTGAGCAGAAAAAGTGAACACGTTTATATGGCAGGCAGACTACATTCAAGGCAGACACTTCCTGGACAGCTCAACATAGGCTGATCTGCGTCACTCGTTCTTCCACAGCAGGGAGGAGCTGCTTATAGAGCAGAATTCACGAAGATTATCCAGACATTCATTAATCAACTGAAATATAACTTCAGGTATAATTTCAGTAATGTAATAGCATTATAGCATAGTTAAAAGCCCAACAAAGTTGACTTGCATGATATAGGCTCTTTCAAAATGTTTGTTGACAGTTATGTTGAAAATTAATATTTTTGAATTTAACATAGTCTACTTAGATGGATACATTTCGTTGACTGCGTCCAAAATAAATGGGCCATATTCTCTAAAGGACCTGGGCTGGCTACTTCAAACTAACAAAGGTAGAGCGCAAGTGTTTGGCTCTGAATTTGGACAGTCTAGCCTTCACAAGCTGTCATCTTGGCTTAACCGCTGTCACCTAGCAACCTTTACTGAGTAGTCTTACTAAAAATAAAGAAAAGCATCACATCATATGCACGAGATTACTCTAAAAGTTGCACCATGTCAGCAGAGGAACATTTTCATTTCCTGTGCCTGTGCAAACTCTCAGTCATCAGATTCATGGCAACCACAAATCAGGATTAAATCGGAGGAAACTTTTTCAGAAAAACTGAATGAAGTTTGATGTTATACATTTGCTTATCTCTGGCTCAGTAGTAATACATTAAGGTTAAATACCAGTATTCCAGTATAAAGGTAATTTTTGTTTCGGCCAAAGTGATTTGGTCAGTTACAAAGGTAACTGTTAAAGCTACAGTGTGTAATAATTACAGGGATATAAAGTCAGAAATTTAATATATTATACATAACTATGTTATTTATCATCACCTATGAGCTCAGCCTTTTAACCATAATATTTGCGTTGCCTTAGAATTCGTTATTTATAATTACATAGGAGCGGGTCTCGCAGCCATGGAGGCTGACATCTTTGCGCTACGGCAAGCGCAGAGGCAACAAACTAGCGATTGCGAGATCTCCCATGACGCTCAAAAATAACTACGGCAAGTTGAGAGAGATGAACTGAGACGGTACTGAACAGTAGATGGCAGTATTATGCCTGAGAAGCGTTTAGTCTGCCTGAAACCAAAGAAGAAGAAGAAGAAGCAGGTATACTGCGCCTCAGTAACAAGAAAGGTGAACAAGGCGGCAGGCGTGAGTGACTTTGCAAACTGTTTGGCACTGTGTGGCCAAACATCAGACGAATGGAGGATCATGCCTACTCTGTATCACAACGAAAAGCGGCGGACACCGAACCCCCGTCATCTAAGAAGCGGAAACACGACGAGAATAAACGCAAGCGTGACAAGAAACGGCAAAAAACACGGATCAACATTGGCACGACATTTACACGGTGGAAGTCACTGATGGAGGAAAAAGGTTTTCAAAGTGACGCTCAAGTTGCCAGTTTTCTCTTGGACAGGTAATTAATCCTACACACACAATTGTCTAATATCACTGCAGTTTTTGGAGTACAGGATGCTCAGACCTGTCTAAAACAATAACATGCTGCGGCGTGATGATGCTGTTCCTCTCCAGTATACTTATTCAGCAACGTCCCTGACGTTTCACAGGTAATGATTCAGTAATTTTCTGTAAAATAATTTTCTGGATATATACCTCGGTTACTTCTCTCCGGCTCCTTTGGAGATCTTCAAGCCTTTCCTCCTCTGCTCTCACCCCGCTGGCTCCCCTCTCTCGCCTGGCCCTAGCTGCACGGCCTCCCTGCCCTCGCCCTCGTCCTCTCCCTCTTCCTCGCGTTGTAACCCCCGTGCCACCAAAATGACTTAGACTCTGTAAACGGGGAATATATATTCTTCCAGCGAACACAATCTCGCTGTTAAACTAATGACTACAATTACTTCGTCTGTTTATATCACCATGCAAAGCAGCTCACCAAAACGTCACAACGATGTAGAAAAAATAACGGGTATATTTATTATCTTAAGTCTACATGAAATCTATACCCTACTCAGACTAATGAAATACTATCTGTAAAATTATCTATGTAAACAAACCTCATCACTTGAGAAGGTAGGTGATGTGGACGTCGTGGAAGAAATTTTGTCCCGTAACGCTCGCCGTACTGTTGGGGGGGAGAAGCGGTGGGGGGGAGATGTTCATGTTGCTGCGGTCTGCAGTCTGACCGCTAGATGTCGCTGAAAATTACACACTGTAGCTTTAAATAGGCCAAACACCAGTTCAATATCATCTGTCTGATTATACAGTATATCTGTATTTAGCTTCTACTCAACAAAGGCACAGAGAAAGACAGCAAGACAAATAATCAATGTTCGATGACACACCACAAAACAAATATGAAGACGCTGCAGAACTGGAGAGCACATTAAATAAAAGACTGCTGCATCATAGGTGCACAAAGGGCAGGCTGCAGATCTTTCCTCCCAGGAGACAAGGGGGGCAAGATTGCCCAGTCAGCTAACATCCAGCGAGGAGAGTGTGAGCATAGTCCAATCTAGTACTGACAAAGTCCTTTTGAAATTAAGTGATATCTTGATAAACGGAGCACATATATTAGTTTTAAAAACTATAAAATCTTAAAAAGTTTATTTTGGGTCTCAAAGTCTAATGCAGACATATTTGGTCAATGTTTTATTCCCCCTTACCCACCATTGACACCTAAACATGACCAAACTGCAGAGGTGTCAAGTAACGAAGTACAAATACTTTGTTACTGTACTTAAGTACACTTTTTAGGTATCTAAAAATTTTAGGTATCCATTACTTATTTTTCTTCCTACTTCTGACTTCTACTCATTACATCTTCACACAAGAATCTGTACTTTCTATTTATTACATTTTTAAAACAAACGTCACTCATGACTCTTGGCTTCGGTTTAATGTTTATAAATATTTATTTCACGTCATGTGTGCCATCCAATGCAGATCATTGGATCATCTAGTGAAAACTAGTGTAATTGGATGAGTCATATATTGCAAAAACTCATTGGTTTGCTAAAGGAAATCATCAGAAGCAAGCAGGTGTTCTTCAAACTGCAAACGTGTATTGTCTATGCCATGCTACAATGTAGGATTCAGAAAAAGATGTTGAAATATCTGAAAAGTCGGACACAGGCGAGAGCGTATCGGGAGATGGAGACCAACAAGACCTCCCTCATCCTTGTCCCTATACCAAAGAATTTTCCAAAATAGTCAGAAAATTGAGCTTTAAAATTCATATAGTGGCATCTGGCTGTTTTTTTTTTTAAAGTTACTTTATACTTTTATTCTTTAAGTTTTTGGAACACCAGAGTGTTTTTAAACTGCAGTATCTATACTTCTACTTAAAGCTACAGTGTGTAATAATTACAGGGATATACAGTCAGAAATGTAATATATTATACATAACTATGTTATTTATCATCATCTACGAGCTCAGCCTCTTAACCTTAATATTTGCGTTGCCTTAGAATTCGTTATTTATAATTACATAGGAGCGGGTCTCGCAGCCATGTAGGGAGACATCTTTGAGCTACAGCAGCGCAGAGCCAACAAACTAGCGATTGCGAGATCGCCCATTACGCCCGAAAGTAACTACGGCAAGTTGAGAGAGATGAACTGAGACGGTACTGAACAATAGATGGCAGTATTAAAATTATCTATGTAAACAAACCTCATCACTTTAGAGGGTAGGTGATACGGACGTCGTGGAAGACATTTTGTCCCGTAACGCTCGCCGTACTGTTGGGGGGAGAAGCGGTGGGGGGGAGATGTTCATGTTGCTGCGGACTGCAGTCTGACCGCTAGATGTCGCTGAAAATTACACACTGTAGCTTTAAGTAACAAATGTGTGGACTTTTGACACAACTGCCAATCTGTTTTGACCCATGGTCATCTAGCAAACACGTGATCCATCTTTAAATCTGGTAAAAATTAGGGACACATCTGGAGGAGCATCTGAATTTGGACAGCCTGTGCTGCACTGAGACTTACTGGGCCTACATTGAAGGCTGGGGAGGATGAAGCCCCTAAATTTGGACAAAGCCATTATGTAAAGGAAAACATACATAATCTACTCAGTGCTGCATGGTCTGGCTCCTTCTCCTGCTCCATGTTTTGTTCATTTCAAATCCCCTTGAAATGAACAGAACATGGAGCACAGGACAACAAGATAATCTACTGTAGAAAATACTGTATCCATTTCTTTAGAATATCCATGAAATTCTACACCCAAGAGTCTTTTTATTTAACCTTCAAATTTAATGTGAAGAAATAGTTTTTTTTTTAATCAAAACTGCCTGCAGTGGAGCATTTTCCATATTACATGAATTAACTGTCTGTTTAATATCATTCACATCATATGTGTTCTATATTTTTAGATTAACATTTATGTTATTTACTCTTTAAACTTAAAATAAATTTTCATTGTTTAGGGGGAAAAGAAAGAGTGAGGGATTTGGGGTGGAAGCCAAATATACAGTCTTTTTGCATTTTTTCCTTTATGGTGTCAACTACCTTTACTCTCTCCCTTCTGTTCTCCCACACACCACATGCCGCTCAGCCACTTGCACTGCTCTGCCCGCCTATTTAAAACACTCCTCAAAACATAACGATTTGCTTAGAAGGCTAAATATTGGAGAAATACTTATTAAGAATAGCTACTCTAGTTTATATTGATATGTTGCATTAAGGTCACAGGATCCAACCCCTGCTCCCCTTCAATTTATTTTTTTCACTTTTCGTGTTTTATGGGTAAATATAAAAAGAAAATTGTGTAATGCATGTTATCATTTTAAATGAATAAATAGAACGAAAACTATATAGTAAAATGCTGATAGCAGAGTAAACAGGCGAGTTCCAAAGAAGGAGATAAGGGAGTAGAAAAGGGGCTGCAGGATGATACGAGGATATTTACTTCAATCTCTTCAGCTTTATGAGAATAGCAGCTGAGAAGGCAGTAGGGGCTCTTTCAGTTAAATGTCACTGCTTTATTCGATGATAGCACCATTTCTCTCAACCCACTGAAGCTGCCTGGTTGGCCTCTCTAGGAGTTAAGGGCCTGTTCTGAATGCCACTCCCTGGTTTCTTCTGTACGGCCAGATCTTTTTTTCTCTTCAAACTTCAATCACTGTGGATGGATTTAAGCCCCTGTTTGTAAGGTAACGTTAAATTAAAGTTCATTGAAACAAATAATTTCTTGGTCAGGTCTATGGCATCCCCCCCTCATTCTTTCATCCTTTCCTCACAGTGCATAGGATCTGGTTTAATATGTTTATTGAGAAGGCTTTCTTAGGAAAACTTACTGAAAGTACTTTAATCTCTGCTACAAATCCCTTTATGCCAACATGTGTCGGCATTGGTTCAAAGATCATAATCGGGAAGCAACCGTCTCTCTGGAACATAAATCTACCACTGATCTGCTTACTCCACACAAGCTGTGACCATTTAAAAAAAAAAAAAAAAACCTCTGTAGCACAGTTAGAGTGCTTCATCTCATATTTATTATGTGCCATGGAATATATTGTGGAATAAGGTAGTGGGAATCCTCTTATGTGAGTCTAAATAAAGTTTTTTGGATGAAGTGTAATCTCTAATCCCGCCATGCCCTCCTATATCAGTAATAGCAAGGTCTTATCGTAAGCACTGCCATTTAGATTAAACAAACAGCGGCATCTCTTTGGTATCTTTCTGTGCAGGATGGATGGGCAATTTCAGAAAAAGGCTAGCAGTCTGGCCTGGTAGGAAAAGCAGAGTAATATCTCCAAAGCCACTAAATAGATCAGTGTGGGTCAAAGCTGACGTATTTTTTTTTGTGCAATGAATGCTTTTAAATCCAAGTGCGACGTCATGTTCCTGGCCAGCTGTGTTATCTCTGCTGCAGAGACAGAATGACAGAGATCTAAAGCTTCAGCCTCACACATTTCTATTCCTCTGGGAGTAAATGTAAAAATAGTGCAAACTCCAACCACAGACACATAAAAATCCTTAGTGGTGACTCCAGCCCAACTAAAAGGAAAACAAAAACAAAGCAGGAAAGCCAACTTCAAATACCCATTGGCTTATAATGCAATGAAAAGTCCCAAGAAATGTTTTATTATTTATATGCCTGGCCTAAATTTGTTGCCTGTTGCTAAGGATTTTTACCAGCATGTGGCCAATTACAGTTCAGACTCCGAATTGCCCTTAGGTACAATGTTAATTAGGGTCAGGAAGGGTCAGGTTGCAAAGCACTCTCTAAAATGAGCCGGGGAATCTCCGAGGGATATTCTCATTTGGGAAGAGGCCAGTTACATTCAGTCTGTGCTGCCTGTTGAGTGAGAAAGTGTCTGGCATAAGGCAGGTACGCAGGAATTAGCACACAGCTATTTAAAGAAGAGGACTTAAACGGCATAAAGAGAAAGCAAGCATTAATATATACATACATAGTGCTGCAATGGTTGTTCATCCCAGTTCAGGATAGCGCAAAACCCAAATCATAAACAGCTGAAACCACCTTTTTATACTGTCAAAATTATTGTTAAATACAAGGTGGAAAAAAAAATATATATATATATATATATTTTTATTCTAAGAGGGAACCTTTATTAATCTCTTCCAAATTAGAAGTTTGAATATGACATTTCAAAACATTTTGGTTGAGTAAAAGCCCATCCGTGGATATAGTGCATCTGAAAAGTATAACCAGTAAGTTATGTGACACCTTTATTCCAAATAGTATTTAATTACTCTCTTTCTAAAAAATAATATACACGACATCACATTATGAGTAAGGCTGAAACAATTAGGCGGATTAAATCGTGATTAATTGATTACTGAAATAATCATCAACTAATTTAGTAATCGATTAATTGTTTACTGGAGTTTATAGAATATAAAACAAGTCTTCAGCTGAGAAAGCAAACCCACTTTGAGCAGCAATTATACAAAAATAGTAAAATATATAAAAATTTTGCATTTTTCTTCTGTCAATATGTTCAATCCACAACTCCTCAGGTGGAAACGTTTTAGTTTTACCTGGTTTATTTTAGAGTAAGTCTACTTTAAGGAAGCTTTTGCAATGAAATTATTAATCGGAAAAAAAACTGACAGATTAATCGATTTGCAACATAATTTTTAGTTGCTGCCCTAATTATAAGAATGATTTTTTTTTTTTTTTTTTTTTGGAAGATGCCTTAAAATGAGTTGAAGGTTTATTTTTACTGTCCATCCTTGAGATGTTTCTACTGCTTAAAGTAAGTCAACCTGTGATAGATCCAGCTGTACAGACCTGATTAGGAAAGGCAGACACCATTCTATATTAGAGGGACGGATACATTGGCCTAAATATATTTTTTACTGATATTAGCAGCCAAAACCATTCACACATGCAAAACCATCCTCAGGAAGATATCATCCCTACAATAAAGCGTGGTGATGGCAGGAACGAGCTTAGGGATGTGTTCAGCACTAAGAACTAGTAGACGAGTCTGAACAGAGGGGATATGGCAAAATTCAAGGACATCCTGGATGAAAAGTCTGCTCCAGATTGCTCTGGACCTCAGACTGGGAAAACAACCACCTAAAGCCTGCAAGTCCTAAAAGCAGTAGTTTCAAAACCACTCTGTGATTGTCGTAGAGTGGCCAAGCCACAGTCCAGACTTGAATCTAACTGAATATCTCTGAAGAGATCCTGTTGGCTGTGCACAGATGTTTCCCACCAAACTTGATGGAAAGTGATTTTGATCAACTACAAAGTAAAATGACTACAGATTGTTTTCCTAATGGTAAGGGGCGTTAATAATTGCATAAGTATGATTGCTTAGTTCTCTATATGTATTTAAAATAAAAAATGTATATTCGGGTATTATGTATAGGTTTTGAGGAAAGAGATTATTTTAACACCATCTGGAAAGAGAAACAACTAAATCTAGAAAAAGTGTTTAGATGCACTGTAGCACTTATCCAAGCTGGTTCAAAATAATTTAATCCAATTTAATGCCAAGCAATTACATAGAAACGGAACGTTTTCTATACACTTCATGTAAATATTCTGTTATTCTAACTGTATGCAGTAGAAAGAACTTTTTCCTTAATTTGTCCAAAGCACCCTCTAAGGATCAATAATACTCTCAAGAGTCTATTTATCTCTGAGCTTTTCTTTTTAAACTCTGCTTGTTTCTCGTGTCTGTTTACCACAAACAGCTTGGCCTGAAGCCACTTTACCATATAATGACCTTGCCTTGCTGAATTGAACTTGTGAACCCGTCACACCTGCTCTCCTTCAATTTCCTGGACGGCCTCTTGAGTGAGGGCGCCATAATAGAAGGTGATTGTGAAAGAGCTACTATCAACCCTCCATGACTGTGACATCCTTCACTGCTAGTACCGCTGTGTAGGGAGGAATGCATTCAGCTAACGATGGCCTGTCAGTCCTGCTCGGCCTATTCTTATAAGGTGACATCAGCTGGTCTTGGTGACAAACAGCAGCAAGTTTGTGGTGTAAAAAACAGGCGTTGTTACCTACAGGACTTACTCAATGCGAGGGCGACAGTGCTAACTATCACACTGCCTTGTCACACTGAAAAATACAACAAGCTGAGGAAATACTGACTGAAACATACAGTACAGATTAACTGGGGGAGCACAGATCATTTGTACACAAAAAATTTTCTTAAACAAAAGCACTGCAGGGAGCATTCAAAATCTGGAGTGTCTGGTTGTTTTACAATAGCGGAGATACACTTTGGTCTTGGCAGCATTCATGGTGCGTTCACACCAAAAGCTTTTTGTGCATCAAAGCATCTGATTCATTTGATTGGTTGGACATGCGCTGCTACAAACAACAGAATATTTAAGTAGAATCTTTCTCGTTTAAAAAAAAAAAAAAAAAGTGTAAAAAGTTTTCCCAGCTTTGATAAGTTTCCCCAACTTATCAAAGCAAATAAAGCAAAGTCACTCTCTAGATTGCAACGACAGAGAGTGCAGCTTAACAACCAGAGCATCGAGGATCCAGAGTGTCTACACTCAAAATGCACAAGCGTCCAAGTTGAGACACTGGTTCACTTTTCAACTCTTAAAACACATTCAGTGCATAACTGTTAGCAGAACATTCCAGGTTAAACCTCTGCTTGTTTAAAACCTAGGTCATTGAAGGACTAATGATAAAATGAGGATTCATATACTACAGTCTACAGAACTTTCCAATGAAAACAGCCTGAACTGTCATTAATGTTAATGCATGCCAATATAAAAACAGAGCAAAAAAGAGATGATTAGATAGGATTTAAAAAATTCCATATATACCTAGCATTTTTCTGATAGGGTTTTTAAAGTCATTTTAAGCCTAAATAGAATTCCAACTCCAAAAACAATGAGCAGAAATAAACAAATGTTGTTAAAATAAAGATATTCATTTTGGCCTGCTGTTAGAACGCTACAGCTTCTGCAATCCACCCTTAGCTGACACTTCCAAAATACTCCCACAGGACATGCAATCCTGCCCCACATTGTGTTTGAGGAGAAACACCCAACTTGCATGAATCCTGTCTCTGTTCCATATGACTTTCCTGCGGATCACATTGGAAGAGCAGTTATCTAGGTGCCACTCTGGACGGACCAATGGCTAAGTGGACCTGGTGACTTTGGATCCACACTGCTGGGCTGCAAACCATACTGTTCGCAACATTTCTCGCTGAGTTTCAGGAGCTTTCAGACGCCTGAAGAGACTGGAGGTGTGAAGCTCCTGAGAACGAAGCACTTCCCTCTTGTGAGGCTGACACATTGAGCTGCTAAACACTGGAGAAACCCAGCTTTTTTTAAATGGATATCAGCAGAGTTAGAGGTCTGGCACATTTAGGGATAGATTGTTGAGTAAAACTATTTGTCATTTTGATGATTTTTGATCATTTATTGTGTTATCTATTGTGTAAAGACAAGTTAACGTAACAAGATGGGCCCCATGGTAAGCCACGCTGACAAGTTTTGAGCTGTTATTTCTAAAGCGAAAACAAGCTTTACTTTACTTAGCGTTAAACGATAATATAACGTTCATGTGTTTCCTCATATTCTCATCACATTTACATAACAGCGTTATCAAAAGTTAATTTGATCATGTTCCAAATTCTTTAAGATAAAATTTGGTTCTCATGCATAAAATCCATGTTAATCTGTGATATCATGGCATCATTTTAATCATTATGGTATTTACCACCCCTACTGGGGTAGGCAAGAAATATATCAAAATTGCAAAACACAGACGTAGTGGCGATAACTACAAGTAGCGCAAAACTATGAAAAAGCTGGGTGGTGACAATGAAGGCAGCTACTGAATATAAGTTAGTACTTCCTAGTAAATCCTGCAAAAAAACTTGATCAGAACATCAAGAAAATTCCCATTCCCACCAACCGGACACAGCATCAATCTAAGAAATATTCAAGTAAATACATATTAAGAATTAATTGGCTATACCTTTGGATTTAAATGAACACAAATCCAAGGTATTAAATGCTGTTTTCCTTGTAAGTGTTATTATAAAATTGTAAATATACTTTATGAACAAAAAAATAACAAAATGAACATAGACAAACTATACAAAAATACTAAATAATATGCTAGCAGGACTTGGTAATCTTTCAGAAAAAAGTGGTTAGAGCATACAGCTTGGAATCCTGAGGTCTTTAGTTCCCACTCCCACAGACTCACACTCTGGGTCCCTGAGCAAAGATCTTTAACCCCACAACGCTCCCCGGTTGTCGCACAATGGCAGCCAACTGCTCTTTAAGGGGATGGATTAAATTAAGTGAGTTAATTTAATTGTTCTGTACTTGTGACAGTTTAATGAAAATAAAAGCTGGAGGAAAAAATAGAAAAAACGCTGCATGCGACCAGAGTGGACTATAGACACATTTTTAAAAAACATCACATGTGACCTTGCCTTTTTAATTTGGTATATTCTGAAATCTTTTTTTCTGTTAGAATAGTTCACTTAAAGCTCTGTGCCGATCAAAAGTACAAGTAATTAACCGGTTAGAGCATTAAAATACTGCATAGTTCAAAGCTTTAACCCAAAATTACTAAAGAGAACATCTGTCACTATAAGTCTTCATGTGGATTTGCTAGATGTGAACTGATGACATACAAACCATTACTTTTTCATATCTAAAATATTATTAGGGTTCCTAATTTACATGACCAGAATTTAAAATTAATTTATCTATCAATTTATATGCAGTTATTTTATATTTGCAGGAGTTAAAATAGTTAAAGAAAGTAATAAAAAAGAACAGAAGAAAAATTTGGACTCCCTCTTCCTCATGCCGGAAGTGACTCATGCAGAATCTGAAAAAACAGATAATCCAGATTTCAAGAAGAGATTACACTTCTCTTTTGTAGAGGGGTAATGATAAGGAGCGATCTCACCAGGAGACCAAACTGGTAGGTGAGATATTACCTACTGAAGAACAGGCCAGTGATTTCAAACCCAGTTACATGGTGAAGGAAAAATAACCAGAATCAGAGACCATGTTTGCTCAAGGTCCCCAACCTGTAACTAACTGCTTTGCTTTAACTCAACAATGCAAGATGTGGATTTAATGGGGAATCTAAAAGTGTACCTGAGAAGATCATACAGCTCAGCAATTAGTTACATAAATAAAACAATATGTACACTTACTACACTTAGTAATATATTTTTTCTTGTTTATGTCTTAAAAGTAATGACCCCCAGAAATTCAGCTTTTTAAAATTTGAAAAACACATCTGACATCTAAAAGATGTTTTTTTTCCTAATATGTCATCATATGTTTTAGAAGTAGACTGCAGTATGTGGACTATATACAGTTTTTTTGGTTAATTTGATGTGGTATGGTTGTGGTGTTATATAACTCCAGGTCACTTTAGTTTCGTTGGCTTCGGTGTCTCATACTCCTTTGTCATTACCCCACAGGTTTTCAGTTGGGTTTTGGTCTGAAGAGGTTTCTGGGTGTTAAAAACTGGGAAGCTATTGCCATTTAATCAGGTATTTGGGACTTTTGTCAGTGTGGGCAGGGGCCGAGTTTAGCTGAAAAATCAAACCAGTATATTCGTTAAATTTTTCAGCAGATGGAAGTGAAATATGGCTGCTTTAACTTTGGACTTCACATAATTTGATCAGCATCAGTAAACGATCAGCAGCAGATCATGGCTGAAGTAAACATCACACTTAACCATGAGCAAACTGATTTCCTTGCCTCTCACATTTTTATTCAGATTCTGACATCTTTATTTACGGAAGAAATGCCCGATTAAAATTTGCCTTGAAAGAGAATTATAGACAAAGGAGCAACAGTAAAGCCCTTTTCTCCTTGGCAGAGGTCAGAAACATCTAGCATTGCTTCACCTAACATAGGGAACTGGACAGATGTAGCAAATTTCCTGAATATGTCTGTGATGGTGACGCTTAAAGCTGTGACTCCAGCTTCAGCCTAGGCATTTTGAATGTGTGAAGCTACAGTTTCCATTGTTGCACTTTTTTCTACAACATTTAATTCCTTCCACAAATTTTCCAACAAAATGCCTTAAAGCACTCTGAAAAGCCAGGTTTATTGTTAATGGACTTCTGCAGCTTATGCTTCCTTTTGCAGGTGACTGTGACTGTAAAAGGGAAAAAGTGTCCAGTCTGCAATCTTTTCAGGATTGCAGGCCACACATGCCAGAACAGATCTCTAATAATATTGTTTCTTGAGTAATATCAAGAATTTAAGAATTACATTTGAAGTCCTTTATAGCTGTAAGAAAATAATCAAAATGCTCAAAAAGAAATGCTAGAAGAAAAAAAAACTCAATCTTTGTGAAATAATCTAAACTTCACCTTTTGATCTCAGTTACTAAAACAGGTTGACTTTTGCTGGCATTCTAAATTTTTGTTTAGTGAGTCCATATATGACTGCATGATTCTCTACTTTACAGGAGTACTTATACTGTAAGATCTGTGAGCACAGCCAACAGGGGAAAAAAAATTAAAAGTTTCTTTCAAATTTCATCATACTCTCCTTTGACAGAGGAAGAGAAACTGCAATATGCAATTAAATGCAGAGGAGGAGATACAGAGATGGTGTCCGATTGTCAGGAAGTGACAAAGAAAGATGCTGTGAGAATCTGAATGTGAGAAACTCCCAGCAAGGCCTCCAGAAGAACTGTGGAGCATCATTAACACCATCATCTTCTTCACTTTCATTATTGTTACGTTTAGTCTTGTGGGGCTTTTTTCCCTTAGATAAATCCTTCACATCAATTGTCTCCATCAGCTTCATTTAAATAGCAAAAAGGCGGCACTGACCTGTTTAGCCTTCCAAAACAGATGCATGATATTTTCACAGAAAGTAATAAAAGCAGAAACGGGGCCCAATTCCCCATAGTTTTGAAGACAGGGGTAGTATTTCAGCTACACTCATCAATATGCAAAACATCAGAGCATATTTTGCCGCAAGAATTTTCACCACTGCACCCTCTAAAGATGTGCATAAACATCATATTTTTCCTCCTTCCTCTTAAACAAGCCTCCTTTGGCGAAGGGGAAGTATGCAAATGCTGCACAAACATAATCACATTTTGATGAAAAGCACCGGGATTCAAAGCAGCAAATTGCCCTATGTGATTTTAATACACTGCAGGCAATTGTCAAACGAAAAGAGGCAAAGAGAGAAAAACTCCAGGGCTGGAATCAATGCGCTACCTTTTATTTGCAAAGAGGTGAACAAAGTCCCAACACTGGATTACATTTCAAAGCACAGAGCCTGAAGTTTTCCAGTGTGGGAGCACAGAAAGGTGGCATAGCGTGGGAGAGAGGCATAATCATTATGACCGAACGGCAGGGTGGATGTTGGTAAAGGTATCCTCACTCTTCCACTTTCTGTGTTCCTCTCTGCCTGCAGTGTTCACTCTTCCTTCCTCTTTCTCAAGTTAGTTCCCTGGGCTGTCATTCCTGGGTTGTTAAATCCCCGCTCCTTTAATCTCCTTACTCAGCTACATCCTCTTTAAGGATGCACAACCACCAAGGAGAAACGTGGGATATGTCATCTTGGGACTGCTGCGTAGCAAGGCAGGGCAGGACATAGAGTTTGAGAGAAATACGTCGGCTAACATTGAGAAATTCTATCCTTGTCACAGAAAGTTAAAAGAAAATCAAATGTCAGTCTTTGGGTCAATAAAATATTGTTTTATATTTATTTTAGTTCTTTAATGACTTGGAGAATGCTGTTAAAATATAGTATATTTTTTAGTATGGCTGTTTCTAGATCTGGATTGTGTACACTGCAATGTCTCCAACCATTCATGGCTGGCTCCATCCTTTCTTTCCCAGAACCCAATTTTGACTCTTCACTCCATTTGCTTCTTTCTCTGAGGAAAAAACAGTCACTCACGGGTGAAAGAACAAGCATGTGCAAAAACAGTCACCTAATATTCAGAGCTAAAGTCATGTCAATGCAATCAAAAGCGATCCAAATTCTTTCCCACAGAGCACTGCTGTGAGGAAGCACCCATCAGTCATCTACAAGCTGTAGCACACAGCAGTAACATTTCAATACTGGTGCATCACCTGAGACTCTGGGAGATAAGTGTAATCCACTCAAAAATAGATCACAGCTTGCCCTGCATGCCACATTCTATTCTGCATGAGGAGAAGGCTCTAATGTAGATTTCTGGGTCATCTTTCATATGCACGTATTCCTTGAAGTTCAGCTGCACAGATTCTGATAACTCTTATTAGAGATTTATGTTGCATCCAGGAGCATTGTTAATGAGTGCAGTCAATTTAAGCAGGAAAACAGTTCCTAAACCCTGTTTTTTTCCCCTGCTACAATCCTCAACATACATTTTCTGTAAATAAACAGCAGGCAGTGCGTGGAGTTTACATACCATATCTGCAGCAACTGCACACACCAATTCCTGGCAACCTCTCATAAAGAGCATATATGTAAATAAAGAGCTCAATTTCAACGTGCAATTAGTGGTTTAGTGGTACCTGTTTCCCAGAAGTAGACAGATTTCCCATCGTCTGTCTGCGAGTAAGCCATCCAGAAACCACAGAGAAGCAATGCCACCAAAAGGTACCTGCTCCCCCCTGTCCTTTTCGCGGGGATTCCTCCTACACCCTGCCACCCCTGCCCCATGGTCCACCACAGGAGAAAAGTAAATCCACTCAGCTCGAAAGGTCAGCAAAAGAAGCAATGATGAAAAAACAACCAAAACAAGTCCAGAAGGCGACAGGAAGAGCAGCAGGCTTCAGTTTGAAGGAGAGGGTGTGATGAGGAGTGTGGGCGTGTACAATGGGAGAAATTATAGTGAAGGGTGTGAACGATTGGTCCTGCAGGAGTTGAGCTCCAGAACTTGTGATCTTGTGAAGGACAGAGATGGCAGTTTCCCCCCTTTTTAATCGTTCTGCTCCAAACTTGGATGGATGTTCTCAAGGAATGTGGTCAGTTGTGGGGACTGAGCCACAGTCGGATGGTGCAGCCGTCCTCCTCCATCGTACCCGCTTCCACTGATGCCGGCACTGCCTCTGTCCTCTGGCTGCGGAGCAGTGACAGTGGATGAGTGTCTGCAGTGTTGTTCGCCTCCCTCCCTTCCCTTCTTACTCTCTCTCCTCCTCTCCCATTCGCTCACTTATTCCCTGTGCCACCCTGCATTTCCAATTCCAGTTTTTTCAGGGGTTTTCTGCTCCCCTCTTCTTGTTTCATCCTTTTTTTCATTGTCTCATTTTTTTCTACTCTGAAATTCAAATATGCTCACACTTCTTACTTTTTCTGTCCCTCTGTCATCTTTTTCTCTCTCTCTACTGCATACTCCTACTCTTCTGCTACCACTCGTCTTCCCACGTGCAGCGCTGAGAGGGCGACTGGAGACCAGCAGGGATCGCACTGGACGGACGAGCTCCTGCAGAGCAAGGCTCCAGGGATCAGAGAGGCAACGAGACGAGATGGGCTTAATGCAGAGTGAGAGAATGTAGAGGGGGGAGGGGGTGAATGGGGGTAAAGCAAGAAGGAGCAAAACGGAAAGCAACGAGGGAGAGAGCTTCTCTAAAATGGAGTGGGGGTTTATTGTGCTTGAGAGAGAAGAGGTTGTGAAGAAAAAAATGATGGGGCAATGATACCAAGGACTCAGTTGTATTATATTTATTTCATTTAAAAACTTTTAAACCAGGATTTACAGAAAATTATTAAGAAATGCATCTACAGTATATTTGATATTTAACTATTAGATTATTGAAACAGAGCTGCCAGAAGAGATGGCATGTCCCATTTATTGAAGATTTAACACATCACTTCCATCTTTGGATCATTATTAAGTAGCTGTTTTTTTTAGTATGTTCCGTTGTTCGAAAGAAAAAAAAATAAAGAAATCTGAATGGCATATTCCAACAACCCGTTGCATTTAGACATCTAAATTTGGAAAGAAAAAAAAAACATGCTGAGGATCTACAATAGTACAGAAGTAGAGTTAAACTGATTTAATGTGGCTTTTTTTAAGTTAGAGGAATATTTATAATCACAGACATATTGGAATTTCAAGTTAAGCCAAAGCTCAAGTTTTATGAGTAGTTTCATATATTCAGGCTAGCTTTAATGATGTAGTGGATACAGTTAGCTATTTACACAATTTGAGAACCTAAGTAGTGATTTTTGCTTAAAAGCAACAGACCAAGTTTTGGTGCAGACCATTTCTATCCCTGTTTGACCAGCCCATGCAATTTGTCTGAAGATGCTTTCATCTGGATAATGCACAATGCCACAAAGCTCAAATCACCTCATACTGGTTTCTTGAACATGTCATCAAGTTACGTGTACTGCAATGGCCTCACAGATCTCAAAGCAACAAGGCAAATCTGGAAAGAGTGGAACTTTCTATCATGGATGGGCAAATTAACTCAGGAATGAAAGCAGAACAGAACTAGAAAAGTTCTTATGATAAAAAGTTATCCTAGCAAGACCAGTATAATTATTATTACTGAGCTATCCTGAAAACAAGTACTTCCAAAATAAATCTCTATCTAAATCTTTGCTCCACTTGCCTTCAACAAATGCTTTTTAATCACATGAAACCTTTCAATGAACTGGTTTCATCTACATCTCTGTTGTTAACTCGCATAGAGGGGAACAGAACGAGGGAAAAGAAGCTTAGACATAAAGATGGGTTTCCTTTTGAAGTTCTACAAAAAAAAGAAAGAAACAGAGCCATTTGTCTTTTATTACCTGACAGATGAAAGCATACACCCCAAAAAGACTACACTATTAAACTTTGCAGCTTGTGTAAGATACAAAGGTATTCAGGAGAAAAAGGTGACTTAAACCTTGTGAAAAATAAAGCTTTAAAGTGACATCAGCAGCTTACAAATAAAGCAGAGATATTCGTTTCCATGTCAGTGAGGCTGTAAGATGTTCCTTTTTTTCATATTAGTCTTATTTGCAAAAATAATTTTGCTGTCTTGCAAGATGGTAATATTTAACAAGTCATGGCAGATAGAACAGTTTATTGCTGATTTGGTTTAGCAAAGTGCAGAAGCTGCTGGATGCTGGATGCCACTTTAGAGTAGTAGCTGTGTTTATGGCAACTAAACAGACATAGGCAGTAAAATAAATGGTAGGTTTAACTGCTGCACACAGAGAGAGGTGACAATGGGAAAAGCAGCCTGCCTGTGAAGCCCATCCATTTTTTTTTATAATAATAAAAAAAAAAAAAAAAAAAAAACATGGTTTTACTAAATAAAAATGAGTGCATTATATACTGTGCGTTGTTGTTTCAGACTGGAAATGGAAACAAAAATCCTTGTTTGTATCCACAAGCTTACCCAATAAACTCACTCCTGAAAGTATGCCTGTGGTTTGCATATACTGTTTTCAGTCACTGAATAGGGAGTAACAACACAGCATTTAAAAAAACTGTGCCATCGGAACAATGTGATGTAGTAAAAGGCAAAGTTGTTCATGGAGGACAACTTTATATCCTCGCCATTGGAACAAGGCCGACACACGATCAGCATCAACTTACAACTGTTTGGAGGTGCGCAACCTAGCGCAAAGGCTGCTCGTGTAGGGCAGCGATGGCATGATTGCATAACTTGTGGTGCTTGGACCCCCCCCCCCCCCGCTGTGCTCAATGCAGTGAGTATAGAAAAAGCCTTAAAAGATCCTAGGAGATGCATCATGTCTTTAATCTCTTAAATTGAATTTACTGTGGTTATTTATACCTACTGTAGTTCCTTAGGCCTAACAACCAACCAGCAACAATGTGCTGGTAAAGATTCTCAGTCATCCAGGTCATAGTCATTCCAAAAAAAGAAGTTGAAAAAAATCCACTGGACTTTGTTTCAAATTTTGAAGACATTTCGCTTCCCATCTAGGATGCTTTTTCCAATTCAAAATGTCAGGAATAGTGTCGAGTTTGAGGTTTCATACAGTAGCCAATCAAAACCTTGTTTTTGTATTGAAAACATGCAAATTAAAATGGACGAAGGGGTCCACCCCTTGGGTATGGGGCATTGCAGGCTAACAAAAGAAGCCAAACGGCCCCCATTCCAATCAAAGTGTCTGAGAGGGGGGTCGTTAAAGGGAATTGTTGGCGTGGCTGAATTGGTGAGGTTCTTCACTCTCCTGTACAGGGGCTGGGATGATAACGGGAAGGGATCAACTCAATTGGTGCATTGTAGGTTTTTCAAAGCTAAAACCTGAGTTCACCCCCTCTGTTTAAGGTTGGTTTTTCTTTCTTAACATAAATGACTTCCTTCACGCCCCTCTCAAACCACCTATTTTCTTTGTCTAAAATGTGAACATTCTGGTCCTCAACAAAATGTCTTTTGTCCGTAGGGTGTAGATGTCCCACAGAGTCTTGTCCCGAGGAGGTCGCCCTTCTGTGTTGGGCCATTCGTCTGGAGAGGTTGTTTGGTTTCTACAGTATAAAGATGAGAGCATTTCTCACAGCACTGAACTGCATACACCACTCTGCTCATATTAGGTCTGGGGGTTATGTCCTTAGGATGCACTAGTCTCGGTTTAAGGGTCTTGTTTTGTTTGAAATGTACTGGCATTTTGTTTTTGAAGAAAATCCTCTTGAGATTTTCAGAGACTCCAGCAACATAATAATAAATGTTTTTGCATTTAATCTTCTCACCGTTATGTTCTGCTGCGTGTCTTTTCGATTTCCTTGCTGATTTGACAAACACTCAGTTTGGGTATCCGCAGGTTTGGAGAGCATCTTTGATGCGTTTCTGTTCTTTATGCACCCCTTCTGTTTTTGTAGGGATATGCTCAGCGTGATGTTGTAAGGTTTAAAGTTTGTGTTCCAGTGGGTATTGCGAGTAAAAAAAAAAAAAGATATTGGTCTGTGTGAGTAGATTTCTTATACAATTCCATGTTGAGGTTTCCATCTCCTTACATGCTCACCAAACAGTCGAGAAAAGGCAGCTTATTGTTGTTGGCAGGAAAAAACTTCCTGGATGGGAAGCGAAACCTCTTCAAAATTGGAAACAAAGTCCAGTGGATTGTTTTTAACTTCTTTTTTTGGAATAACCAGCAACAATCTTCCCTTTTCCCATGTTACTGTAGCAACAAGCAATCCAACGATTGCAGCTATGAGATTCAGCAGCCTGCCTCTAAGAAGACATCATGCAAAGAGTTGTTTGCCTTTCATTTTTTTAACAATACCTTGGCAGGTAGTTAAGTAGAAGTAGAGATTTACACTGAGGCTTACTTTAGGAGAAGTTTGCTCAAATCTTTAAACTGAATGTTTTTATCATGCGATTTTAAACTGAACACTCAGTCTGCTTCACCAACTTTAACCCTTTGAAATTAAAATATGAAATGTGGCTGACGTTTGAAAAAGGGTTTACAGTACAAGAACAGCTGATACCAAAATTTATAAATTCTGCTGATCCATTTTGTTGTTTCTTCATTTTGAGAGGTCTAGTATGAGTATTTTGAAAAACAATAATCGCTTGTAACAAGGAATGAATTGTGTTTAATTCCAGCATAAATAAAGGAAATGTGTTTTACAAGTAATCTTTTTCACCAAAAGCGGGTGCTAAATCATTCTGTTAACAATTAGATTTTATAGAGATATTTAATATAGTTTGATTAATTATCAATAATTACAGTCAAAGACTGAAATTGTTGACATTTACTTGTGCATAAACAAAACTAATTTCCACAACTGGTTTGGATCTCCACATTTGTTGGTAAATTGAGGTAATAACCACTGACTGGTAACATTTTGTTTATCAAAATCATTAAAGGCTGTTAGTTCTGAGAGCAGCGCTTTTCAGACCAATTGTTTATTTGCTTCTTTTATAATGCTTTTATTCCTTCTTTTTGTATTATCCTGTATCATCCACTCCGCTGTTTGATTTTTACCTTTTGATTTAGTCTATGTTATGCTTTACATTTTTTGAACATTAGCTTCAACTTTTTTCATTTAACATTTGTTAGAGTTTTTATAACCCCTGATTTTTTAACCCCTGTCGATCTTTAACCCTTGTTGTAACCAATCATATGTACTACATCTTCAAAAAGGTATTTTATGCAAGTGTATTATGTGCTTTGCTCAGAAATGTTAAGTGCCGTCATACCTGTCAATCTAATTAAACGTTCAACCATAAAGATTTACAAATGCCCACATAATCTATGAGGTTCTGTTGAAGAGCTACAATGGTTTGTCTGTTAATGTTGTCCTGTTTGCATTCCTAAGTGTGAGATGAGGCTGAGGCTGCATGAGGACGATGCATTCATATGCTCCAGCTTTGGCACAGTGAACCTGTCATACAGAGTTTAAACTCAACTGTACTTGAATGTGGCAGTTAAAAGGATTCACAAATCTAGTTAGTAGTAACTTTATTGCAGACTTGACTTGTTCCAAATAACAGCATTGAAATAGATCAATACAACTAAAAGGCATGGCTACAAGCGTTCATTGATTTTTTTAAGCCCATATAAAGAGCAACAGCCATTTACTGAGGGATTAAAGAAGTTCTTTCCAAAGGGGTAAGCTTTATTAACTGTATGTCTGGGAAAAAAAAAACCTAAACCTCTGTCCCCGTCATGCAAACTTATTTTCAAAAGAGTCCCAGGAATTTCATCTAACTGTACAGCAAAAGCACTTAAAAAAACCATCAATTATCTACACAGCTCAAGAAAATAGAGGGGAGACACAAATAACACATCCTATATCTGAATGAATAAAATATTCTCATTGAATACTTTGTTCTGTACAAAGTTGAATGTCCTGACAACAAAATCACACAAAAATCAATGGAAACCAAATCAGCCATGGTGTAACAGTTTGCAGCACTGAGAGCAAGAGGATTCCGGGTTAGATTCCCGGCCCAGGGTCTTTCTGCATGGAGTTTGCATGTACTCCCCATGTATATGTGGGTTCTCTCTGGGTACCCCAGCTTCCTTCCACACTCAAAAAACATTGCTGTTAGGTTAATGGGCTTCCCTAAATTGTCCTGTGAGTGTGGGTGTGCACGATTATATGTCTTTGTGCATTTCTGTGTTGCCCTGCGAAAGACTAGGCACCGGTCCTACCGTGACTCTGAAAAAATAAGCAGGAGGGGATGGATGGATGTCAAATGTATTAACCAATCGAATCCTGGATTTGGAATCACAAACAAAATTAAAGTTGAAAAACCCAGTCTGATCAAACTTCATTTGAGCACTAAAGAACCAACAGTAACACCTTAAGATATGTATGATCAGCACATTATTGAGAAATACTGCCCCCCAAACAATCTGACAGAAATGCAGAATTGACATTGTCAAAAAGTCTATGAATGATGGTATGGTATTTTCAGTTTAACGATTCCATCAACTACTCTTTGGGTTAGACCAGCAGTAAGATTATTCTCTAAATATTATAAATATATGTTAGATGCAAAAGACAAAATTCAAAACATAACTAATTAACTTCTTTCGAAACAATAAGTGGTCATTAGAGCACTAAAGATTGGTCATTGGGGTGCTGGTCCTGCATCTGAGCAACTATTTTCGATTTTTAACATTAACTTGTTGAACTCGGAGTGAAGAAGTGTCTTGGAGAAAAGAAAGTGTTTCAGAGAAAAATCCATCCACACAACCCTTACTTCTTCAACTACTTACTAAATTTATTATGGTCTTTGTGATTATTAAAATGGATGCCAGTGATTATTAATAGGTCAGTTCTTCATTTTATTACAAAGTAGCTCCATTAAATTTCCCCCTATCCATCTTTTGTCACTGATATGTGTGGGTTGGTGCCTTTCTCCAGGAGTCTATGGGTGAAGGGTGAGGTAGTCCATCACCGCAAGGTAGTCCAACACAGCTAAGGGCAATTCAGAATCACCAATTAACCTAACAGTCACATTAGGACTTTAGAAGGAAGCCCGAGCACCAGCCGAGAACCCACGCCGAACATTCAAACTCCATGCAAAAAGATCTCAGGCCAGGAATCCAACCTTAAGCCTTTTTGCTGCAAAATTAAAAATAGTACAAACTGCCCAACTAAAATTCTGATTAATATATCTTTAGACAGATATATGTATTGATATAGATACCAACAATACACCCTTCAAATCCTCTTTACTATCTATCATCTAATGAGTTGAATATTTATTGTGACAAACCGAAATCAAAGTAAAGAACACTGGCGAGGTGCTTTAAACTTTTTATAGTTTTTTCGTTTACTTGACACCTGTGGAGCTGGTGTTCAGTTTCTTCTTTCTGTATGACTGATTCTGTGGCAGATGGCAGCTCACAGTGGGCCTGGTTCTGCTGGAGGTTTGTTCCTGTTAAAAGTGAGTTTTCCTCTCCACTGTGGCTACAAGCATGCTTGGTGTGAGGGGTTGCCTTGAGTGAAAGAGTCGTTGCAATCAACTGGTTTTCCTTAGATAGAAAGCTATAAACCAATCTGTCTGTATGATCTAGTTGAATTGTCTCTGTCAAGGGCCTTGAGATGACATGTGTTGTGAATTGGCACTATATAAATAAACTGAATTGAATTGACATAAGAACAACTAATCATCACAATAAAATGTATTTTCCTAACCTATATACCCAAAACAATTATGAATTCTGTACCAAATACAAAGACTTGACGCTATTTAAAACAGAAGGGTCCTTCATTTGTATGTAACTCAGAAAACCTTGCACTATCAATAGTTGAAGAAATGCCAGCAGATGATGTTATGTTGGAATGTTTCCTTTGCTCCATTTCTGCTGTAAAAAGTCAGCTGTGAACAGAAAACTGCAATTGGACAGATGGAGAATCAGATGGAAGAAACGTGTGTGTGGAACCAGCAGGGTGCAAACTTATAATCAGCTGCCACCAAAATACTGGCAAAGAAATTTATCAGCTGATGACAAATGTGTCTGTGCTGCAAATCAGATTTGCAGCTGATCTGATTATGAAGAGAGCATCTCTCAGTTTACAAATATTTAATCAGAGAGGTTCTGAAAAGAGCCGTTTCAGTCTCCAGTGGACATAAAAGCTGGTTCAACAGCGTCATTACATGGTAACCAGACAAACAGTTTAACACTTAATACATTCGCCTTTTGAATCACTGCTAACATTTCACATCAATGTATTGCAAATGACAAGTATTATATCAAATAAAAGTTCACTTGTAGCAAGGTCTTCCTTCAGGTTAACAAAGAATCTTCCCATTTATCAACTATCTCATCTAGCAGAAACTCTACTAAACTGATTAGATTTTACATTTTTGGATAAAATGTGGATCCAAATGTTTTCTATAGGGCCTCAACATACCATTTATTGTAAAATGCACAAAATAACATAAATTAAACTAGAATTTAATGTTAAAAAAGTAACTGATTTTAACAGTTACTATAACGAAGGGATCTTCTATTCTATTGTATTTTCTCATTACATAAAATTCAGTTTTTAAAAGAAAAGATTTTTTTTATCTGCCTTTTGGAACACATCTGAAAAAAGCAGACTGGGGCCATTCAATTTTAACACTACAGAAAAGGGTGCTCAACCAGTAATTAGAGCAGCACATTTAACAAACAGCAGGGAAGGCTGCCTCTGAACAATTTGCTCTCATACTGCTAATTTACAGCAAGACCGAAAACAAGGAACGATCAATCCTTATAGATGTCAGCAATTTAGATGATTAGTCAACTTAATACCCTTGCCTAGTGCATAAACAGAAGCCAGCTGAACATTACTTGTTGGAGTTTAAATATTTTCACCTACTGCCAAAAGGATCCGTTCATCAACAAAATCCTGTTCTTTGATTAGGAGGTGGTGTTTTCGTTTTCACTGCAAAGGGGACTTTAGGCTGGATGTGAATATCTACTTAAAGTCCTCTGGTTCTTCTAAATTAAAAATGTTACTAAAGCAAAAGATACTTTTTATATATATATATATATATATATATATATATATATATATATATATATAAAAGCCTTTTCATAAATCAATAAAAAAACTTATTTTCAGAGAGCTGCTTGTTAGCAGAATGTTAATTAAGGCAAGAGACCTATAAACTGTTTTCTAAAAAGGATTGCAAAACAAAACTACATTAATGTGGAAGTAAAGCTACTAAGCACAAACTAAATTACCAGTGAACCCTTGAAGGCAAAGATTAACTTTTTAAATCTCTTTGTATTATAGATTTAAATATACTTTCTCCAATTATTCTACTTCCTCAAAATTTATTTTTGATGCACTTAATTATACCATGTTATTTTAAGGACATTTCTTTTGTTTGTATTTTTTGTGTTTGATTTAAAAAATGTTGCCAATTTATTTAATTCCTTTGGGAGTGAAATATCTCTGGCAATTAAGATACTGGAAAAAGTAAACTAAGACAGAATGCTTTACTCAATTTTGATCCCATATCCTCTTTGTTTATGGTAGCTGCGTTACTCAATCTGCTGAATATGTGTTTTTATATTGATCAACATTAATAGCATCACAATCACATCTTTGCATATATATGGAAATCTGTTAGCTTGTCTATATGAAGCAGATTTTCATGCTCGGAATAGTTGCAAAACAAAGAAAACAAACAAAAAAAAACATAACCAGTTGTCTTGGAAACTGGCTTTCAATGATTTGATTTTCTAGATATAATTTTAATTATATACAGTAGCTTACTGTTCCATTAAAAAAGCCATGCAATATTCTTATCAGGATAACATTAAATGTGAATTTTAAACAATCTAGCTTTTACTTAAAACCTACTGTTAATAATTTCTGCCCTATACAGGTAAAACGCTACCTTTAATTAGTTTCTTTTTTATGTTTTTAAAGAGAAAATATATCACAATGTTTGTATTTACTTGCAGCAATAATTGAACATGATATTGAGTCATGAGATCCACTGCAGGGTTCCAGTATATAAAAGGCACTGGACAACATGTAAACTTTAACGCAAAATTATTCTGCAAAATATTTTTGTGTTAAAAAAATCTACACTGCTTATCTTGCTTAGATGCAACAGTTTTCTGTGATCTCCAGGATCCGATTTATAACAAAATATTTTTAAGAACAACAAATGTATATGCACACCATTCAAAAGATGAAAAAAATGCTCTGATATTTTGTCTAACTCATTTTTATGATAAATTTTTCTTTGTTATAGCTCTGAGGCCATAACATAAAGCTACTTTGACGGTTAAAAGAAAGATAACACTGAGAACTGTGATCCAACTTATTGCTGAAGGATTATACATTACTTCTATAAAAGGCATATTTTAGATACATGTGATTAAAGGTGACTCAAGGTTTTTAAATACACATAAAATATCAGTCAGTATAGCTGTCTTGTCTCCAATGATGTGCCACTTCATAATTAAAAAGAGCTAAAAGTTAATTTAACACAGATGAAAATGAACTAGCTACCATTCTTAGTTCACAAACCTATAAATAAACTAGTTTCAAGTTCATTTGGAAAATTGAGCAACAATCCTACACAAATCAAACCTCATAGTTCACTCTTTAAACACGTCATAATATGTATTCAGAAATGGAAACTACTGGATACAGTCAAAGTGCAGCAAAGCCTTTATGTAGCCATTAGACAGAACTTACAGGTACAGGTACATTCAAGTTCTACTAAAAGGATCTGAATCAAAAAGGATTCTTACGTTCCTTATTCAGTAGTAAATATTTCCGACAATAGCTTGGATGCTTTAACTCAATGTGTTACTTTAAAATTGAAGTGGAAGTGGCTGACATACATACTTGTTTGTAAAGTCCTGTTGTCACAATTTGCACAAAAACATGAGTTTTTTCTGTCCAAGTTTTCCTGTGTTCATTCATAAAACTCTAGCTTTAAACTCTAGCCAAGCGCTCTGAAAAATTGGCATCAGAAATACCAGTAGATGAGCCTGAATCGAATAGACTAGTACTAGCAGTAGACCTGCTGGTCTGTCATGCTGTTTGCCGTAATAAGTGCTGTAAAACTAGTTATCCAATGAAAAGTGTCATTATCAATTAAACGCAAATGTGAGCTGTATGTGTCGCTCATTATTGTCAGAGTGAACGTAGCTCTTGTTCACATCCATTACTTTAAAAATTACCTGTTCAGTTCACAGTTCATTGAACGTGTTCATGCACAACACTTTTTGTCTCCTTCATAAATGTATTTATCTTTGTTCTCATAAAGGCTGTGGAGACATAAGTTCTTATTCTAAGAGTTTTTCCTCTGCTTAAAAGAAATCCTGGATGCAAAGTTTCTTCAAACTATACATTAGTAGAGAATTGGAGTGGAAAACACTATTGTTTCTGAGCTATTGTATATAGTGTATGGTGGAAACACCAGACACACAAACAGCCATTTCAAAAATTCCTGCATATACAAAAATTAGACCAACACAGCAACATGAAAAAAAAGTTCAAAGAAAAAAACTGCACAGAAGAAAAAGCTATAATCAAAGAGAGCCATATACACAAATAATGTTAACACACAAACTCTCAAAACACACTAAAGGGAAAATGTTGCTTGCAACAAAAGAAAAAACAAGTTAAGAAAAACTGCAATCTAGCACTATATATTTGGGGTGCTCTGGACCAATAGGGCAAGATCTGTCAATTCTAGGGATGTACAGATATGTTAATATTGTCCTCATGGCCAATAATATATATTTACCAATATCATAACTCAATAACTCAATTTCCTTAGTCCTGAACCTCATCCCTAACCATATAACAGCAATTCCCCTCATAGGGTCCAAGCATTCCAACAACATGCCATTTTTACAGAAAATATACCTTTGGGTACCCAAAATGTAGCCTATTTCTGGGAAAGTGTTTCCACCAGGTAATAAATATATGGCCACACACAGTTTAAGGCAACAAGTAACCCAACAGTTATGTTTTTAGACTGTGGGAGGAAGCTGGAGCCTCCGGAAAGAACCATGCAGAAGGATCCTGGATTTACACCCAGGAACTTACTGCAAGGCAATGTTGCTACAAAAAAAACAAAAAAAGAAAAAAAAACACAAAGAAATGCATTTAAATGACTTTAAAATGTGATATTGAAATTGATATTTATATGCCATGTTAAAGATAAGCAGATATTCATTGTATAAGAAATCCCTTCTAAAAAGAGTAAATCCTCAGGACAGAACCAGTGTGTCGTACTGTATCTTTTCAACTGGTTAAATACTGTTAGCTAAACATTGCTTCAGACAATGTTGATTCAGCAGAGTTCATAGCGGGGTTTGTACCTTATTGTTAAAAACAAATGCTGACCAAGTACTGGTACGATTCACCTTTCTCACCCCAATTATAGCTGCATGGGGAACCTATAGCTGACTTTATTACCTGGAGGTTTCCTTTTGTTTTGCTTGGGTGTCACTTTTTAATGTTGGATGTCAGACAATGCACCAAGCACTTGTTCTGCATATACATATTTTGCATTTGTTCCAGTATAAATACAGCGTCTTTGCTTGGTACATGTCTGCATTGGACCTACAGGGCTGTACCGGATACTGCTTTCCCATTGTTTACCATAAACAGTTCATAGGATGTAGTTTGCCTGTTACCATATACTTTCTCACGAGACTGCAAGACTGTGATGAAAGGTTAATAAATAGAAGCCATTAGCTAGGCTGCCTTAAAGGAAAAAAACAAAAGAAATGTTTTTTCCAATGAGCATTAAAAGTGGATTTTGACTGCCCTGTATTATAACATTGAAACAATGAAAACATATGTCATTCACCTAAAATATGTTTTTATACCAGGACTGAACTGATCTAATTTGATTTTACATTTCTTAATACAGGGTGGACCCATTGTCTGCTATTGTGCCTCATGATAATATTTGTTGTAAAATGCCACAAAATAACCGGAATTAAACTTAAATTAATGTTAAATTAAATTATTTAAATATTTAATCATCTGGTTACATAAAATTCTGTTTTTGAAAAAACAATTTAAAAGCTTGTTTAAAACCACTTTAGGCGGAAATGTTTTTCTGTTCTGTTATGAAGACACAATGATGACAATATTCTAAATTTACATAGTTCAAATGTGTAAAGATGTATATTTGTTTAGGGGATTCAAATATGTTTCACTGTAATTTATCTTTTCAGTAAGGCACTTATTACAGGCTACTTGTCTCAATTTCTTCAAGGTTTAAACTTGTTTACCACCTCTACTGTAAGCATGTGCTGAGAACAATATAAACACCCTCTTTAATGCTTTTCTTTTAATTTGCAGTAGAAAAACATTTTCCCCGGAGTATCCTTAATGTGTTATTGTTCCATTTTCTGCTGTTGTAGGTTCCTGTTATTTAATTCATCATTAGCCCTTAGTTTGCAGAGGTTATACTGCATTATTCAAAAGTGCTTCCTTGTTTTTTTCCCCTCCTTGTAATTTGCTTATCAGGGATTTACGGTTTGTTCTCTAATAATTAAGAACGGACTGAAACAATCCATCAGCAGTATTGGTGGTGCACTGAGGTCATATTATATTTTTACCTCTGAGCAGGGCTTTAGGCAAGTGTTTGCTAGTCCTTGTGTTTAAACATTTAAAATGTAATTCTACATCACATTCTAGTTATAGAAAACACAATCTTAAACAACTCGTTTGTAAGATGAGTTTTTTCATAGACCACAAAATGGTCCATCAAGGTATATACCATCAAGGTACAGTATATCTGAAAGACATGAAGATATGTTTCCCATTAAAATAGGGAGACTGGAAACCTAAGCTAGTTTTATTAATCTCTCTCATCCATTTAGAAAAGAATTATTATAAAAAAAAACAAATGTGAGTATACATCTAAGCAATGCGCTGACACAGGAAAAACAAAGTAGATGAATAGTAAGCATATTTAGTTTATGATTGTGAGCAGTTATAAAAAGAGTGAGATTAGAGACTTAATTATATTTTGTTTTTAGTCATAATTACTTAGAAGGAATCAAAAAATGCAAATGGGTACATTAATCATTTAAGAATATTATGGTCAATATCTGTTAAAAATTGAAAAAACTAAACTATAACAGTCTTAAATTATCCAAACTTTAATGTTGCTGTAATTTCAGTGGATAGGAGACCAAGAAGGCCATAATGAGGAATTAATGAATATATATAAATTATACCAATATTTAATCTAAATGTTTAGAAATTATATTTAGTTTAAAAAGTTTTAACTCAATTAACTACAAAGTAGCACAAATCCAGAGGTTTTATTTTTTGTTCAAAAAAACATACCCTTGAACAAACTAAGTAACTTTTCAACCTTCATAATATATTTTTATAACTTAAGATTATACTTCAACTTACATCTAGTTAAAATGACATCTCTCATGGCCCGAGGGGTTCTGCATCTCTTTCACCGGGACTAAGAAGCTTTGAGGAGGATGTCTGTGACACTGCCACACTAAGGGGCGGTACAGGAATACAGACAAAACCAAAATTAAACGTTTCTTATTTTCAACATCATCATATGACTTTATTAATTATCTCATTTCTGTTTCCATTGCCACTGGAAACAGAAATGTATTTCAATCCAACTGCAGACCCGGAGATCTGGGGTCCGTTTCGCAAAGCAGGTTTACTGTAAACTAACCTTTCTAAACCTGATATCAGGGATACTCTAACTTTTCCGGTTCACAAAGAGAGTTTTCTCGACCTCTGTTCCAGTCACCGGAGCAACATTCTCCCAAGCTAACCTGGTCGGGAGTAGGTTTTGTTTAATAAACCCAGTCCGCTATCCTTACAACTGATCATTTTGTTTCATTTCCTGATTTAGTCAAGATACTTTTTGTACTAGTGTTGTGCGTAAAAAAATAAATAAATAATTTGCTAATATCAGACATTGCATGTCCGTTTGACGAGGATCTTATTGAAGAATGATCAGCATTTTTTTTTTTCACTGAGAATTTAATATGCATAGGGAGAGGATTATACAACTCAGTTGGCAGGATACTTGTTTTTCATTTAATATTAGCAAGATGAAGATAATTTTATTTTTATTTATTTTTACAGTTGTCTACATGAAGGACATCTGAAATTATTTTCAAAATACACAAATTAATTCCACGGGCGGTTGGAGTACTTTAGGGTTAGGATTGGGATTCACTCTGTGATAAATACCTACTGAGCTTACTGGCACAATCTAAAACTATTCAATGGGACTGAAAACCACTAATGATGACCTTTTATTGGGATGATAATATCCAAAGTGGCTGCAAACAGACACTCATATTTACTGTGTGATGGAAGACAGAATCATATTAAAGAGGAATGCCATGAGATGATGAACAGGTCCTAGCTATTAGAACATCTTTATTTGCGCCTGCTGGCAGATGATTTTACCTAAATACGTACATAGATCCACTACCATTCAAGACATAAAACTGTAATGTTGCGGCAGTTGCGACATACTATGGCAAGTTGTTTTGATTTATATTAGTTTCAATGAATATGTATTCCTGATAATTGTAAAGGAAAAAAAACTCCTTGCCAAAATGACAATTTCAAAGTAATTGACATTCTCTACATCTAGGGATGGGGATCGTTAATATTTATTGATATCGATACCTTTATCGATACTCCTTATCGATCCGAGTCTTTATCGATACCACTATCGATACTTTTCTGTTATTTGGTGGAAAGACGATGCGACAATATGTTTTTAACAGAACTGGTATTGCTTTTATTGCTTAACAAGTGAGCATAACAAAAAAGTTTCTAGCCTTCAGTAAACATGGCTAATGTAATAGGCCACTTCTAAATGACATAAAACTAACTAGAATATATCAGCAGCACCAAATGAAAAATAAAATGTCATAATGTATATAAATTAAATGAATAATATGCTGTGTCAGAAAAAAAGGAAATAAAATATCAGCCCATAAATTAACAGGTATTTTTTTGCAGAAAAATTAACATGTCTGTCACTTTTCATCAGGTTTTTAGAGATTAGGAAAATATTTATCAAATAAATAATTTTATTTTAAATTAAATGTAATTTTTAATAAATGTTGGCATCAGTAGTTTAATTATATATTGTAAAATAATTACAGCAATATACAACTGTATTACTCATGTTTCTCGCCAAAAACTCAATTTCCCTTTTCTTTACGTTACACTTGAACGCATCATGATAACCTAATTGTCGTTTTACTGAGCCAACCTGAACACATCATCACGCAGCACGTCTGAAACTTTATTTACTTTTTAAGCTAACTAGCTTGTATGCTGCCGATTACAACACGGATTTCACAATTACCATTTTTAAGTGACCAGACAAGCTACAAAGTCTGTGTGCGCGCTAACCAGTGGTTCTCTGAGTGGATGATGAAGACGGGCCCGACTGTGGTGCGGCGGGGCAGCAGCAGGAGGAGGAGGAGTCTTTTCCGTTCAGCCATTCTCGAGTTGCGAGCAAAGTTAACTGCCAGACTTCACTTGTTTTACTTTTAATATCTGTTTGCTTACAATTTCATTCCAAAACATTGGTAGACATGCTGCAGTGATTGGATTGATTAGATTTAAATGCTGTGACGCGACTCGAGGGACACACAATTATGTTACAGGACCTCCGGGAAAAAAAAGAAAAAAGACCAGACTCGATAGTGGTATCGATAAGCCCAAACGTTATTGATTTTCGGGTTTTGAAAAAACTGGAACCGGGTCCTTGATAGAACCGGGTTTCGATCCCCATCCCTATCTACATCTGGAATAAACATTCTGGATTTCTAGAAATTCATTTCAGATTTACATTTTCCTATTGTTAGTAGTCAGCATTTGTAATATTTTATGAAGAAATGTATGTCAGATGTCATAAATACATATTCCAAGGATAAATGTCAAAACAACCACTTAAGTGTTGTAATTTCTAGGTATATTAAACTTAATTCTTACTAGAACAATTGTTTTTTTTTTTTTTTTTTTTTTACTTTCTAAAACTCAGTTTCTGCTGCCAAAAAAGGAAATTTTGAAAATTTATTACTACAGTTCAGTCTAAGAATGCGATTTTAATCAGGAAGAATCTTATTTTAATGATCTACAAATGGAACAACAGAGAGGAGAGTGCTTCAATAATTGTAAAAATGCCCTGCCATAGAGCACTTAATATAAAGTTGCGGATTAACTTGAGCAACAATCTATTCTTTCAAAATCTTCGTCACCTTTTCAGCTGTAGCTCCATCATTTAAATACATTCTCGATTTTGGGGGGGAGGGGGGGGCTGTGAAATAGGCAGTTCCTGTTGTCTCTGTCGCCATGGTGACTCCGCTGATAATGTCTTTTCATACTTGTAACGCACGTGTTTAACTCTGAGTGGACTTAGTTGGAGTTGATTTAACTAATTCATAGCGGCCGCTGTGAAACACGAATACTCAGAGTTCCCGACCTTAGGCTAGATCAATTTAGAGTTGCGTATTTAAATCTGAGTTTGTTAAACCTGCTTCATGAAACGGACCACAGGATTTTATCACATTATGTGCTGGTCCTCATGGGAAATGCTGTCTTCCTTCAGGCAAAACAATACATCTTTTGTCCACTAGGTGGAGCGATACTCAACCAAAACGGAAAGTTCTTTAGAACTGCTTAAATCATCATTTCCATAAACATATTTATGCTGCTATTAATTTTTAAACCTTAATTTTTCCATGTAAGCATTTTTTTTTTGGTTTCCAAATTCTAATTCAAAGGTAAAACAAAAAGGAAAAAAATACTTGGACAACAAGATGATTAATGGCTACACACCAACACTGGTTCTAATTGTTAAAAGTGAAATGGAATTGAAAATTTTAATCTTAAATGCAATATCTGAATCAACAAATTTTTACGCCATTTAAGAGAGACCAAATGCTAGCCAATGCTAGCCATCTGAGGAGGGTCCTTGCTTAGTCTCAATCCTGGGCTGAAAAACATTGAAGATCCATGGATTAGTAACTGTGCACATTTAGTCCGCATTAAAGGACATTGGGTCGAACTCCATTCTATCATATTTAGCCACCTATTCCATGTCAAACACAGCTGTTGAACTCAGCAGCATTTATAATAAGAGCATGATGGAGGAGAAAGTTATCATTGTAATCTCACAGCACACCAAACACAATTTTAAATCTGCCTATAATAATGAGGTTGGAAATAAGGAAATACTTCTTGTTTTAAAGGACAAATGGCACCACTGAGCAGGCTGCAATGCCCTGTGATGACTTGGCCAAAAGACCTCATATGGCTATCTTTCTTTAGTATTTTGGATTGGCCCTTTTCCAAAAACGCCAGATTTGTTAAGTGCAAAATTAACTGATGTCCTGTGGACAGATTCTCACACCTGAGCTGTGGATCTATGCCACTCTTCTAGAGTTAGAATAAGCCCCTGGCTGTGTTTGTCAGCACTTTAGTTGTCCATCCTGTCCGTTTTAGGCGGACAGCCAAGCCTTCATAGGTTTGCAGTTACTCCACAGTCTATTTTAAGATAAACGCTTCCCTGTAAGATGTTCTAAGTACAGGATATTGTTTTCACCTAATCCTGTATTAAGCTTCTCCTCAACTTTATCCCTTGCCTGTCTGTGTCCTCTGGTCTTCCTGATGCTGTGTGCTCACTAATGTTCTGCAATAAACCTCTGAGGGTTTTATGGAACAACTGTAGTTTAATTCAATATTGCATCACAAGTAGATGAACTGCATTTACTGATTCTGTGACTTCCAAAGACTATTTATTGCAGCCAATTTCATTTATGGGGTTCAGAGAAAATGGGCCTGAAATAAGAGACTAGTATTATAGAGAAGGGCTGGGCAATCAATTAATATCATTATATATCGTGATAGACAACTAATCAATATCAACAGAAAATATATCCCATAAAGTTTCAAATAACTGTTTTTTACTCCATTTAGATCCACATGGTTTTCTGGAGGACATAGGAAGAAGACTTTAATTTCTTAACCTCTTAGAGCCAAACTATGCAGCGTTGTGGGTAGGACAGACATATTTTTACAAATTAAAGTTTACATTCAATTATGTTTATAGTTATAATTTAAATTTGGGCTTTTTTCCCATGGTCCATATTTATAATAGGCTAGTCCAATTCAATTCAGTTTATTTACTGTATAGAGTGCTGATTCAAAGCACATGTTATCTCAAGGCACTTTACAGATATAGTTTTATCAGATCATACAGTCAGACTGGTAAAAAGTGTTTAAAGAAAAGCAGTTCTTGCATGAAGTCACTGACTTGCAGAACAAGCTCCTCACAGAGCTTGTGGACGACGATATTTACTCGTATTTTAACATTGACACCAATTTGTCAGGAGACAGCTGATATGAAAGGTTTATGATACATTTTTCCTCCATATCACACAGCTTTAGTATAGTGATAAATTTGGTTATAATGTAACAAAATATTAGGTTTATCAGGTATTAGTAATTTTGCAAAGCACTGCATCAGTATTGTCTTGTCAACTCAAAATGCATCGTTTCTGTTCAACACAGAAATTGTGCATACCTTATATTTATGCACTTTCACTCAGCATTTGGAATGCAATTATGTTATGGTGTGGACCATTTCTTTCAAAGTCTAACAAATAAACAGTATTAAGAAAACATGACAAGGTACAAAGGAAAGAGATAGAATGGGTTATACAGACCAGCATATCAGGAATACATTAAAAAATAATTACATTAATTTTATGTGTGGAAACATTTCATTTTGTGATATTTTCATAGTGGCCATAAGCTGTTCTGAACAGTAAATTAAACTAAGAATGTAAACTGTAGATTATAAGCAAAATGTCATTATTTTAGATAAAAAGAAGAACTTCTTTTTGTTTTATTTTTTCTATGGCAAGACATCAGACACAATCTCTCTGTGTTGCTCTCCATCTCATGTTTACATCGCTGTGCCGGCTGCGTGTGAATGTACCTGCATGTTAAACAGCTGCCACTCTGGGATTTCAAGTGTAGCACAGGAATAAAATGGCAGATATTGCATCCAGTAAACCAAAAGGTTAACCTAAAGACAATCAGGACTCATTCCCACAGAAAATAATTTTAAAAAAGTATTTGACAAAGTAGTTGTCAATAGAGAAAGCGACAAAATGAAGATTGATATTGGCATGGTTTTCCCAATGTAGAGAGTACTTCTAGAGCAGAAGCAGCCCCACTTTGACCTTGAATGGACTTTTCTTATCCTGGACTGCTGAGTAACACCACAAAGTCAAATGTTATTTTTGTTGGTGCAACAGTCTTGTTAGGTTTGTATTATTATGTTAATTTGGTTCAGTGAAATGCTACAATTGTGGAATGTGAGTTAATTTTGGGACTTTGCTGGATCAGCGGTTGACTAAATATTACTGTTATGTGAGGCAAGTAGCCAAGGCAGTTCTCCACATCCATTACACAAGATCAAAATAACATTCTAAATTACAATGGTTACGTTAAATTGCATGAATAGCATGTGGCTGCACCATGCTCTTACTTTGAGCTACAGGCAGGGTGCCCGAATGTTCAGGTGGGCTCTGGGTTCGTGGAGATAAAGTCTCCCATGACCAGATGAATCCGAAATGCGTTTCTGTGCCATATTTTCTCCTCGTTTCTAGTCTGCTGCCACAAGCCAGATACCCCTTTTCGAGGTGACCACTAGCATGCTTGACGTTGCCATGACAATGCAACATCCTTGAACTTGTGTTGATTAGGCCTCAAAATAGCCAATTAAGATCCAAATACATGCAATGGCACAATAAAAAAGTCAAAATCATTTCTCCTAAGATTCCGATATATAAATTGTGCAAAGCTTTTTAAAAACATTTTTTTTTATCTCACTCTCGCCACTAGGGGGTGGTGCAGCACCCCCAGCATCCCCACTTCCCGCGGCAATGCAAGTAACACTTAGCCCAGCAAGCAAATACCCCTTTCGCTCGTTATGATCGGTGTATGAGATTCGTTGCAAGGTTTCAGGCATCCTTCTTTGCAGGAGTGGGTTAGACTCGGCTTTTCTGTCAAATAGGAAAAGAGCCAGAAGTGGATTGGTAGCGGGTCAACCCAGTTTAGAAAATAATGGGTTTTCAGTGTGAAAGTGGCTGAAGTAAGTTTTTTTTTTTTTTTATCAGTGAGCTGCACACCATGATCCTCATGTGCTTTCAAGCCATTCTCTTTCGGACAAATAATCTAGAATTGAAACACAATTGGAAGTTAGTTTTTTAGATTTATTTAAGTCAGTCCGCTGGTTGTCTGCTACTTGTTTTCTGGGTAGTCACGGTGAGTCTTTATACAGACAGCAACTTGAGTGAGTCATCTCCTTTATTGTAAATCAAAAAGACGAGATGAGGAACACAATAGTGATCATATTGTATGAGACAATAAAAATCAAATATATAGACTCAATAAAGTCAGTAGTAGGTTATTTTACGAGTGGCATAATGTAAAGTCAGTCTGTTTTTCATGGGGGTATTTATTAATTAGTATATCCAAATTACCTCTTGTGTGTATCATTAAGCTGGTAAAAGGTTGTAATAAAATATAGCGCTGTTTTGCTCTGCAGACAGTGCTCAACAACTAATTTATTGCTCCTTTAAACGTTATAAAGACATGGCTCATCATTGTGTTTACAAAATGTTTCTTTAATAATTGCTATGGTTTCTAGATCAGGAAGAATTTCATGTGGGTGACCACATGACTCACAGCACAGAAGCACGACAACGTCACACAGCGCTTGCCGTCAACTAGGTCTCAAAACGATGACTCACGAGGTGCAGAGGGGACACAGTAGCGCCACATCGCTTTGACTTCCCAAGTCAAAACATACCCTTATAGGAACCGTGTTGAATCTCTTCTATATGGCACCACTTGTGACACAATGAGATCAGCATGCCAGAGCTGTAGGAAATGTTTAAGAATATTCTTAACTTTATTATAGTAGCTGAATTACTTTGCATTGAGAGTGAAAGCAATATAAAAAGTCATAGAAAACAAGAGTAGGTAACATAAAATCATTCTATAAGTCTTGCATGTGAAAGCGCCGCAGGCAGTGTACAGCATGCCTCTGCTCGTAGTCTCATCCTTCAAGTACTAGCTGCAATATAATAAACAACTAAATAAACATATCTGTTAGCAATTTTAAGGTATAAATCAAATTTAAAGCTGAAGTTATAAAATACCATCTTTTTTGTTTCGTTTTATTTAATGTGTTTGGAAGTCTGACGATTAAGTAGTAGACTGTTATTAATACGATTTTTTTGTCATTCCTGCCGTTATACCAGTATGCCAATTCTGGTATACATTGTTTGTCCAAATCTCTATGATAAAACAAAACTTAAATGAACAGCAGTCAGAACATAGGGATTGTAAGAACCAAGAACAACATAGTATTTGTTTTTGTTTTTCTGCAGACAATCTGACCTTTCTAGGAATATTTACAAAAAGCAATGTTCACAGAAAAAAAGTCAATATTATGTTCAAAGAGGCATAAACAAAATGAACAGAAAACCTTTCTGTGTTGAATGTGTCTGAAGTGCTGTCAGAGCTATAATGAAAAGATGTGAAGCTTAAGCAATTGCCCAGAGCGATTACTGTAAGAAATCTCAGAACGTGTCAGTCCTAAACAGAAAAGTATCACAATAGAGATACTTTGATTCAGAACACATATTATGCAGTAGCTCTCTGTCGTTTAATAACTTCACCCAAAGATGCATTAATCTGATATTTTAGGCAAATTTCAATCTATCCATCATTTTCTACTTTCCCAAAACTGAGTACAAATTGTTCTAAATGTTGTTTATAAGGTCAAACGGGTTCTATTGTCCCTGTGGTGTAATGTGGATCTGCACCAGGTTCCTATAATCAGCTGAATAGATTATCTTCCTAGATTGGCTTCCTGTTAAATCCAGAATAGAATTTAAAATCCTCCTTCTCACATATAAAGCCTTAAATGGCCAAGCTCCATCTATATCAGAGATCTGATTGTTCCTTGTGTTCCTGTGGAACCAACTACCAGTTTTAGTCCATGAGGCAGACACCCTGTCTACTTTTAAGGGTAGGCTTTAAACTTTTCTTTTTGATAAAGCTTGTAGTTAGAGTGGCTCAGGTTATCCTGGGTTATCTCTATAGTTATGCTGCTATAGGCTTAGACTTCTGGAGGACATAGGGACCCCCATTTCATCATTCTATCTCTATTCTCCCACTCTGCAGAATCTGTTAGTTCAAACTCTAACGTTATACTTTCTCTGCTTTTTCTCATAGTAGCTGTGCCTCGTCTGTTCCTGTTTGGCTGTGGCACCATCCTGGAGAGAAAAATCAGTTGTGTGGCTGCCATCAACACCCTTGTTTATAGATGTTTGAGATCGCCCTGTTTTTCAATATAGTCCTGTTTCTCTGACTGTGACTGGCTGGATGTGCCCTCTTCATTCTCTGACATGGGAGCTGGCTCGGAGCTCATGATATATATGGCTTTTATATTTTATGTTCTTTGACAACCATACAAGTTTTGTATCACAAACGAAGCACTCTTATTACCTAGGCACTCTCATTATCTAAGTTTCTGATTCCTTGAGAGCATGATATAATTTGTTTTTGTACTCACAAGCTCTCGGTGCCATGCTCTGACCATGATGTAATGTGTTTTTGGTTTCGGCTGTCCACGAGCCCTGGGTGGGTTCGCGGGATGCCGGTTCCATATTTTGGTTTCTGTAATCATCCGCTCCAGGCGTGAGAGGGAGCGATCACTTTTCCTGATTGGGTGAAAGATTTTCCTTTGAAGTTTGGCATAAATGATGGATGGCGGTTGGCACTGGCGGGGTCTGCTAGGGTTGCGTACGGACGCCTAGCTGTGCGGGTTACTGCTCTGCCAGGATCGCCCGGCCCTCCGATCCTTGTGTCACTGTAGGGGGACAATATATATTGTATTGAGACAATATAATTTGTATTCAGCACTGTGCCTTGATTGATGTGCTTGCTTTGCTTTTTTCTGTGGCTGAATAAAACGACATATTGTAATTCTAGCAGAAACAGTTTGTGTGTTCATCTTTATTGCCGACTCATCCCGATCCTGCCTAAATTTCATAATACAGCTCGTCTGCCTGGCTGTGCGTTTCCTGGACGGGGCCGCCTTTTACAGCTGCTTTTTGTATCTCTGCTTCTCTCTCCTTGAAACCCATTTGGCCTCGGCAGATGGCCGCTCACACTTAGCCTGGTTTTGCTGGAGGTTACTTCCTGTTAAAAGGGAGTTTTTCCTCTCCACTGTCACTACAAGCATGCTTAGTGTGAGGGATTGTACTTGAGTCGATGAAATCAACTAGTTTTCCTTATATAGAAAACTTTGCAACAATTTGACTGGATGATCTGGTGAACTGTAAAGTACCTTGAGATGGCATGTGTTGTGAATTGGCACTATATAAATAAACTGAATTGAATAAACATGTATCTGCAGTGGTAAAGGCTGTAAAAACTTTCAAAACAAGGATCATCATCAGAAACCTAAACAGTCCTACCTAATATCTATTCATGCAGAGAAGCAGGAGGTCCACTTTCAGCTCTTCAGAGATATCCTCACATTCTCTCAAAAGGTAAGCTCATCCATTACTACAGAGAAGGCTGATTTCAGCTGCATGCATCCAACATCTCCTTAATTTGGTCATGATCCATATCTTAATAACGATAGGTCACAGTCGGAATGGAAATAGGCCAAAAAATCTAAAGCTTTTAACATTTTTGTCTGAATTCCTTCTTTAATAAAACAGATTACAGCAATAGGCACATTACTCCAAATGAGGCCCCATTTGGCTTATAAATCTACTACTCCATCATATACCACTTAAAGAAACCAAGATACAAGAAATCTTTTGCTTGAGGCAAATAATGATCACTTACTTGATTCAGGGACAAAAAACTGAGCCAAAAAAGTGAGATTGTCTTCAATTTAACCCTGATTTGTGGTTGTTATTACCTAAGTGACAGAATTTACAAAAGGTATGGTACAAATAAGACTGTAGTGCTGAAGGCCAAAATAAATAAAAACAAAATACTCAAATTGCAAAGATTCCACCAACATAAAGTCCCCTAACAAAACAATCCCTCAATATCACATCTAGGCCATGCTTTGAAATCCAGTCCATGAACAAAGGGAAGACACTCAGTAACAAGCTAAAGCCAGGGAAAGAGCTCAACCTTGTGTCAAGAATGCAGAAAACTCTGCATTTGAGTTTAAAACAACCAGATAACCTTTAAAATCAAATTTGTTTCTTAAAGAGTTATAAAGAGATAAGCTTTTTTTTAAACAACATTTTGAGAAATCACGGATTGGGGTTCAAATTCTTTATTCTCGAAATGATTGAATTATTTTAGATTTTGAATTTGGGAGGTCTAAGTGTAGTCTCATCGTAATAAAAATAGAGAAATCTTCATATCAGCCCTAATGTAGGGATGATATGCTCTGAAGCAGATGCCAACTATGCCTTTCTTCATCATTTTGTTGCATCATCAGAACTTCTAACCAAATACCAAAATTCCTGCCAAATTGAAAATGGCCAGAAGCCATACAGGCATACTGAAGTCTTATAAGATATAAGAACATCAAGAATAAAAAATATCACAAGGTCTTGTCATACTGTTGGGTAACCTCCCACAATGTAGCTCATCCGATTATAAACAAAGCAGGGCGAGAAGGCGACTGCTGGTCAGTGTCTACGCTGAAGGTATAATGGTCTTTCTAGGGCTAAATTAAAACGGCTTTAAAAAAAAAAAAAAAAAAAACAAGCCTCTTAAGAGCATCCCCGCCTTGTCCTTTGCCAAAATAATTTTCTTTCATTCTTCATCTTTTATTGCGATTAAAAAAGCTCATCTTTGTTGCCTCCTTCTCTAAAACTGTGGTCAATTCATGATACTTTCTCGTCTCCTATAACTGTTGTTGTCCATGTAAATGAGAATTTATGGATTTGATGCTGTGATCTACAGATATTGATCTTTGTGAAGGTGAATCTCAGCTCCCACGGTCCTAACTGGTGCATGTCCAGTATAGAAAGATGTGTGATGTAAAACCATCCATCCATCCATCCATCCATTTTCCTCTGCTTATCCGGGGTCGGGTCACGGGGGCAGCAGCTTAAGAAGGGAGGCCCAGACTTCCCTCTCCCCAGCCACTTCTTCTAGCCCCTCAGGAGGAACCCCAAGGCGTTCCCAGGCCAGCCAAGAAATATGGTCTCTCCAGCGTGTCCTGGGTCTTCTCCGGGGCCTCCCCCGGTGGGATGTGCCCGGAACACCTCACCAGGGAGGCGTCCAGGAGGCATCCTAACCAGATGAACGAGCCACCTCAACTGGCTCCTCTCGACGTGGAGGAGCAGCGGCTCTACTCCGAGTCCCTCCCGGATAACCGAGCTTCTCACCCTATCTCTAAGGGAGAGCCCAGCCACCCTACGGAGGAAACCCATTTCGGCCGCTTGTATCCGCGATCTCGTTCTTTCGGTCACGACCCAGAGTTCATGACCATAGATGAGGGTAGGAACGTAGATCAACCGGTAAATCGAGAGCTTCGCTTTTTGACTCAGCTCTCTCTTCACCACGACGGACCGGTAAAGCGCCCGCTTCATGGCAGACGCTGCGCCAATCCGCCTGTCGATCTCCCACTCCCTTCTCTCCCACTCCCTCATTCGTGAACAAGATCCCGAGATACTTAAACTCCTCCACTTGGGACAGGACACCCCCCCTGACCCGGAGAAGGCACTCTACCCTTTTCTGGCTCAAGACCATGGCCTCGGATTTGGAGGCACTGATCCCCATCCCGGCCGCGTCACACTCGGCTGCGAACCGATCCAGCGAGAGCTGCAGATCACGACCTGATGAAGCCAATAGGACCACATCATCTGCAAAAAGCAGAGATGCAATCCTAGGCCACCAAAATGGATCCCCTCAGCACCTTGGCTGTGCCTAGAAATTCTGTCCATGAAGGTAATGAACAGAATCGGTGACAAAGGGCAGCCCTGGCGGAGTCCAACTCTCACCGGAAACGAGCCTGACTTACTGCCGGCAATGTGGACCAGACTCTGACACCGGTCATACAGGGACCTGACAGCCCGTATCAAAGGGTGATGTAAAACCTTTGAATAAAAACTGCTAATATTACATATTGCCCAACAATTTGGAGATATGTTAGACATCAAGGGTTGCCAAACTTAAACACACAGCAGCCCAAAATTAAAAAACCTGGAAAATTACAGGTCTGTCTTTATATCCATTCATATATAATTAAAACTGAGAACATCAGTCCTTCTGTTCTTAGCTACAATAGACATCCATCCATCCATCCATTTTCCATCACGCTTAACCCAAGCGGGGTAGCGAAGGGTGCTGGTGCCCATCTCCAGCTGTCTACGGGCGAGAGGCAGGGTACACCCTGGACAGGTCGCCAGTCCATCGCATGGTCAACAGACATAAGTAATGGGAATATACGACTAGCATGTTTACTTGAGACATTTTCAAGGCGATTGGCTGTTTATCCCCCCAAATAGACATTAGTAATGGGAATAAACAGCCAATCGCCTTGAAAATGTCTTAAGTAAACATGCCAGTCAGAATATTCTCATCCGATGCGGCGGAATCTGAATGATATTGTCATCAGACAAAGGGATGGTTTATGCTGATTGACAATCCAATCCACATACATACAGGTGCTGGTCATAAAATTAGAATATCATGAAAAAGTAGATTGATTTCAGTAATTCCATTTAAAAAGTGAAACTTGTATATTATATTCATACATTACATACAAACTCATATATTTCAGATGTTTATTTTGTTTAATTTTGATGATTACAAATGACAACAAATGAAAATCTCAAATTCATCATATCAGAAAATTAGAATATTACTGAAGACCAATAAAAACAAAGGATTTATAGAAATGTTGGCCAACTGAAAAGTATGAACATGAAAAGTATGAGCATGTACAGCACTCAGTATTTAGTTGGGCCTCCTTTGGCCTGTATTACTGCAGCAATGCGGCGTGGCATGGAGTCGATCAGTCTGTGGCACTGCTCAGGTGTTATGATAGCCCAGGTTGCTCTAATAGTGGCTTTTAGCTCTTCTGAATTGTTGGGTCTGGTGTATTGCATCTTCTTCTTCACAATACCCCATAGATTTTCTATGGGGTTAAGGTCAGGAGAGTTTGCTGGCCAATTAAGAACAGGGATACCATGGTCCTTCAACCAGGTACTGGTAGCTTTGGCACTGTGTGCAGGTGCCAAGTCCTGTTGGAAAATGAAATCTGCATCTCCAAAAAGTTGGTCAGCTGCAGGAAGCATTAAGTGCTCTAAAACTTCCTGGTATGTGGCTGCGTTGACCCTGGACCTCAGAAAACACAATGGACCAACACCAGCAGATGACATGGCACCCCAAACCATCACTGACTGTGGAAACTTTACACTGGACTTCAAGCAACGTGGATGAAGTGCCTCTCTTCTTTTCCTCCAGACTCTGGGACCTTGATTTCCAAAGGAAATGCAAAATTTACTTTCATCAGAGAACATGACTTTGGACCACTCACCAGCAGTCCAGTCCTGTTTCTCTTTAGCCCAGGCAAGACGCTTCTGACGCCGTCTGTGGTTCAAGAGTGGCTTGACACAAGGAATGCGACAGCAGAAACCCATGTCTTTCATACGTCTGTGTGTGGTGGTTCTTGAAGCACTCACTCCAGCTGCAGTCCACTCTTTGTGAATCTCCCCCACATTTTTGAATGGGTTTTGTTTCACAATCCTCTCCAGGGTGCGGTTATCTCTCTTGCTTGTACACTTTTTTCGACCACATCTTTTCCTTCCCTTCGCCTCTCTATTAATGTGCTTGGACACTGAGCTCTGTGAACAGCCAGCCTCTTTAGCGATGACCTTTTGTGTCTTGCCCTCCTTGTGCAAGGTGTCGATGGTCGTCTTTTGGACAACTGTCAAGTCAGCAGTCTTCCCCATGATTGTGTAGCCTATAGAACTAGACTGAAAGACCATTTAAAGGCTTTTGCAGGTGGTTTGAGTTAATTAGCTGATTAGAGTGTGGCACCAGGGGCCATCAATTTTGAACCTTTTCACAATATTCTAATTTTCTGATATGATGAATTTGAGATTTTCATTTGTTGTCATTTGTAATCATCAAAATTAAACAAAATAAACATCTGAAATATATGAGTTTGTATGTAATGTATGAATATAATATACAAGTTTCACTTTTTAAATGGAATTACTGAAATCAATCTACTTTTTCATGATATTCTAATTTTATGACCAGCACCTGTATACATTTATTTTTTATCAGAATAGTTATTGTGAATGTGACAAGCTTTTGGTGTAACATATTTCTGCTTTGAATGGTTAGACTGCTGTGGCTGGAAAGCAAAGTGCTGTGCATGGCCAAAGGCCAGCAGCATGTGTTGCTGAGCGTGTTGCTTAATTAGCCAAACAAATTCTCAACAGTGATAAAGGCTTAGCAATAAATCAATATTTGTATATATCATGATAGACACCTAATCAATATCAGTAGAAAACATGTCTGATACATTTATCTATAAAACTCTGATTTAGAACCACATTGCATTCTGGGAGATGTAGAAAAGGAAAGGATCTATTCAGAAACCCATTTATGGTGACATTAAAAAAATTATAGCACAACTACAAGGTTTTTGGATAAGAATAGCTCATTGAAAGAAAAAAGCCTGGTCAATTCAAACCATTTTGTTCAGGACAGGATTTTGATTTGTTCCCCTAAAATGCTGGGATATTAGTTTCCTTGAAAAACTTTCATTCAAAGCCAGCTTTTAGATTTTTTACAAAGTGCTGTTATATCTTAAAAGCATCACTTGATTTTGTTAGTCTGGAAAATTTGCAAAAATTAGGACAAATTTCATTTGATGCTAAGAAAGGATTTCCCAAAAGCACAGGCATAATCGTATAAGTTATTTTATTATACAATCATGGGTGTCCTCTTCTCAGAACTGTCTTTAATATCGGTAAGCCCCACCTATCTGGTCAGCGTTGTATGTCAACTGACTAGAAACATAAATATCCATTTCTGGTGCACTTAGACTGAGATCTGATTACCTTTCTTTTGAAAATTACAATCTTTTTGTCTAAAAGCTTCTTCAAAATAATCCACAATGTGCATATGTGCCCTGCAATCTCTGATCTTCGTATGTGACCTGTAATCCATGCTAATAAAGCTTTAAGACAGGATAATAGGATGTGGTTTATGACTTAATGAGATCAGTCCTGATTTTACAAAGACCTTAGCAGGTGTTTGCAGCCGGGATGGTTATTGCAGTCTCAAGTAGAGGGGAGACTCAGAACCAAATCCAACTATCAATTTATAGCTGAGATTTTTATTGTATTAATATTTTTTTTTCCCACAAAACACACTAATGAAGAAATATATACGTTTCATATTTAAGTTAAATAACATACTTTGTTATTATAGATTTTCTTTGAATTTACCCTTGTGGTATTAGGGAAGTATACCCCCACCTCAGAGTCTTACAAAATGGTTCGGCTGCCGACACATCAAGAGTTTATTTAGCTGCTCCAGTAAAATGCTGGATGCTCACTGGGCTGCAGCCTGAACATGATACACCAGAACATTATCATTTTAATTATTTGTACTGACATACATACATAGTTTTACCCAACCTCCATATGGCATATACATCATGAATTTATTTTATCCCTTACTTTACAAATTAAAGTTATTGCAACTGACTTTCAATATCAGTTTTAACACATGAAGCCCCCAAGGTCATTTAATACTGTAAATTTTGGCCAAGCCTTTACCCAGTAATTAATTCTTACATAATTACTTATATTTAATGAGAAATACAAATCTGGATTTAACATGGAGGAATTGTGAAGAATATATAAATGTGTCTGTGGGGGATCCTATCCAGATATTTGTTCTATTGATCACACCATCTTTCCAAATCGATTCACAAAAATTTAAATTGTGCTTAACTGGTTCATCTTACATTTCAGAACAACAAAAAGTTATCTGAAAAGATAACTGATTTGTAATTGAAAAGCTATTTATGACTAATGATTTACCTTGGCAAAATTTTAGATAACACTTTTCATTAGCTGGTTGACATCATCGGTACAGATGGCATACATTTTCAGTTACATGCCTACTTACTGATTCATTTTCTAACTGCTATTTTTATTTTTAAGTGCTTGGTAAACACTTTGAAAGAGAAAACCTCACAACCAAACACACTGGCAATAAACTCTATAGCTCATGCACAATTTCTATGTGATTTATTTGACCTATACCTTAACAAAACCACTAAGGGTAGAAGTGAGCTTAATCATTAAACAGAAATTACTAAAACTGTTACACAAAAGCCTTTTATATTGCTGGAGCATTGAAGCAACAGTTTATGTCATGTCTTATTTTGCTTTACAAAAAAAATTTTTTAAGGAACGGATTGTTGAGCCTCCAAAATAATGTAGTTTTTGGTTTCGATGCGCTTCACAGAAGAAAACATATTTTTTAGTGTTAACCCTGTAAACCACTGACTAAAACTGAAATGGAACTAAGAGAAACACACACACACACACACACAAAACATAGATATTTTACACACTCCTATTGCTGCTGTATCTCAATTTTTGGAATATTGCTGCATAGTGTTGCAGTTGGCAGCACTGTTATCTTGCAGCAAGAAGATCCAAATCTTGGTCTGAGGTCTCTACACAGAGTCTGTATGTTCTTCTTGGCCAAAACATGAAAATAAAGTTCAATCCTTCCCAATTTAATAAGCAATCTCTCAAATTTCCAAATGTAACATATAAGGCAATTCGTTTGTTTTGTTTTTCCTGCCTGTAGGTTTAGTGCAAGTTCAGTTTTATGCGGTTTGATAGGATCAACTATTTTTGCTGGAAAGACTCACTGACTTTTGAATATATTTCTTATAAAGCAACTTTAAAAAGTCAGTATTCCTTTATAGATTTTCTTCATCATTTAAGAGCAGACATTTAAACGGTAATCCATAGGTAGCTAGAAGGATGAGGGTCTAATCATCCTTGCAGAGAGTGACCATTCCAACTTGAACTAATCAAGTGATCACTTGTCAATCCAATTAGTGTGATGACACAGGGGGGACATGGTTCTTTCATCATTTCAAAGTGTCCATTGTGCAGAAGCTTTTTACTTTATTTAGCCCGACATTGATTACACACACAGTTTCACTCACTCTTCAAAATGAGACAAAGCAGTTCAATCAACTAAACTCCTCAAAGCCTCTGAAGACAAGGATGCATATTAATGCAATCATTCATTTGGTGGCATTTATTTACAGCTCCACTCTAAACAAGCACTGTTTTTTTAAAGCTGATAATGAAAATTCTAGTGTATAACATTTGTGAAGCACAAAGCCTTAAAATTCCACAAATAAATCTTCACATCAGAATATTTACAGGGTTTAACCAAAGAAATGAGTCTTTCAGACCCGCAGCTGCTCAGCTTAGAACTGACTGGATGTGACGCAAGAGTTACTGCATCTTTATTGTAAAAGAACTAAAAAGCTCTTAGGGTTCTTATTTTCACCATTTTTCCTTTTTTTTTTTTTTACTACTGCCAGTATTTGATGGACTTCAGAAGTCTATAGCTCTCAGAACAGATAGAAAACATTTTAACTGCAACTCAAAATGGACTCAAACTCACCAAGAAGTATACTGCAACTCATGGCCTTATATTGTTGGCTGTAGATAAGAAAAATATCTGAGGTGTGTTAATGAGTGCGGCCTTCTTTCTGACCAATGCCAGTATTCACAAATCACAGCTTATACCCAAAAACACTTTGTCTTTCAGTCAGGACTTTTGTAAAAACTACAAAAAAGATAAGGGGACATTAAAGAATGGTAAAATAGTATAGATACACCTAAATGTTCAAACTTAATAGCTCTTTTTTTTTTTTTTTTTTTAAGAAAAAAAAGGTAGAAAGTGCAACAACAATCTAATACTGACCTCTCATGTAAAGAAAATTAAAGTACTCTGATGAAAATATTAAGAATACTATATTCTAATTTGGTCATATTTGTCTGTAATTGGGGCATTCACAGCTTAAAGTAACACCTTAGGTCATAACTGGGGGAGAATCATGAGTCAGGTATTTACAGGTGCTGGTCATAAAATTAGAATATCATGAAAAAGTAGATTGATTTCAGTAATTCCATTTAAAAAGTGAAACTTGTATATTATATTCATACATTACATACAAACTCATATATTTCAGATGTTTATTTTGTTTAATTTTGATGATTACAAATGACAACAAATGAAAATCTCAAATTCATCATATCAGAAAATTAGAATATTACTGAAGACCAATAAAAACAAAGGATTTATAGAAATGTTGGCCAACTGAAAAGTATGAACATGAAAAGTATGAGCATGTACAGCACTCAGTATTTAGTTGGGCCTCCTTTGGCCTGTATTACTGCAGCAATGCGGCGTGGCATGGAGTCGATCAGTCTGTGGCACTGCTCAGGTGTTATGATAGCCCAGGTTGCTCTAATAGTGGCTTTTAGCTCTTCTGAATTGTTGGGTCTGGTGTATTGCATCTTCTTCTTCACAATACCCCATAGATTTTCTATGGGGTTAAGGTCAGGAGAGTTTGCTGGCCAATTAAGAACAGGGATACCATGGTCCTTCAACCAGGTACTGGTAGCTTTGGCTCTGTGTGCAGGTGCCAAGTCCTGTTGGAAAATGAAATCTGCATCCCCAAAAAGTTGGTCAGCTGCAGGAAGCATGAAGTGCTCTAAAACTTCCTGGTATGTGGCTGCGTTGACCCTGGACCTCAGAAAACACAATGGACCAACACCAGCAGATGACATGGCACCCCAAACCATCACTGACTGTGGAAACTTTACACTGGACTTCAAGCAACGTGGATGAAGTGCCTCTCTTCTTTTCCTCCAGACTCTGGGACCTTGATTTCCAAAGGAAATGCAAAATTTACTTTCATCAGAGAACATGACTTTGGACCACTCACCAGCAGTCCAGTCCTGTTTCTCTTTAGCCCAGGCAAGACGCTTCTGACGCTGTCTGTGGTTCAAGAGTGGCTTGACACAAGGAATGCGACAGCAGAAACCCATGTCTTTCTTATGTCTGTGTGTGGTGGTTCTTGAAGCACTCACTCCAGCTGCAGTCCACTCTTTGTGAATCTCCCCCACATTTTTGAATGGGTTTTGTTTCACAATCCTCTCCAGGGTGCGGTTATCTCTCTTGCTTGTACACTTTTTTCGACCACATCTTTTCCTTCCCTTCGCCTCTCTATTAATGTGCTTGGACACTGAGCTCTGTGAACAGCCAGCCTCTTTAGCGATGACCTTTTGTGTCTTGCCCTCCTTGTGCAAGGTGTCGATGGTCGTCTTTTGGACAACTGTCAAGTCAGCAGTCTTCCCCATGATTGTGTAGCCTATAGAACTAGACTGAAAGACCATTTAAAGGCTTTTGCAGGTGGTTTGAGTTAATTAGCTGATTAGAGTGTGGCACCAGGGGCCATCAATTTTGAACCTTTTCACAATATTCTAATTTTCTGATATGATGAATTTGAGATTTTCATTTGTTGTCATTTGTAATCATCAAAATTAAACAAAATAAACATCTGAAATATATGAGTTTGTATGTAATGTATGAATATAATATACAAGTTTCACTTTTTAAATGGAATTACTGAAATCAATCTACTTTTTCATGATATTCTAATTTTATGACCAGCACCTGTACTGTAGTTATGTTGCATTCACACAGAGCGTAGCGTCTGAGGCAGTGGATTTACAGAATCCTTACAAAAATCCTTACAAAAACACTGGCAAGAGTTGTGAAGCAGCAAGCATTGAATTCCACGCACTAAGAGCGGTCATTGCCACCTGGTCAGAGTGGAGCGATGACCGCTGAACTTAAAACATCTGAAACAATATATTTTTTTTTTGTCACGGCAACCAATCAGGCACTATTTGTGGTTGCAAAGTAGGTTCAAGGAGTAAAACAGCGTTTGTTGACAAAGGATGAAATAAAGAATGGTCTTAAGTCAGTCAGTCAGGCACTGTCTCTCCCAGCACTAGTGCTCTCTGCCTGGCTAGACACAAGGAAGTACCGTTGAATTCGACTGTCATCTAGTTGCAGCCCATAGACTAAGTGGTGGTACTCTCTTCAAGGAAGAATCGGGTGGACCCTAGACATCGACCCCAAAGTTTTTGTTTTTTGGCTTTCCCCAGCAAAAAACTCACTCGATAAAATCATTATCCACCATGTTCAGTAGAAATTGGCAGCCAGCTAGAAGCTGAAGCTCCTCCTATTTGATGATGAGGACCGTGGTGAGCACACTGAAGCCATTGTGCATCTGAAACGGTCAGCGGCCAACTCTCCACAGTGCAGGCGGCTATTACCAAATGATGAGTGGAAATTACCCATTATCATTTTGACCTGACAGTCAAAATGATGAGTTTTGATGAGTGCAGCAGAGGAGCCTTTGTACACACAGTACATAGCATCATCTGTGCTTGGAGAAGTTCAATAAAGTTTGATTTTGGGTTGAATTAGGACAAGTGATCTTCCATGGTGATGTATACCATCTGTGTGACCTCATAAACCCTGTCCAGTCAAATACATGTTGCCTATGATTTATCCTCATGCGAACCAAAGACATAATTCTCTGTCAATCTGTCAAGTGCTGTAATCCTGTTTAATGCATCTATGATGCACCCAATGTTACACATTTGAGCTGTGGCACTTTAACTTCATGAACGCACAACTTAAGGTGGCTAACAAAAGTGAAAACATCAGTCACAATTCCAGTTTTTTGTAAAAACTGACTTTTCATCATTTGCAGCCTTTGCAATAAAGAGATGATACTGAATTCAGTTGCATTGCACAAAGGTAATTATTGAATTCCTGCACATAGGCATTGTGCTAAGAGTGGTGATTAAATATATCTTACATCTCCAAATGCAAGCAACATAAGAAATTCTATTAGCTGGACTGTGGGGTCAGCAATCATGCAAATACTTAAAACTTATTCACTATAACCTCTCAATGTACCAACTTTACTTCTAAAAACAGATATCAAAATAGTAGGCCATTTTCTATCACAATATGCCTTTAAACAGCTGAATTCCTTCTAAGTATGAGCCATGTATGATGATAGGAGCCAGAAACGATTGCAGAAAGAACTAGCAACAAAAAGAGACTGCTCTATGGAGCCTGGGAGTAGTCCAATTCCACAGAAGTTTCTCTGTTTTGTCTTTGTTAGATTTTAATCCATAAAAACTGTCCAAGAGAGTTTTTAAAACTGTATACCTTAAAATCAGAAACTTTTCTAAGTCTGCTTAAAACACTTTTTTAATTACATAAGACTTGAACAGACATAGTAACATTTTTAGACTTTGCTCGATTGCTTGTCTCTGTTTTTGTTGCAGAGAGTAACATTCTTACCAATAGTGTTTGAATTCAAAACACTGAACAGTAAATGGATATGAATTGGGGCAGCGAGACTTAGGGGTGTGGGAAATAATCGTTTTGGCGATATATGGTGATATTCGGCTGCCCAATATAATATCGATCTTTCACTTCTTAGTATCGATTTTCAAAAAAAAAAAATGGTTACATAAAACATTGATGGGAAAATGGGCTACCTCTGCACCACCACTCTGGCAGAAAGCGCTGTGGAGCCCTTTAACTGTGCGTGCAGCACCAAATCTGTATTTGAGGCAGTCACAGTGGAAGAAAACCCCAAACAACATGGATAATAATACCTAATCAATATTTTCTGATGAAAATATGCAGCACTTGCTGTTTTATCTCATCATTTGATTTTGATAGCTGGGGAAAATATGGCAATATATAGTGATACTGAAATATCGTGATAATATCGTATTGTAACCCAAGTATCGCGACATGTATCAAATCGCAACACTCATGCCAATACTCACCTCTAGCGAGACTGCACCAGTACCCCAGAGTGTTTCAGGAGCTGCTCTATATTTATCAACGCAGCAGGTTTTATCTTAAAGAGACTAAAATAGCTGTCAGTGCATCTATCATACTGGACATGATGTAAAAAAAATTTGTTTTTTTTTACTCATTAGCAACAAAAGATATGTACAGTAAGACAACATAAATCTCGCAGTAGTAACCCTGTCCTATTGGTCACTTTTTGAAACATTCACTGGGATCAATACAAAACCAGTAAAAAAAACTATTTTTTGACTCAAAAGACAAAAGAATTCAAAGTTTTCCATAAGCATAATCTCTGAATATTGCTTTGAATAAACTGACACACATAAATGGCTTCAAGAAACTGCAGGCGTGTGTGTAAACAACACATTCAGAGTTTTCTTATGAGCCAGAGCGAATCTAATAAGTCTGAACACAGGCACTCTAAACATTACAATCCAGCAGCCATGGTGGTTTTTCCACATTTAGCCAGTCAGACTCAGTCATTGAAATTTTTGTAAACAAGTTCCTGAACTCAACAGCTTGTCTTAAATTAATACACTTTGGTGTGTGAAGGTCTTAATGGAGTTACAGGCCATTTCCATGATGGGAAACATGTGCTTACATAATAAAGCTATGTCATTCTACAGAAGCCCCCACTCACCCTCCTAAATCCATGCTCTGATGCTTGGCCACAGGTTTTTGGATAAAAACAAACAAGTTAAGTCTGGTTTAAAAATATTTGGAAAAAAAATTTAATCTAGCAGCTTAATCTTTTAGACTAAAGGATTTTAAACAACGTTGTTTGCTTTTAAATTGTATGCATAAAAAACACCATCAGCGTATATATTCTCCCTCTTAGCATGGGAACCTTTAAAGGTCCAAAAGCGAACTGCAGTGGTGCTAGGAAGCATCCTTCTTCAAGGTCCTAGCTCCTTCCTCACTGTTTATTTATAGGAGCGCCAGTTCACAACATGTCATCTCTGTAAAGGAGCACTTTATAGAGAAAACACAATCAGATCACTCAGTCAGTATGGTAAAATGTTTATACTTAAGGAAAAGCAGTTGATTGTATATATTCACTGACTTGCAGGACAGCTAGGCCTAGAGGAGCTTGTGTCGACGATATCCACTTGCATTTTTTCATTTATTCTGCAGCAATTCCTCACACCGAGTATTCACACAGTGGCTGTAGAGAGGAAAAACTCGCTTTTAACAGGTAAAAACCTCCGGCAGATCCATGCTCACTGTGACTAGCCTTCTGTCGAGGCCGACTGGGGTTCAAGGAGACAGAAGCAGAAATATAAATTTTAACGGTAAACTAGCTCCTCGGGTGGCTCTGTCAAGGAAAGAAACAAAGCAGACAAGCTCTGAGCCAGTTTTTATATCAAGAGATGAAAAAAAGTAACTACAGTTAGTCACAGTGGAAGCTGATCCCATAGCTATGTCTAGGAGAGAAATAGGACTAGACAGAAAAAAAGGCTGAACTCTAAAAATATATAAAGAAAGATGTTAATGGCAGAAGCCCAACGGATATTACTCTCCAGCATATTGTCACAGCCAAACAGAAGCAGACCAGATGAAGCTACTATGATGAGAAAAAGCAAAGGAAGCAAAGTTTTGTGTTGAACTAAAACATTGTAGAATGAAAGAATAGAGATAGAGTGAAGTAGAATAATGAAAAGTGGCATTCATAGCATGTACTCCAGTAGTCTAAGCCTATAGCAACACAATTGTAGAAAATAGCTAAGGATAACCAAAACATTTGGGATGAAGCATGAGAAAGGTAGACACACTTTCACCATTGCGTAAATGTTTTCACCATATTGAAGCCAGACAGTACCTCCCATCTATGGCAAAGCAGCGAAGGCCTTACAGCTATAAGATAATGGCATACCTTTCTTCCACAGCTGGATAAAAACCCTGAGAACTTAAGACATCTTCTTAAATGAGAGAGTTGCGGTGAAGGAGAACATTAAACCTTCCTGAACAATGTCTAGAAGGCTGCTGTGCTGCTGCAAGTTGTTTAATAATTCGTTAGGGTAATATTTATCCATTGTGTGGTAATACATTTTCCAGGACAGAACAATACTTCACCTTCATTTATCTTAGCTTTTATGTTTAACATTTCAGATGCAATAAGACCACTACTTGCCTAGGGCTGTTTAGAGTGTTTCTACAATAAATGATTCTGTTTTTCAGATGTTTGTGGTGAGATTAAGAAAGGTCTACTGTCTCTAGCATTTGCACCATCCAAGTTCCATGTTTCATGACAACACCCGAATCAACTTTAACGGCCAAGTTTGTGCACACAAACAAGAAATTTGTCTTCACTTTTCAAAGTAGAATCAACAGTTCAAACAAAAACCAAACTTTGAAAAAAAGCTTACTAAAGGGGGAGAGGACAGGAAAAAAGTTTAAGAGGTGAAGAACCAGCCACTGTTCTAATCTAAACCCTTATGTGGAAAAGAAAGCTGTGACTGAGACATTACAAGGTCAATGACCAAGGCAGGCCGAGGGGGTTGGGGGTTTAAGAGTGGGTTGAGAGGCCTTAATTCATAATGACTCTCTTGATTGTTAGCTGCATCAACAATGAGTCTTTGGGCAGGTTAGGAGACAGGCCAAAGACTACTGTAAAGCATTTTCCTGTTCACAAGCAGGACTGTACACATCCCTCTCTAATTTATCTCACACTTTCCTTAATGTAAACAGCTTGTTATATCAGGATCCTACAAATACTGGTGGCACTGTACAGCCTAATTAGGAGGATAAAAAACTTGGCATCTATATTTTTGTTTATAGTATACCATTAGTGACAATTTGACCTCAACAGATGATGGCAATGTTAACATCTGACAAATTAGAAAATGTAATTACACTCAAGGTTTTAAGAACGTCAAGAACCTGCTATTTGAGAGTGGCCAAATTTGTATTGTAAATTTAAAATATTGGGTATTTATTAGCACAGAGCAGCAAGTGTTTAGGATCTCAAACACTTCCGTTGGTAGCTTTAAATAAAATAAAAGGAAATAAACTTGATTTAAAGGGCCAAGCTTTTAACAGGCACCGTGTCTTAAAAGATCCCTAATTCAGTGAAGCATGGTTATCTTCCCCACTTTTCAGCTACACTGCATATTAGTTTGTGAGGGCTGCATGAACACAATCAAACTTGCATCATACCGCTTGAAAACTCTGTGGGTAGAGATCCGGTGTACTGTAGCTTGCCAAAGCACGGTAAAAAGCTCCTCTTTTAACTTCAGTCAGTCTCCTCTACAAAATGCTGGAGAAAATCTTCACAAGGAGGCTGGCAACTAAGAAAGAAAATAAAGGACCGACTACCTCAAGATCGTCCTGCCATTCCACCAGCCTTGTCATGGTTCTCCATTTGACACTGAAGAGATCTGTCAACCATGACAGCACTCAATGTCGAAAACCTTCAGCCTGTCATAGCTAGTATCCACTCCTGCTTTCAAGGCCTTCAGACCTCTGAGACCTCCATCAAAGTAAAAGATTAGAGGTTGTCCACTGATAAAAAAAAACAGAAAATCATCTGAGAAGTCCAAACCATGGTAAACAATGGCTTAAAACACTAACCTAAATGAAAAAGATTTTAGCAACACCAAGAAAACCAGAAACTGAGTAGTAAAAAAGTTCAACATTTAAAAAAAAAAAAAAAACTGATTTTCATTTTCAGGACTGCTTTGGAAAATTAAAGAGAAAAAAATCCAAGCAAACAACCTTAAGGTTGGGTTTTGACAATACATGCAATTATTAGAATGGATCTTGAATTATGCTTTGACCTCATTAAGGATGACAAATTACTTTGAAATGTTGAAAAAAAATTGAATTTCAATTCAATAATAAATGTCTTCATCTAATCTTTTTTACATTTTGTACCGATCCGATGGTGCTGCTATGCTGTCGACGCCTTTAGCAGCAACCCTAGGCCCTCTTGCTGCTGCCATGGCAACCATCTTAAAAAAAAAAAAAAAAGGAGCCTGACCTGATGTTAATATGAAATGACAGGCGAGAATATGCTTGTATGTATGTGTAGGTGGATTTGTATTATTTCTTTAAATTAGACTATGTAAACACTTTTCTTGTGGCTTTCCAATGTCACGTTTGAGCGTATCCATGTTGCTGAGGGAAGCTTATTAACAACTCAATGTGCCGACGCTACGCTTCTTAGCTGAGATTTAAATGAAAATGAGGGTACGGTGGCGGCTTTGAGTCCTCTCCCAAAAGGTTATGAGGGTTGTATCAATGTACTGCACCCCTCTGTGCCTGGGAAAAAAAAAACAAAAAAAAAACTACTCACTGAATCTTTATACTATTGACATTTAAAACCTGTATAGACTACCGATAGGATTGTGGATTGATCATTCCTTAAGTTTTTTATGTTTTATGATCATGTTTCACTGTATTTAGAGGAATGTGCGCAGTTTACAGCAGGGTCTTCAGAGTTAGTATTCTGGCAGTTGTTTTGATTCAAGAAAAAGCCTCACCCTTACAAAGCAATCCATTCCTCCTCGCCACTCCTCTATTGCAGAACAGCACATTAGGCTTATTATCCATCTGTCTCAAAGAGCAATAAAGAGTTCAGGGGTTCAAAATTAGAATAATAGTGTGAGAACGGCTGTTTTTGACATATTAAGCACTTAATTACAGATTGAATAAATCACATAATTTTTTATTGAACTATGGGCAAGTTATTTTGCTGCAACTTGCAAAAATTGGTTACAATTAGTTCAACAAACAATGCCAAAGATGCCTGTAAAACTATGTACATCTAAAACAGGGGTGCCCAGCTCAAGGCGTTGAGAGATGCCATTTTGCAAATTTAGATGCAGGCAGCTCCTCATGAGCAAGACTGCATCCAACATCTAAGCTTTTCCGCTTTAGAATATATCAAATGTAGCTCCTGCACCCTGATCCAAAGTCCAGTCTATTCACCTTCTATGGTGTTAACAGAACGCTATCCACTGTTCTGAATCTGGACAGCCTTTAGCCTTTTGTCTCATTAGGCAACAAACACATTAATGATTATGACAGAGTATTAGAGCCAGGGTAGAAATAATTTTTTCTTCTCATTCAAAATGAAAGTCATAACATTAGAAGAATAAAGTCGTAATATTACGAGAAACAAGTCACAATGAGCATAGTCATGAAATTACAAGAATAAAGTCATAATATTAAGAGAATAAAGTCCTAAAATTACAAGAAACGAGTTGTATTTTATGACCACTCCTACAAGAAGCACTTTCTTCCCTAAAATGAGGAATGTGGAGCAATATGTGAAGTTATTCTTTGGCTCTGGTTTGACAAATAATCTTTCAGCACACCAGCATCAAATTGGGCAGTACTGTAGGTCAAAGTGGACTCAGGTTGCCGTTTGGTGGAGCTGGTCGGACGTCATATGCTGGTCAGAGCTCAAAGCTTTCTTTCTGAAACGGGATGTGGTACAATGACATTCTCATAATTTTAAGACTTTATTCTCGCAACAGAAAAAAAAAAAAAAAAATCTCAAGCCTGGCCCAAACACTCCGTCGTAAATGATACTGATCATCAGCCTTCTTGGGGGAAAAAAACTACAGAAAACAAAAGTTACACAAACAAAGCGAACAGTTGACGCTCTCACTTATAAAACCCCACACATAAGAGGCAGTGCACATTAGCATGTGTCACAGAGTAAATGTGAATATATAATGTATTTTAGTTCAAAATCCACCAGGTAGGCTGTGCCAATATATGCTGTCAAGCAATAGATTGTGGGTAAGTGTATAGCTCCTCATCACCAGATAGCGTTACTTACTACCTCCTTCTATAACAGCAGTACTATTCGGATAGCACTTATCACAGCTATGGCTGATGCACTTCCACTTTAGTGTTCTTACCAAGCTCAGAAGAGGCCTGGTAACGAGCCAACAATTAGATTCAGGTGTGTTGGGAAAGAGATTTATCTCAAATTTAAAGAGTTCAGTGATAGTTCTGAAGGTTTACTTTGGTACCCTTAAACTTAAAAGTAAAATCTTTAAAAACATAAAAATAAAACAAAATAAAAAAACAAAAATAACTACAAAATAATCAAGAAGCTTTTTCAGATTAAATTGAGAACTGGTGCTAAATGGCTGGTTTAGAGCATCTTACAGTGTTTTGAAGCATATATTTAGCAAAGAAAAACCTAATTAATAGAGTTGCACTTTTTTCAAACATTTTAAAAGATAACAGATGGATAGTCATCCTTAGTAATTAGAAATGGGGGATATTATTAGATCTTTATTTTCAGTCACATTTTAAATAATTAAAACTAAATGGAAGGGTTTCTAATTATCTTTTTCTTTTTTTGCTGAATATGTGCGAGTTTTAGATTCAGCATTCATTCCTCTTTATTCTGTCTTTAGACTTTCAAATATACAACCATTTTAAAGAGGAAATGCCTAAAATGTATGAAGAAAAGAAAAGCTTTAAAGCTACAGTGTGTAATTTTCAGCGACATCTAGCGGTCAGACTGCAGACCGCAGCAACATGAACATCTCCCCCCCACCGCTTCTCCCCCCCAACAGTACGGCGAGCGTTACGGGACAAAATTTCTTCCACGACGTCCACATCACCTACCTTCTCAAGTGATGAGGTTTGTTTACATAGATAATTTTACAGATAGTATTTCATTAGTCTGAGTAGGGTATAGATTTCATGTAGACTTAAGATAATAAATATACCCGTTATTTTTTCTACATCGTTGTGACGTTTTGGTGAGCTGCTTTGCATGGTGATATAAACAGACGAAGTAATTGTAGTCATTAGTTTAACAGCGAGATTGTGTTCGCTGGAAGAATATATATTCCCCGTTTACAGAGTCTAAGTCATTTTGGTGGCACGGGGGTTACAACGCGAGGAAGAGGGAGAGGACGAGGGCGAGGGCAGGGAGGCCGTGCAGCTAGGGCCAGGCGAGAGAGGGGAGCCAGCGGGGTGAGAGCAGAGGAGGAAAGGCTTGAAGATCTCCAAAGGAGCCGGAGAGAAGTAACCGAGGTATATATCCAGAAAATTATTTTACAGAAAATTACTGAATCATTACCTGTGAAACGTCAGGGACGTTGCTGAATAAGTATACTGGAGAGGAACAGCATCATCACGCCGCAGCATGTTATTGTTTTAGACAGGTCTGAGCATCCTGTACTCCAAAAACTGCAGTGATATTAGACAATTGTGTGTGTAGGATTAATTACCTGTCCAAGAGAAAACTGGCAACTTGAGCGTCACTTTGAAAACCTTTTTCCTCCATCAGTGACTTCCACCGTGTAAATGTCGTGCCAATGTTGATCCGTGTTTTTTGCCGTTTCTTGTCACGCTTGCGTTTATTCTCGTCGTGTTTCCGCTTCTTAGATGACGGGGGTTCGGTGTCCGCCGCTTTTCGTTGTGATACAGAGTAGGCATGATCCTCCATTCGTCTGATGTTTGGCCACACAGTGCCAAACAGTTTGCAAAGTCACTCACGCCTGCCGCCTTGTTCACCTTTCTTCTTCTTCTTCTTATGAGATTTTATGGCGGTTGGCAAACTTGTGAAATGTGCATTACCGCCACCAACTGATATGGAGTAAAGCAAGGAAACAGGAAACGATTCACCCCCCCCAAAAAAAAAAAAAAAAAAAAAAAAAAAAAAAAAATACAATAAAATAACCTGTGTAACTTAAACCCACATAATACTAAATTATACTAAATTACATTTGCCCGTATAATTTTAATTTACTCTAGGTCATCGTACCTCTGCCAGTTTCTGATGGTCCCATTGGTCTTTCCATCATGCTTCCAACCATCTCCCAGTTCATATCTTTAACATCCAGATATTTTTCTGCAGCCTTCACTATTATTTTGATTTTTTCTGTTTTTTTTGTCGTCTGAGCAGTACAATTAATCACTTCCACCATGAAAAGAACAAAATTTGTCTTTTTAACAATTAGTGAGTCTTCATCAATTTTTGGAGATTTCTCTAGAGGTTTGAAATTTGCCGTGTGTTGAACTGTAGGTTTGGGTTTTTCTGACTGAGATGGGATCCTTTTTGCAGCTTCAGCATAAGTTATTCCAAGCTCAAATTTCATTTTTTTTATTTCTTCAGACCTTTTGCTTGCTTCACAGCCGCGATAAGCAGCAGTATGTTCTCCACCACAATTACAGCATTTTATTTTAGCTTCTTTTCCACATTTACCATATTCATGTTCTCCTGCACACCTTCCACACCTCTGTTTCCCTTTACAAACTGCTGCAATGTGTCCGAATTTTTGACATTTGAAACATCTCAATGGTGGTGGATTGTAGATTTTGACATTGTAACTGATGTAACCGATGAATACTTTGCTTGGTAATTGCTCTTCCTCGAATTTAATTAGTACAGATAAACTGTCAGATCTTTCTCCGTTTCTTGTTGTTTTTAACCGTTTTACTTCTTTTACTTTTGCACCGCTTATGTTTTCCAGAATCTCTTTTTCAGAAATTTTCAGAGGAACTCCTCCAATGACTCCCCTGCTGATCTTTTTGTTCTCCATTAGGCTGCACTGAACTCTTATCCCGTCAATTTTGTTAATACGTATTGCTTTGCCTTGCTGGGCGCTGTCTCTGCAGTTAATTAGCAGGTCTCCACTGTACAGAATTCTGGCACCTCTGACTTCTCCAACAAGTTTATTGATGGTTTTTGTTAAGTGAACCGGATTCCAGTTTGTAAAAGAGTCTGCCTGATTAACGACTTTGAATATGACTTTGAATTCATTTTGTTGTGCTGTGGAATGTATGGATTGATCATCACTGGATTGTTCTGAACTAGATTCCCCTTTAACTGATCTCTGTTTTTTCCGCTTTTTCTCATTTTTTGATGCTGCTATCTTCCAACCTTCATTGTCACTATTTCCCTCTTCCATCCCACAAGAATCGCTTCCTGTTTCCTCACTACTCACGGCCCAGGACATTTCTCCACAAGCAGAGCAGCTTCAAAACACGCGCCATGCACCAAACGCCTCGCCGCTTCTTCTTCTTCTTCGTCTCGTTCACCTTTCTTGTTACTGAGGCGCAGTATACCTGCTTCTTCTTCTTCTTCTTTGGTTTCAGGCAGACTAAACGCTTCTCAGGCATAATACTGCCATCTACTGTTCAGTACCGTCTCAGTTCATCTCTCTCTTCTTCTTCTTCTTCTTATGGGATTTTATGGCGGTTGGCAGACTTGTGAATTGTGCATTACCGCCACCAACTGATATGGAGTAAAGCAAGAAAACAGGAAACGATTCACCCCCCCAAAAAAAAAAAAAAAAAAAAAAAAAAAAAAAAAAAAAACCTGTGTAACTTAAACCAACATAATACTAAATCACATTTGCCCATATAATTTTAATTTACTCTAGGTCATCTTAACTCTGCCAGTTTCTGATGGTCCCATCGGTCCTCCCATCATACTTCCAACCATCTCCCAGTTCAAATCTTTAATGTCCAGATATTTTTCTGCAGCCTTCACTATTATTTTGATTTTTTCCGTTTTTTTTGTTGTCTGTGCAGTACAATTAATAACTTCTACCATGAAAAGAACAAAATTTGTCTTTTTAACAATAAGTGAGTCTTCATCAATTTTTAGAGATTTCTCTAGAGGTTTGGAATTTGCTGTGTGTTGAACTGTAGGTTTGGGTTTTTCTGACTGAGATGGGATCCTTTTTGCAGCTTCAGCGTAGGTTATTCCGAGCTCAAATTTCATTTTTTTAATTTCCTCAGACCTTTTGCTTGCTTCACAGCCGCGATAGGCAGCAGTATGTTCTCCACCACAATTACAGCATTTTATTTTAGCTTCTTTTCCACATTTTCCGTACTCATGTTCTCCTGCACACCTTCCACACCTCTGTTTCCCTTTACAAACTGCTGCAATGTGACCGAATTTTTGGCATTTGAAACATCTCAATGGTGGAGGATTGTAGATTTTGACATTATAGCTTATGTAACCGATGAATACTTTGCTTGGTAATTGCTCTTCTTCGAATTTAATTAGCACAGATAAACTGTCAGATCTTTCTCCGTTTCTTGTTGTTTTTAACCGTTTTACTTCTTTTACTTTTGCACCTCTTATGTTTTCCAGAATCTCTTTTTCAGAAATTTTTAGAGGAACTCCTCCAATGACTCCCCTGCTGAACTTTTTGTTCTCCATTAAGCTGCACTGAACTCTTATCCCGTCAATTTTGTTGATCCGTATTGCTTTGCCTTGCTGGGCGCTGTCTCTGCAGATAATTAGCAGGTCTCCACTGTACAGAATTCTGGCACCTCTGACTTCTCCGACAAGTTTATTGATGGTTTTTGTTAAGTGAACCGGATTCCAATTTGTAAAAGAGTCTGCCTGATTAACGACTTTGAATATGACTTTGAATTCATTTTGTTGTGCTGTGGAATGTATGGAATGATCATCACTGGATTGTTCTGAACTAGATTCCCCTTGAACTGATCTCTGTTTTTTCCGCTTTTTCTCATTTTTTGATGTTGCTATCTTCCAACCTTCATTGTCACTATTTCCCTCTTCCATCCCACAAGAATCGCTTCCTGTTTCCTCACTACTCACGGCCCAAGACATTTCTCCATAAGCAGCTTCAAAACACGCGCCATGCACCAAACGACCATCCACATGCAATCTTTCCGGCCTTCCACCTCCGACGTTTCTTCTTCGTGGGAAATTTTAGTGCAGCGTTTGCTGTGACTGACCCTCCGTTCATCTCTCTCAACTTGCCGTAGTTATTTTTGAGCGTCATGGGAGATCTCGCAATCGCTAGTTTGTTGCCTCTGCGCTTGCCGTAGCGCAAAGATGTCAGCCTCCATGGCTGCGAGACCCGCTCCTATGTAATTATAAATAACGAATTCTAAGGCAACGCAAATATTATGGTTAAAAGGCTGAGCTCATAGGTGATGATAAATAACATAGTTATGTATAATATATTAAATTTCTGACTTTATATCCCTGTAATTATTACACACTGTAGCTTTAAAAGGATACATTCTTTTCCCTTTTAACCCTTGCTCTTTTGTAAGGTAATGGAGCAGAAATGTTCTTACCTGCTGTTGTAGAAAACTTCCTGAACCAGGTTATTTTGGAGACTCGGTTGGACACGTGAGCTGAACATTTGGTACGAGAACCACTTCCAAAAAAATACATAATTTTTTTGCTCTATGAGCGTTTAAATCACCAGAAGATTTGCTTTACATGGTTATCTATTAAAAAATGGAAAATCATATTGCAGACGGTCGGTCGGAGTTTGCAGGTGAAATCAATTAGTGCAATTAGGCAGCAGACCAGCAGGGGGAGAACAGCAAGATATAACATATAAGAACTTTTTATTTTTAATTTTATTTATATATATATATATATAATATATAAGAATCAAACTTTTTAAATTTTTCATCCTATATCATTTAAAGTCTGTTAAATGATGGAGGAATAAAACAAAAAAAAATGTGGTCTGGTAAAATTTACCCCTTCATACTGATACAATGTTGAATCACCTTGATATTAATACAATGTTTGATTTTTATTTATTTATTTATTTATTTTACTTAATCAGAATTTAACATCTTAACTTGGTGTCGCAGTATCTACCCTCTCTTTTCTATGCAAAAAAATCCTCCTATACTCTGTCACACTGCTCAGCCATCTATTGTTCATAACTTGCATCACAGATCTGACATTTCTTTTTTATTTTTATTTTTTTTTACTTACTCTTTGGACATTTTCCCCTTTTTTGTGCAAAATTTAACAAGGCTTTGATATTTATCTTTTTATCTTTTAAAGAAGAAGATTGAACATAATGCCTTAGATCAGACTCCATCCTGCACAACAGGACTTATATCCTTCACAGCCACTTATACCAGAAATTCATGCAGCTCCTTTGATGTTGTTTTAGACCTTTTGGCACCCATCCTGATCATTTTCCTCTCCTTTTCATATACATTTCAAAGGGATGTCCAGTTATTGATAAACCTATTGCTTCAGATGTTTTCAAATCTATAACTTTTGCTGCATGCATGGGGTAAACTAATACCTATACTATTGTTCTGTAGCGGCCTGATGCCAATTCCATAATGAAACCCATCAGATGGTGATGCTGTTCATTACTTTTTTTATGAGATGCAACATGGAAAAAAAACTGGGGAAAAAAAAACATACTGAACTTTTATTTTGTTTAACCAAAGGGTTATTAAAGAAGGTGGTTGTGTACTAATTCCTGTTTAAAATTAGTTTAAATGAGGTAATTAACTCTAAGATAATACACACAGTCATGCAAAGAACATGCCATTCACAGACAATCACAAATTTGTGAAAGAAGACACAGTTTAAATTGTTTATTAGTTATTAAACTTAGAATTTATTTGCTGTTGAATTTATCAAGACTATTGAAATATCAGATTAGACTGCAAGTTGTTCCCTCTATCTCATCAACAGTTTGTCTTCCGATATCTTCTTATGCTTTAACAAAAATGTTGTTGTTTTCATGTTTCTGATTTATATTTGATTATATTTATATTCTGTTTCTAACTATCCTAATTTTGATATCAAACTGGTAAAGCAACAAATCACAACACTAATGTGATGTATGGAATTGGCATTTTAAAAAATGTTTCTAGAGAAAATAGTAAGCAAGACTGTCAATATGACTGAATTACTGCAATATCAACCCAATGCTGTTCTAGCAATGGGAGCTAAATTCAAACTGCATGAAAAGTACACAACAGCTTTTAAAACATGGAAGTTAACTATCAAATGTTTTCTGTTCTCTCTTTCCATCCAAATTGGTCAGAGTTCCTTCAAATAAAGGTCTCACCAATGCAAAAAAAAAAAAAACAAGCTCTTGAAGCATCTTATTAAAGTTTGTTAGATATGCTGAAACAATTATAATAGTAGTAAGAGTAGTAAGTAATTCATGGTAGTAAACTATGAATACATTTCTTATTTTAGAGATTCAGTAACTGATTTGAATGACTTCAAAAGGTTGATGAAGCATTATTGTAAAATATGGGTGCAGAACGAGCCTGAGAGAACAAAATCTAATTTTTAAAACAAAGGTAAAATGCAGCAGAAGAAAACCTTCAGATTCTAATGACAGCAACAGATCAATGAATTCATTACAACACAGCAATTAAAATATACTGAATAGATACATTTCAATGACCAAAATACTTAAAAATGCTTAAAGTTTTTGCAAACATAGAAGCACATAATGATTTAGCCCTTCTACCTACCTGCTGCCGTATCTAAATTTAACATGGAATCCTCTGGTTGGGCATATGACTTTGCCAAGAAATTAGACTGTAAACCAAAATTCCCACTGCAAATCTAGGTCTCACTAATCCCCTTTGCTTTTCATAGAAGCTGGGTCTATTCTTTGCATAACAAAATCAGGATGGAGCAGATATGTGACGATAACAAGGTTACATAAATGCACTGAAAACCGCTAAAATGCAAAACAGATCTGCAGCAGCAAACAATTGCTACAACCTCCCCTGTTCCCAATTCAAGTTTTGGTAAATTAAAAGGTGATCAAGGAGATTAGAGTAAATGCAGACTGCCACATCCCATTTGACAGACCAAGACTGCTGCCAAAACAACCATGTTTCAAACAGCACTGGTACAGTCTATGGAATGTACTAGCAGCCTCGGTTAGGTAAAATAATAGCTTCTATAAAGAAAAATCTTTACCTTTTGAATTTAAGGCCCTTTTTCCTTGAAATTCAATGATACTGGAGAAAAACAGTATCCAAAACAGTTAGAGAAATCGATCAATGGACCTTTAGGATCTATTTGCTTTTTGAAAATGTTGGTTTGATATTATCCAGTGTGCGCTATATCAGCTCGGATGAGAGTTTCGTTTTTGTTTCGGCCCAGTAGATTGATCTGTTTAGATCTCTGTCTGTAGTTATCTTTACAACAAATATAGATGAAGCAAAAGATGGGTAAACAGACTGCATACAGTTTTTCCGGCACAGCAGGTTGTTTCCTGGACTGTTGTGGTGAAGAAAGAACTAAGCCAAAATGAAAAGAAATGTTCATTATTCTGGATGAAGGGGTTTAAATGAGCTTCCTCAGTAGGGTAGGTTATCTGAAATCTCTAGTGACAAACAGTGCTGAGTAACTATCGTTATGGATAAACACAAACACTTTCAGTACATTCCTTTCCTGATGTTTGCTCTCAAAGATTTTTCTCGATTTGAATTTGGAGGTCTATATCCTGGGTCTATTTCAGGAAGCAATCAACCGTTTAGAGTTTCACAACTTGGCTAAAACTTTAGGTTCTCATTATGAGTCCTTGACCCAACACCCATTTGTAATGTAGCACACAATCTAAACTGCAAGTGCACATTATTCTTCCAGTGGTAACTTTAGAAGCTCCACAGGAAGATTAATGTAGTGCAGCCTGGATGATGGGCTGGGTAATTGACCCGAACCTGAGAGGAATCTAATTAGACCGCTCTGTGCGCCATTCAGACCATTCCTAAGGAGATGTAAAACAACTCAGAACTGGAAGTCCTCTTCTAGGTTGGCTACTATGGCTTTCACCACATCCATAAGGTACATTTCGGGAGGTAATTTAATATTCCTTACTTAATGATTTTAAATACAATACTGTGAAAATATTCTGCTGCAGTTTTTACTTGTTTTTTTTTTTTTTGTCACTTTTATATTTAAAAAATTAATTTAAATATCAGTAAAAGATGGCTGTAATAAAACAAAGTTTACAAAGGATGATTTCATCCGTTAAGCGAAAAAAAGCAACCAAGAACAACCTGCTGCTATTTGCCCCTTTTTGAAGCAATGGCAGAATCAACCATTTGTGATTACTATGAATGAGTCTATTTTTCTGGAGAGGAATTTTAGCCCTCTCATTTTAATTTAACCTCACTGGATGGTTTTTAAACAGGAACTGTCTGTTTATGGTCAGCATGTCACAGCATCTAAGATTTAAGTCCAGCCTTTGAGAATCTTAGAGGTGGACTTGCCTGTGAGCTTCGAATCCTGGTCCTGCTGTGAAACTTAGGTAGGCTTGAGCTTAAAAGGACAGTTATGGAGCTGAAGTGTTGGTCCTATACGTTGCAGCATTTCTTCCAGGTCATGGAAGGAAATAAGCATTCCTTGACCTTCACTGTTGTTAGGATCTTTTTCTGAACTGTTGCTCCAAATGTTATTCCAAAATGTATAATTGCCGTTTTTTATAGATTTGGAGACCATAATATTTTCTTGTAATTGTGAGATGGGCACTTGTTTCTTTGTAAAATAATAATCTGTGAGGTCTGCATGGTATTGGATTTTGTTTTTCTTTCTTCTCTGACTTCCTAGATTAGTTTTTATTATTTTTTCTAAATATTTTTTATTTTCTCCTTACTTATATGGGGCTTAAGTCAGTCTGGTAAAGCTCCAATCTAAAGCAGGCTGGTCCAATCATAGCATGGGAGGTGGGCCCATAATGTAACAGGGCTTTTCTGTAACCATGACAGTCAAGATTATAGCTGCAACAGAGCAATGTTTTAGAGATTCCCCTTATTATGTCCTGAAATAGCTGTATATATTATTCAAATTTCACCAACTGACTGTTGTAAGAGATTTTCTTGTTAAAATAAGTTTTTTTGTCTCATCTGTAGTTATCAGATCGGCTCTAAACAGTTTCTGCTGACTGTGTTAGTCCCACCTTTGAAATTGGGCCTATGGCAGGCCAATGCAACTAAACAGCTTTAGAAATATTGTTAGTAATCACAGTACATTACTTATTTAAGAGGGAAAGATTATGTTCATATAGGTGCGCTTGGAACCTTTTTCTCTTTAGAAACATTTTTTTTTTTTATATATTTGTTTTTATTTATTATCCTTCTTTAGTTATTTTTTATTGATATTAAAAAGTATTTAACCTGAAACATCTAAAAGTACAAAAAAGGCAAACATTTATTAAATATGAAAGGTAGCAAATACTTTTTGCAGCTCTTTCATTCAGACTTGAACTTTGACCTGTAAATGAGGGAAACTTCTTAATGAACCCTGCTAACTATAGAGCTATATTATATATCCCTCGTTTTAGATCTTGTTGAAGAAAACTCAAGTCCTCCCTTTTTGTTAAAGAAAATGCATCATATTGGATTCCAGCTGGAGTTTAGCTGAAATGCTGGACGGTGCTGGAAGATGACACGGTTTACTGTATAAACAGGGTGAAAAATATCTATCATCCTTCAGAAAAAAAAGAAATTAAAGGCTGAAATTTTGAATCAGAAACTGGGATGCGGTTCAGTCATCCATTAAGGCAGCCAAGTATGGATTAAAGAGATATATTATGTGCTTGTAAATAACAAAAATCTACAAACTGTGTCAATTAAAAACAACGTCTAAATGGGTTCTCTGTGTCTTTTAGACCATTTAACTGGCAACAAAACCAAACAAATTGTGTCCTTTTGTAGAAGAAACCCACACATTACTAGCGGAGTTTGCCAGAGTTGAATCACAGGTCAAGTGTAAAATAACTAAAGGACACTGCAAGTTGCCCACACAACATGCAGCACATCTGCTAGGAATTATGTGACAGACCCCATGCTGGGACTTAGACGGTCTCTAAAGTACCACAGCTCTGCCAGTGATGATTGCTGCTGATGTGACTGAAAGTATAAAGAAGCCCCTGCAAGTTTTCTTCATTGTAATTCTTTTTTGCTACATCAACTTAAATTCTCCCTCCAGTTTTATCAAAAAAGAAACATCTGAGTATGGGAAGATAAAAAAGTAGTCTCAAACCCATAACCATTGGTTCTATTTAGAAGAATGGAGTATTGCATTAGCAGTCCACTATCACCTATGAAGTGATTATGGTGCAAAACACACTTTTTAAAACACCTTAAGAATTCATCTTATAAAATTGTGGACAGTGCATCCAGAAAAAATAAAGCCAGGTTAAAAGTCATAAAATAATTGGATAATAAACATTTAGTCATGGAATGTTTCCTTGTGATACAAATAAAGCAACTCTAATATGTTTCCCACAAATAAAAAAAAAGTAGTAACATTTTAGGGGGAAAAAACCAGAAATAACTTGAAAAGCATGGAAAAACAAATAATAGGACACCAAAAGCTGAAAAGGTTTATCCTGTAATAGTATTTTTTTCTAATACTTTTAAAACAGATTTGGGATTCTAAAGCTGAGATCTCTCATTAATTACTACAGTGTTTGTCTTTCCTCTAAAATTCACACATGGGAGGCAAAATTAATAATTTAAGGTAGTCATTAAATTATAAATATGCAGAAGGTAACAACGATTGATACTTTAACATTCCTACATTTTACTGTCACAAATCGGTTTTACACAAATTATTGTCACTGTTAAAGAATCCAATTTGAATTTGAAATATTTCAGACTCAAAACCAGGAACTATTAAATGCAAAGTTAAAGTGTTTGAGGTGACATGCATCACCCACAAAGAGGGGGATAAATATGGGAAAAATATACTTACAATAAACCTTATGCATGTCATAATAATAATAAAGTTGGTAATGAATCAGTTTCCTTAGTTCAAAGAAATGTTAATCAACATTGGTGGGATAACAGCCAGCATAAGACTTGACATTAACATGATAGAGCTTTGAATACACAACAACACAGGTGAGTAAATTGTACAACAGTCACACTGCTTGGTTTTCCATATGAATGGAAAATATTTGATCATCAATCATCAAGTTTACCTTTCAGCAAAGAGATTGTATCTGTTTGTTTTGTAAAGTGTCTTGACAACATTTGCTGTGAACCAATGCTATAATTAAGCTGAATAAGTTTAACAATGCAAGGCTTAGGAGAAATGCTTGAGTGACTTAAATGCTGCTTTAAGGAGCTCCTTCAGAGACGTTTATGCTCACTATCACTGCTCTTTTTATGAGCCTTATAGCTGTATGTGACTGGAACCAATAGTAATACACCTCTCAGTGATTCCCTGTAATTTCTCATTAGATCCAACTCGCTCTGTGTCACATGCTTGCCAAGTAAACCGTGGGAACTCACACTGCAGCGCTGGAAATTGCTTTTAATATACCATTAGAGGTCTGTCAGTCAAATGTGTACTATTACGGCGTATGAAAATTCTTTGAAAGCAAAAACTGACTTACTCTATGTTTTTTTTCTCATTTAGGTTAAGAGCCAGTTGACACCAGACATGAAATACAGCCGACTCAGAATATCCTCCACTTCACCTCGTCTATGGGGAGTGTCAAGCATCCCCTCAGAGCCGTGTTCCTGGTTTGAAGTGCTGACACCTGAAGTAGGCTGTCATGTCCTCACAACTCGCTGCTTCTTATCGAGGACGAGCAGGCAGCATCTTCACTTAGCAGACCTCCAACCAGAGCTCCTGTTTCGCAGGCTTCCTTAGACATGTTGTGGACCTAGTCATGTGTAGAATGAATAAATTCACCAGCAATGGTCCTGTGAGTTGGAAGGACATAATATTTTAAAATCCTGCTGGCACCTGTAATCAGGACTCAGCCAGTTTGCTTGATTTCTGAGAGCAAATTTACTCAATGCTATCTAACTAAATGCTATTCCTGACATTTTGAATTGAAAAAGCTTCCTGGATGGGAAATGAAATGTCTTCAAACTTAAAAACAAAGTCCAGTAGATTGTTTGTTAACTTTTTCTCGGAGTGTCTTGCAAAGCACAAAAAATTTCCTTTTTTTTGTGCAAATAGTTAATAAAGTTAACTTAAGATCTCTCAGGATACATTTTAGGACCAGTTCTGCCATTTTTTTCCTCACTGTTTTAATTGTATCTTTTGAACATCTCCAATCCAACCCTGATTTACCTTAGAGCTGTTTCCACTCCCACAGAGCTCTCACAGTCACTACTAGGTGCCCTTCAAATGCTCATTCATAAAGAAAAAGCTTGTAAAGTATAGATTTCTTACGATCTTACACAAGTTTAACTATAAATAAGACATAATTGTGTGGGCTCATCCATTCACTTGGAGAAAATGAGAGAAAGAGGCACTTATGTGCAATCACTGAACGTTTTTTTAACAACTAAACAACATTTACATTTGTGCAGTCATACAAACGTGCTATTGACAGAAAAATCTGATCTGCTTCTTATTTACATAAGTGCTGTTTCCCTTGCACACAGAGCTCCTCTGTTTGGAGGGTTTTTATTAAATGAAAAAAACTTGCCATAGTAAATCACAATCTACACTATTGAGTATCGGATCCTCTGCTTGAGGCCTTGGTACAAAACTAGCTTGAGGATTCTTTGCAGCATCCTAGCTGTCCCTAAAACTGCAAACTTCTGGACTGAGATGTCTAACGTTTTTCTGGGTATCTGTTTGAGCCACTTCTCTGGTGTGGGGGTTACTGTCATGAGTGTTATAATGACGACAGCCACCACAATTGCATCCAGCTTCAGAGTTCTTTCTTGTTTATCCCTGAACCTCATGTTCTTTTTTCGTCATAATTAAATCATTTGGAATGGCCATATTGATCACTACAGCTTATCAACTGTCACAATGTCCAGCTGGTTGGTAACTATCAATTTTTCTGTATAGGATCCTATCTCTCTCATTCTCTACCACTTAGGGGGGTGGTTCCCATTTTGACCTGGGGGTCTCCAGTTTGTCCTTTGCATAAATGTCTCTGTACACTATACCAGCCACTTGGTTATGATGTTCCATGTATTCCTTTCTTGCTAGTATCTTGCCCCCTCCTGTGAGATACTGGTTTGTTCTGTGCTGCCTTCGGCCCGGCCCTCTCTAGATACCGGTAGGAATAAGTCATATTAGCCACTATAGCTATCTGTCGGTGGTACATCCATGCCCTCTTCTTTGCACTTAGTGTTTAGCCTGCAGATGCTGGATTTGGGGTTGAACCCACCATTTTAGCGATTGGCTTGAAATTAGCCTCAAAGTTGTTTTCTTTTTCACAGTCCCATGGAGTTTGCAGTAAAGGCTCTGAAAGTGCTTTAGACCTTGTACAACTTCAGGCACTACAGGAGATACAGAATACAGAATCTATAGGTATATACAATATAAAACTTACAATATTCTATATGCAATATATAGTACATAGCTAAATATTGGATGGGCTGTATGGGATACATGTGTGGGGCATTTATTCATAGGCTTTATTTTTAATTATTGGCCTTTAGCCAGCCATTTAGGGTGTTGCATCATTGTTGTTATGTAATGGCTATGTAATGGCTTGTGTTCACCTGAGCTGGGACAATGAAGATCAGCCTGTCAGGGTTGAGAAGCTTATAATGGAACCTTGATCTTATTTAGGTGGTTCTCCCATACAGTTTTTCTTGCATCATTGGGTCTTGGTGCTCTAAAGCAGGGGGGTTGATGTTGGCACCACATCTGACCATGTTTTTTTGTCCCCATTTTTTTTTTTTAGCTTTTATGTGTTGGATCTCCTGGCCCTCTAATTATGAAACCAACTGTTGTTTGTGTACGTTGGAATACCAAGGTACTAGATGTTTAGATTTCAGTTTGGACTGTGGGTACGCACCTCGTCTTTTTATGTGGTCTCTCTGGCTGGGGTTGCTGGAGTTGTAATATTCCAACAGTGCCTTGTCTTGTTCTCATGTTCCTGTTGTGCCTTCCTGTTTCAGTAGCCAACTTTTCATCATTGATTCATGAACAAGCTTACAAAAGTAACTTGAGGAATTGAGGAAACTATTTTCATGTTTTCACAGTGAGTTGAACATCCTAAAAAACTAAAATACGGTATTTCCATCATATTCATAAAAAATCTACATTGTCTTTTAATAGCATATTTAAATATTGAAGCATAAGCTTTCAATGCCTATGATACTATAGCATATGTAGTATATATTTAAGCTTTATTACATATGTTGTATATTTCAAAATATTTCATGGCATGGGCATTGCTGCTCAATTACCATATATATTGCATGTATGATCCCATGTTATGAATTTTTTTACTTGTCGCAGAAAAAGCAGCGAGACAATAATGCCAAGACCTCATATCATGCAAAGTCGTGCAGACATTATTTGCACTGATAAAAATGTTCTTGGTATTTACTTGGTGGAAGAGAAACAGCGTTCAACCTGTTCAACATATCTAATGGGTAAACAGGAACTTTACCCTTAATTCATGGATTAGCCTCATAAAATAAGCCAATGTTGGTTCTTATAGAAGTTAAAATTTAATGTAATTCATCACAGGTTGCTATGCTGCATAGATTTGTTAAGCATCAAAACTGGACAGCAGCAACTTAGAAGAAGATGGCCTAGGACAACAAACAACATTTGGTTTTACATTAGCTGGATGGATGGATGAGAGTGGCTCACTTACCTTGGGAACAAATAGCACCGGGATGCAATCCATGAAGGTAATCTGGTGGAGGCTGTGACATAAAAAATATGGAAATCCTTGAGTTCTGTCATCCATGAAGATGTTGACACACACCAGCCACCTAACATTGCCGGACACAGTACCACCCTTTCATGGACATAGTGTTCCTTTATGGCAGACCTCTCTTTGAGAAGGATAATGTAATCTATCACAATGCAGAAAAGGTTCCGGACATGTTTAGGTATATCTCACAACTTCCAGGACAGAAAGTACCTGAAGCTGATGTCCGATGCCCCCACTTTTCTTCAGAGGTCTAATGGAGTCCAATTCTCATCCTGATGCAGCAGTTTTGCCAGTGCTGTTAGACACTGTAACATAATGTTATGCCTAATTAATGTATACTGATAGTGTAAGTAGTGTAGAGTTTGTAGTAAAGAGTTTGTACTGCATTTTTTTGTTCTTTTGTTTTTTGTTGGAGATACAGTTTGTAACTAATGACATAAGGGTTAAACTCTGTATACCAATTAAATAAATTTAGAAGAATATAATAAGGTCTATTTTTAAGCCAAGTTGCATCTAAATTAAGCTTTCAAATAGTCTAGGTGCTAAAATAATGTCCAATGTTTGATGTGGCGATAATATGTCCAGAAATAACCCAGGAAAAAAAGGAAAGAAAATTCTTAATAGAAATATTGGAAATGGTGAATAATAAGCATAGACATCAAGAGGGAATCCAATATATATATATATATATATATATATATATATATATATATATATATATATATATATATATATATATATATATATATATCCAATACATAGCAAAAAAGTAAAGAAATCTCTAAACAGATCGGAAAAAACTAAATATTCACATTGTTTCAGATCAGAGAAAATAGAAGTCAGCTCACTGTGCTGTCCTCCTTTCAACTGCAACAATCACTGCTTTTTTGCCAGGGAGCCTAGTGAGCTGACATTCCCACCAACGCCTGCTGGCACATCAAGAAGCCGGTGGTAATTTCTTACTTGGTTAATAATAGAAGAGGAAGTGATCTGATCCCGAACTCTCAGATCTGAGCTTCATCTTTTTCATGTCAGCCCCCACCCCCCTCAGGTTCAGCCCTCAGTTAATGTTGTTTCTTGCTGTACACTCATCACACAATCATTGTGAAACTCTGAGGGATTCGCAGACTAGATGGTTGGCAGAACATTTAGAAAACACTGTGAGTGCACGTCATTAAAATCATATTTTTCTCAAGCAGTAAATCCGTATTTAGGTGGGGATATTCGAAGCGGCTGCTGATGCTGATTCGTGTCGTTTAGATCTGGCACTTGGACAGAGGTGATGATGCCAAATAGGACGTCTCAATCTGCATTAAACAGCATTTGATGCGTGTTTATTTGGATTTCTATGACACTAAGAGAAGAGATATATGATATAATATGATCAGAGATGGACATAAACTGTTTGAAAAACAATAAACATTTTAAAAGGGAAATCTATTGGAACCTTAAAACAAGATTAATATGGTAAGGGTGTAATTTTTCAGTCTCCAAGTGAGCAGCAGTTATCATTTATATTAGCCACTCACTGTTTTCTCCAAACTCACCTGTGTTTAAAGAATTCAGAGGGGTCTCTCTGAGATCACAGAGATTATAGGACAGATTAAAATAAATACATTACCAGTTTGTTCCTGGGATCTAATGACCATGTTGTTTACAAGAGATGACACCAGGTTCACTGCTGTCAACAAGAGGATTTTACTAAAAGCAGCATAGCGCCATCATCTGGAGGACCGGGGTCATACATTTATTATGTAGTAAAATGATTTCCTTTAGAAAATAGCTTTTCAGCCAAATTATCCATGGAATAATTATTGCTACTCTTGCTGTTCATGCTTTGTAATGTATTTCGCTAGAATCCAAAGTTCTGGATCCTTTCCTATACTATCTTTTCCCCAATAAATCTATTTTATTGATGAATAAGTCCAATTAAATTGAGGTGAGATGTCAACAGAACAATGTTTGCATCCATAAAACCATTTCTGTGATAAAAAAAAAAACAGGCAAAGGCAACTAGACATTTCTGTGATATCTGGCCATATGATGTGGATCATTAACATCATAAAAGATGCCAAAAAACTTCTCTTTTCCATTAAAGTTGACATGTTTTTTTATTTAAAATTTCAGTGTGTTTAAATCAATGCAATGCAGTCTAACAAGGATTAATCTGGCTTTTGAAATCAACAGACCAACAACATTACAGACCCTCCACTGCACCTAAAAGGTCGGCAATTTTTGTAAAGTTTCTTGGGTCACATCAACAAATCAGTGAATTTGGATGTCAAAATTACATCCATGGCTGAATTTATATAATATATATCATGGACAAACTTAACTGTCCTGCACAGATGCCTGAAGGGAACCTCAAAAAACACCTTGAAGGTGAGTCATAGAGGCTGCTGCTAATGTTAACTTTTTTTTGTAATCAAATACCACAAAAGGAAAGTCTGTTTAGTTTAGAGTATAATAAAAGCTGCTTCTAGTATAGTTTCTGTCTAGTAGAAAAAAAAAAGCTTAAATGTTTTAGAAATGGTGGCTGCATGGTGATGCAGTGGTTAGCATCGTAGCTTTGGCCCAGCATCTTTCTGCATGGAGTTTGCATGTTCTCCCTTTACATATGTGGGTTCTCTCCGGGTACTCCGGTTTCCTCCCACAGTCCACAAACACGACTGTTAGGTTGATTGGTTTCTCTAAATTGATTGTGTGCACACCGGCATCTGTCTCTGTGTTGCTCTGCAACAGACTTGTGAGCTGTTCAAGGTGTACCCTGCCTTTTGCCCATAGACTGCCAGAGATAGGCACTGGCCCCACTGTGACTCTGACGGAACAAGAAAAGATGGATGTTTTTAGGAATGAGCATTTGTAAGGTAAATATTTACCTAACTTTTACAAAAGTTTTAAAAGAATAATTTACTCCATGTGACAATATATCCAGTTTACTGGATATATAATTAACCTTCTTGTGGCACATCAGCTTCAGCTGAAAAGAAATGTCACTTTAAGATAAAGTATAACTGTGTCTCCATGTCTGTTTTTATGTTAATGTTCCCTATTCAGGAAACTAACTACAATATCCAGAAACTGGAGTCATACAGTTGCATAATAATTGTAATCAATTATACATTAAAAATTATGGTGAAGTAAAACTACTCTGTGGGAAATATTGTTCAATTATATGCAACTGAGTTAATACATCCGGCTTCCATTCCAAAGGGAATTAATGTAAAATTATGACTTGAATAAAGTTAAATAACAAAAAAAAAAAAAAAAAAATACCACTCTGATCATTTTAGCATTAGTTATTTCTGATTATAAATGTTTTTTCAGTCCTTTTACAAAACGGATCTTCCTTTCTATAAAGTTTATTTTCCTATGCGCTAAATAAAAAAGTGGATTTTACAATAATAAAGGAATAAATAAATAAATATCGCAAATATATCAATTAGATTAAGAAAACTACAGAAGTATGAAACTGATCAAAGCAAAATATTTTAGAAACAGTGATGTTTTACTTTTGCTCATCATGCTTAGACATTTGGTCATCCCTTTTGACATGAAATAGGTGCTTCAGAAACATGCATGCATGAAAATAATGTTATGTCACAGTAAAGGAGTCGCTTTGAACCGCATCTGCAGACGCAGCCAATAAGAGACCCCCTCGATCTGTTCTGTCCAATCAGGAGAGAGGAGGGGCGTTCCCCAATTCATTCCGCTCTTCTGGCTGAACCACAACAAACGCCGAACAATTACAGCGGATGGGAGACGCGTTATTATAAAAAACATTAAAGGTAAGCCCTTAAATAACACATTAACCTGGCTTCTTTCTCTTTATTAATATTTACTAGTTTGCGTGAGACGCAATTTTCGTGCGATATATGTGTCGTCAAGCTATCCTTTATTCGTCAAATGTATTTTTTTTTTGTGCACCTTAAGAAGTGTTTCTTTTAAATGTTTCATAATGAAGCAGATTAAACAACAGTCGTTTTTAGTGGTAAAAATAACAGCGTTTTGATGTTTTTGTTCGCCAGGCTGACCGATTGGTTGTGTTGTCGGTTAGCTCCATCAGGCATCATGGCGGAGGCCTGCCTGCTCCTCACTGGTATCACCCAAACATGGATAAACTGTCCGCCTCAACCTTTAAAACACACTTTGACTGGTTCTTAGTTTAGACCGTTCTCAGTTCACCTACTGAGGCTAACCTACAAAGATTATTGTGACCTAAAAATCTGCAGCCTGCAACAGACTAAACCTATTAAACTATTAGCTGGAAGAGGCCATGTGTCTGCAGGCGGTTTAAACCTGTTTCTACCATATAGAAGAGAAATTACCTTTAATGTCTGTTTGTGGGAAATTTCAGGTGTTCCTCCATCAGAATGAAACTCAGATGGAGGTAAAAAGATACAAGGGCTAGTATAGAAAAGGGGGGGAAAAGATAAACACCAATTTGATATAAAGGTTTTTAAAGAATAGAATAGAAAATCCCTTAATTGTTCTACAATAGGGAAATTCTTATGTTTACAGCAGTAAAAATATAATAGAATAAATGATCACACAAATTTGGACCTTAGAAAAATGTATAAGAATAACATAATGGTGAAGAGTTAAAAAAAAAAAAATAAAACACTGTACTCTAAAGTGTTTTAACAATATAAAACTATTCACATGGAGAATAGATAACTTTATACAGCTTTGGAGATTTTTACAGTAAAGGATATTACATAGGAGATGTGCAAAATGACAGCAGCATGAATTAGAAACTGAATTAGAAACTGTGCAAAAAGCATTGGCAATTTAAAGAAGAAAAAAAAACTATTTTAGAAGTTTGATATGATGGAACCTGAAAGTTTGATTGACATAATAAAAAAGGGCCTTTTTTTTTTTCTCCCAAACTGATATCAATATTGGTTTGATACCAGCCAAAAAACTAATTTTAGTTTATATAAGCCTGCACCTAAAATATCCAATATTGGGATGATGATTAAAAACACAATGCTTGGGTCAAATGTTCTTATGTTTACTATTGTTCTCCATTTGAGACATCTCACTTGATCAAACCTTTTCTAAAATGTCTAGGGTGTATGTATTTAAATAAGAAAAATACAAAGATTGTCTTTCAGACTTGGAGCATATTAATGAAACCGAGACTCCAGGGAGAGGAGTTTATTATTTATAAAGGTCAGTTTTTTATTATGTAAGGATTAATTATTTCTAATGCTATCACCCTTGGAGAAAACGCAAAATAGTAAAAAATACTCATAAAATAAAGTTTATTAATTAATGTCTAGTGTCACAATGGATCGTTTCATTTGCACCAGCTGCAGCCTCTTCTCCTGGGGAAATATTTCCTGGAGTCTGTCCAGGTTCCAATTTCACATTCAAATGGTTCCCTGGCATGTTGTTAGTCAGCCAACATGCTCTTCTGTGTCAGTTCCTCTTGCTAATGTGATCTGTTTCTGTTTTCTGCAGTCGACAGAATCAGCAGCAGCAGCAGCCATGGGCCGGGCCCCGTCACACTTGGCCAAAAACAAAGATGAAAGTCAAGACGCGCTGACGACAAATGGCGAGTTCAAAGACGGTCACACAGAGGAGGACGGGAAGCATGCACACGTGTCTCAGTTCCCGTATGTGGAGTTCACCGGACGGGACAGCGTCACCTGTCCGACATGCCAGGGTACTGGTAGAATCCCACGAGGTAAAAGCTTGAATTCGAATAAGGATAGAAATATGGCTCATTTAAAATCTGAATCATTCCAGTCCAAAGTGTTATGGATGATTAAAAAGTTTTATTTCAGAAAAGCTGGCTCCAAGACTTTATTCAGGTTTTTTTTTATTTTAACTCCAAATGTATGCAAATGTATTTGAGTTGCACATGAAATTATAAGCACCATCTTGTTTATATTGTGCAGCCATATTTAGCAAGAAACTCTTTACTAGAACTCTTTAATTGGACAATTTAATTATGCGATTGTTTGCAGCAAAGTGCTGATGTCTGCAATTGAAAAGCCAAGATTTTTTTGTTTCTCTGAGTGAAAAACCTTCCTGTTTCTGGTCTGAACCTACTTGTTATCACTGTACCAGGGTTCGCTCCTGGAGGAACCACTGAGGGGGATTGAATTAAATTGCACACAAACATTTTTCTAGAGATCCTCCTTAAGATAACGTGTTTCTTTTTTGACGTCTGAAGTAAAAACTCTCCGGCATGTGGTATGGAGGCAGGCAGGCAGTGCTGCTTCCAATTAGGCCCTTCGTTATATGCAACTTCTTTCTTCCACTTTCTATGGCCTTCCTAGTACAACTTTTTATCCACGGGACTCATGTCTGCAGGAAGATGAATTTTAAGAACATTTTAAACCTCTGAGCTGCAGTTACAGTTGCTACTTCATTACTTTTTCTAGTGTAAACAAATCATTCTTCTGGTAGTTGAAAATATACAGATAAGCTTTCCCAACCTGAGCTTCTTGACTTTAACAGTAATTCCTATTTGCTTAAAGATTAACTCGTCAGTGAAAGGCAGAAGTAAATAAACACTGTTCAATGTTAAACTCCTATATTGCTTTGCTTAACAGGTCAGGAGAACCAGCTTGTGGCTCTGATTCCATACAGCGACCAAAGGCTCAGGCCAAGCAGGACGTAAGTCTGAACTCTGTCCTTATTTTATGGATTAGCAGCTTCATTTCCCTGTCTGAAACAAAAAAAAAAACTCAGCAGCTGCAGTAGGAAGGGGTATAAAACCATCGTCTGGTTTCAAGTTCCCACTTCTTTTTTCCTCTTTCCTCCAGAAAACTCTATGTCACCATTTCCGTGGCCCTCTGCCTGCTGCTGTCAGGCCTCGCCGTTTTCTTCCTCTTCCCGCGCTCCATCGATGTTACTTACGTTGGCGTGAAGTCTGCATATGTTTCCTATGATCAGGAGCAACGGATTGTCTATCTCACTATTACAGTAAGAAAAAAAACCTGTCAGTCATAAAAGTACAGCTGTGAGGCTGCAGTTTATATTCTTTTAACACTTGTGGTATAACCTGGTTGAACTAATCAATGTTTTGGCAGGAAAACTTGGAACATTTTTATTTTATTCTATAAATCCAGCAGCAGATCTCCAGCTGACACATAAAAGCATCTACAACACTCAGAGGTGTAACGGTGCATGTAATGGCAACAAACTGTCATGGTACGGATGTTAGTCATGTGTAACAGGAGTAGGACAAAGCGTATGATCATATAAGGAGAGCACCGTGACTCAGAGGACTGCGTACTGAGTTTAATTACTTTTTGAGGGCCTGACAAAAAATTAGCTGATTAGGGTGCTGCAGGGGTGGGCAATTCCAGTCCCTGGAGCTGGTGTCCTGCAACTTTTAGATCAATCTTTGGTCCAACACACCTGAATCAAATGGCGGAGTTATCTCCTCAGTATGCAGTCAGTTCCCCCAGAGTCATCTCAATCATTGAATTACTTGATTCAGGTGTGTTGAACCAAAGGCACATCTAAAAGTATCAGGATACTGGCCCTGAGGAACTGGAATTGCCCACCCATCGGCTTCTATCTAAGGCTGGGGTCTTAAACGTTTTTCAGGCCAAGGACCCGCAAACTGATGGCGAGATGGAGGAGGGACCAACTAATAATATATAGTATGAAATTGTGTTATAGCCAACTGGTCCTACAGTCACTCAATTACAGATGAAGTAATGTAATTAAATGAATTTCGCACTGGGATTATTAAAGTATTGCTGATTCTGATTCATAGTAGATGGGACAGGTGTTGTGAATGAAACGATGCCCAGCTTGAAAGAGCTCCTGTGTGTCGCTGAATGTGTGCATTGATGACCAAAAGCCATCTTCTGCCTCCATTTATCTGTTTACTTCAGTGTGTCAACTTCATGTTAATGTGTATTTAAATGTTTCAATCAGTGGAAAAAGTTGAAGGGGGGGAATGTAAAAAAAGAAAAAAAAAAGTCTAATCAACAAAAACTTTTGCGACCCGCATGCAGTACCTCCATGGACCCCGTGTTGAAGTCTATGGCAGCAGATCCATGTCTTTCAGCCTGTGACCCTGACAGTTACCAAGAAACAGATGAATACATGCAACTAGTTCACTCCATCATATTTATGGATACAAAGTGAACATTTACATTCACTTTTAATTTTATTCTTCATAGTATTCGATTATCTAAATTATTTAAATGATGCTGATGAAGATTCTCAGTCATCCAGGTCATAGTCATTCCATTCCGTTTTAAAAAACAATCCACTGGACTTGGTTTCCAAGATTTGAAGACGTTTCGCTACCTCTCCAGGAAGCTTTCTCAATTCAAATGTCTGGATCCGCAGTGGTTTGAGTCTTTATTAGGGGTGGAACGGTTCACAAAATCACGGTTCGGTTCACGGTTTCGTGGTCACGACTTACTGTTCGGTTCGGTATATGATGATTGTTACACCGAAATCCCATAAAAATTAATTAAAAAATCCCCCAAAAAATAATAAATTGTAATTATTTTTAATGATCCGCGGAAACCCTGGATCATTTCCACATGTTTTGCTGCTTTGAATTTAATCATCTTGCGCATGACCTCCACAATCTCCAAGGAACTCAGAGTGGAGCGGACAGGAGCCACAGCGGAGGCTGTGTGCTTTGCTTTGTGCAGGCGGTCTGGAGCGGGGAGGAGCGGAGCGCTGACGGAGTATGTGAGATTTCAGGGTTAGCCTGACATGTTGGTCGTGTTGCTGTTAGCATAAACAAACCGTGTTGCACAATGCTTGCACACTGTTGCACTTTTATCCACAACTTTCTTTCCGCCGTCATCGTAGGTCACTCTAAATGCAAAGCGGTCCCATACAGCAGACCTATAAAGTGCTGCTGGCACGTCTTCCAACTCCTGTTCTTTCCCACTCACCGTACCCACACAATTCTCCACAACAACTGATTTTTTTCTGCTACACTCGGCTACGCTGCTTCGCTTCTTCTTCCTGTTTACTACTGGTGGTTGGCTTTGGTTGCAGTACCGCCACCTTCTGCTCTGGAGTGTAAACGCTTCGTCTATGAGAAAAAGGAGCTGCGCATGAACCGAACGCAACACACGTGAACCGAACCGAGACAGTCGAACCGAACGGTTTGCATGGTTTTCATATACCGTTCCATCCCTAGTCTTTATATAGACAAGGCCTTGTATTGCTAACCTGACAACAGCCAGATGCATGTCTCACTCCGCCTAGCTCCACTCACATACATCTGGGAACCCGCCATAGGAATTGCCTTTACTGAAGGCTGGGCCTTATCAAAACTCCTTGCATATGATTGGATAAGCCACTTGTCTGTCATCTTTATTGACGTGCTATTTCAACCACTCACACCGAAGCTAACCCGTGACGCTGTGAGAGGAGGAGCCATTTGGTAGATCAAGCTCTTGCCAAATCCGGTCGGGAGAAGGGCGAAAACATCGTTTCCACCAACAAAAGCCTTCAAGCCGTTCTCTGATGTTCTTTTGATGAAACAATATCAGATAGATTGGACAACACAGAAGAAATAGCAGCATCAATGCTAACGCTTGCTTCCTCAATGCGAGCCGCCATTGTTGTTGGAATCTCACGGTCGCTTCTCCACTCCAGGACACACCCACCCTGCGTCCTGATTGGACAGACCATAAATTCGGTTGGGGAAATCACTTTCAATGAGCGGGTTCCCAGATGTATGTGAGTGGAGCTGGGCGGAGCGAGACATGCATCTGGCTGTTGTCAGGTTATTGTATTGCTTGGAAACATGCAAATGGAAACCGATTTAAATGATGCTGTTGTGTTTAAACCAACAGAAAATCTATGGCTGTGTCCGAACGTCCACCCTAACCCCTCCATAACTATAGAGCAGGGACTCTATAGTGAACTCGCTTGACCGACAGTTCGGACAGATGATCACTACTTTTTACTCCCTGTTGGTCATTTGACTCCGGCTCCCCGCACGGTGTCTGTGCCATTTTTTTTTTTTCTCTTGGCCAAAAAAACAAATCTATTGATGCTTTTTGAGGGGAGCTCTTGCAAAGCATTCTGGGATGCTAGAATGCCAATTTTCAAGGTGCATTGTGGGTAGGGCTTGGTACCGAACTTCGGTTCTTTTATGGTACCGACCGAAATGCTTCGGTTCTACAGAGTATCGAAACATGCCTCGTCTTTTGGTACCAAGTTTCGGTGATTGGCTGTAACGCTTAACGTGATTGCGTCATCCAGGAAAAATACACAGGTGGTCACGCCTACAGCCAGGGCTCATGTGTATCTGTTGTGAACTGGTTGCGAGCGTCATGGAACCCCTTTAAAATGCCCCCCAGGTCAAAAGTGCGGCTTCACTTTATTAAGACTGATGCCAATAGTGCGCAAAGCAATACATCGCGCACGGAAACAATTTAAGAGCAGAAAGTTGCTCGGTGTTTGACTGCAAGAAGAGGGGACCGCAGCCGGCGCGACCATCCTCCTCTCTGCAGCCCGTGGGCAATGCAAAGCCAGAGCGGAGTGAATCATGCTGCTTTCAAACTGGACACAGCAGGAGCAGCAAAATCACGTCTGCTGCTTCCTTTTTTGCTGCTTGTACCAGCTTCTGACGCGCGGCTGAAGCATCTTTGCTGCTCTGGCTGCGCGGTCGAAAAGTGGCTCTGACGCGCGTTGGGCGGAGCTACTCTATCCTTTATTTGCCTTGCAGCTATATTTGCTGTGATCAGTGGGAATAAAGTAGTTTTATTATGTTTTTAAGTGGGAAAATCCACCTGAAAACTTCATCAGTGCAGTCAGTTCATCCTGCCTTCCAATATTTCTGTTGGAGCCACTCAGACCCCCACATACCAGCGGTGTGCTGTCAATAGGATCCCATTCAACGGGCTTGTTTGTTAGACATGGTAATTTTTCTAAAGGAAAACTGCTAAGTAAAAAGGTCCTCACGATGTAACAGTGAATATTAGACACTGATTTTTTTTTTTTATGTAAGAGGAAAAATGTAAATGGAAAAATCAGAGCTTAAAATAAAAAGATTTGTAATTTTTTATGTTGTGTAATTTTCTTTATCTTCGAATTGATATTATAAAACTGGCATCGAAAAAAGTATCGTTCAGGAACCGGTATCGAAGTGAAGGTATCGGTATTGGTACCGGAACCGAAAATTTTTGAACAATACTCAGCCCTAATTGTGGGTAAATTTTAGGTCTTCATAATTCATCGCTTAGATATTGGAACACTGTATAAATGGCCTAACAACTATATAATGGCCCGGCTAGCCTGACTGATATGATGTATATATGACATGTCAGTCTGGTAAAAAGCTGATGGAGCGTTAGGTGGGACTAACAGTGTCAGCCTCATCAGGTTAGAACCAGTCGGGTAACTACAGACGTGATGCAAAAACTCGACTTTTGTAATTTTGTAGTCTGTGAAACTTAAAGCAGAGGAAATCAAATACTTCCTTTTAAAAAAATAAGTTATGTTAAAGCTGTGCGTTGGAAAGACTTCAACGGTAGTCGGTCTCTTAGGACATCAGGAAAAGGCATCAGTAAAACATTGCTCTGTTGCGTTTGCCATCTTGCTGTTAAGCTAGCAGCAATGCAGAGAGTGACGCAGCGTAAAGTCCCGCCTACCGTGCCGTGATTGGTCCAGACAGATCTGTCTGAAATCAACAGGTGCTTTACCTGACTGAATTGAGCTCCATGTAATCCCCTCTGGTTGTGCTAGGTTAGCCATGTATAACGCTTATGGCGCACATTCGCACACAGCCATTGGTTTGTATTTAAAGTTGGTTCTTTAGTAGACCGATCCTCCCTCATCCAAACCTCCTCCCCATCAAATAGGGATAATTGGTGTTTTTCTAATTCCTGTTTCTATTATTCAGTTCAGCTTTTCTTTCTTGAATCCCCATAGATGTTCCAAATTAGGCCTTAAAATTGTGACATACTGAATGAATGTGTTTTCTGTTAGGACCACGGCTGCAGCCTGCCTATTGGTTGTGGTTAAAGTGGAACCTGTCTTTCCCATCACCCTCGGCACTCACACCGTAAATTTGCGTTCACAAAGTATATTTATTTTTAAATGCATCAGATCGGATAAATGAAGGAGAACTCATTTGTTGCTGGTTTGAAACGCGATGCCTGACAAAGACAGTGAAAAGAAGGAATAGGAGAAACTATGTATGACTAAAGCAGCTTCATGCTTCCTTTGAAAGAAATGGATGTCAAACAAATCCTGGGGCTAGATGCTTATTTTAGATGGTTATGCTCCAATACAAGAATTTATAGGAGTTAATGCAGCGTATGCCTGCATAATGGATAAGAGAACATCAACTAAAGTTATGACATAGTTTTCGTGTACATCCGTGTTGATCCCACTTTTTTGTGCATTTCTTACTTTTCCTTCCAACAGAACACTCTAAACATAACTAATAACAACTACTACGCCATATCTGTGACCAACATAACAGCACAAGTTCAGTTCTCCAAGACAGTGATAGGAAAGACCAAGCTCAACAACATCACAGTGATCATGCCTCTGGATGAACGGCAGGTAAGTTCCACACTCGGCATTTAGCTTTGAAAAAAGAAAACGTCTACAGGGCATTGAGGTTTGTAGGACAGTTCTTTCACCATCAGATGGAACATGCATCATGAATTTGGTCACCTGTGAACAGTTTGCATGTTGGCCAGGATCTCCTTCCCTGGAGGTTTTGAAGCAGAACAAGAACAAGTCTGCTTTCTTCAGGGTAGAAGTGACTCATAGCTGTTGATCTCCTTTAACCTAACTAGCAACATTTAGCTGCTATAATGTAAAAATGGGAGTCAGATCTCCACCAAGCAAGATATTTTGCCCTATACTGTGACTGGCTAAAACTCTTTGGATAAACACCAAAGTTTAAGGAAATGTTCATTGGACCGGTGCGCACCTCTGGTGGAAAAATCATTAAAATCTGTTCATAACTTCTCAAGTTTTGAACAGACATAAACCTGTTTTTTCTTTTTATCACAGATGTTATTTCCTTTTATTTTAAGGTTTGATTAACTGATTGACATGAGTTTCAAAGTTTTAGACGCAAATTTTAGCTTGAATGGAAATAAAGGCCTCGCTGGTCTTTAGAAGTTATTAATTAATCTAATTTTCTGTGTTTTGAAGCTGGATTACACAGTTCCCACCACCATTGCAGACGAGATGAGTTATATGTTGTGAGTATCCATGTTAAAATAGTTTTTAATTCTTTATGAATATGTTTCTTGCTAAACTTTTTTTTTTTTTTTTTCACCCCTTAGTGATTACTGCACCTTGCCGACTATTAAAGTCCACAACATAGTGGTCATGATGCAGTAAGTATGGTTTAAATCTGATATTTATATCATAGGATTGGTTCAGCCTCATTAGTCAGGGAACGCTCTCACATTGTTTCACCCACACCAGTTGAAGATCCGCCCAGAGCAAACGGAGCTCTCTGCTGTGGAACAGGAGCAGCCTGAGGACCTTTGGTTGCTTGTTGATTTATCCACACTGACATGCAAACCGGCTTTTACTTTATCCCAGCAAACGTTTCTCCAGAATTAATTAGCTCACCTAATTTCATTTGCTCAGTCATGCAGCTTGTTTCTAGCCTAATGTGATCAAACTGAGCTGTTGTGGAAATGAAAGAAAGACGCAGAGAAAACCAGAACGTCTGCTGCTGCTTTCTATTAGGCTACGTTCACACTGCAGGCCTTAATGCTCAATTCCGATTTTTTTGTGAAATCGGATTTTTTTGCGTGTCCGTTCACACTTCCAAGTATATGCGACTTGTATGTGATCTACTGTGTGAACTGAAAGCGTTCAACCGAAGTGTCCCGCATGCGCACTCGAGGACGCGATGACGTCACATGTAGCAAGCGTCCTCAGTGTTTGCGGAAGTAAACATGACTCGTAATACCGCAGCGTATATTGCGTTCTTTAAGTTCTTCTCCAACAGGAGCAGGCACATTACGAACGAAATCTTTTTAAGAAGATCAAAAAGAAAGAGAGCCAGGTTCCGGTAAGACCCTTCGAGTTTGGTCTGAAATCGAGCTATCTTTCCAGATATGAATTAAGTCAGCAACCTCACTTTCTCTCCATTGACTGCTCTCTGTGTTATCTTCCGCCATGGTTGTTAGTTTTTCCCGCCTCCGCTTAGTAGGACGCAGATTAGTAACGTTTAGTAACATTTGTCAAGTATCAATGACGTGTAGGTCGGATGAATGCGACCTGGCCGTACAGACACAGGTCGCATTTGAAAAGATCAGATACGTATCGGATTCAGGACCACATATCCAAGTGGCCTGGGTCGCATTTGAAAAAATCCGATTGGTGTCGTTCAGACTGTCATAAAAAGATCCGATACAGGTCACATATGGGCAAAAAAATCGGAATTGGGTCACTTCAGGCTGCAGTGTGAACGTAGCCTTAGTTGTGCAACTAAACCATAAAATCTATTTGGACAACTTGGCTCTTAAAAAAATGTTTTTAATGGATTTAATATGAGAAAATAATGGATTTTTTTTTCAGCCTTCTAAATGAGACTTCTGTATTTTTAGCCTTACAAAAAGCTAAATGGTGGCACAATTCACTGTCATGATTGCTCAAAATAAGTTACGTCTTTGGTATATTTAAATATCAAAATTTTTAGTCCCCTTGAATATTATAATTTATTAAACTCCTGTAAATTTAAATATTTCATTTTGTTCCTCTATTTTCTGGTCAGTCTGATCTTTGACATTTGAAACATGACTATTCAGCTTTTTAAATATTCATTCTTTTAATCAATACGTTGATTTGTTATAACTGAAAGGAGACTTTATATTTGGTACTTAAAGGTGTCTAAAGTATTTGTTTAGATTAAGTTTTTTCTAGTCAATAAATTTGTTTCCAATTAGAGAATTAAATGAAAAATTAGTTTTAAAGATAAACAAGAAAGTAGATTATAAATCAATCCTAGAAAATGTCCTAACTGGCAGTATTAAATTGTGATTCCAGTTTTTATTTTTTAAAATATTATTTTTTCAATTTTTTTTCCAAGTTGTAAAAAACATCCATAATTTTTCTTTCAGTCAATCCATCAGTTGGTCCATCTTTATTTTTTTTTATAAATGTCTTTAAGTCAGTAAGATTTTTAAAACCGTCTAAAAAATACATTTAAAATGTAAAACAAAAAGAAAAATGTTGGCATCATAAATTTAGGGGAAGCCTGGTCATTAGAAACAAACCAATAAAATCATCCAGCTGTTTTCTGTGGAAGTCATTGTTCCCTCAAACAGTTTTAAACTTCAAAAACATTTGATTAGCTAAAAGGTCCGGTTAAGTGTTTTTAATTTCATCTGTGTACCACAAGAGGGCACTCACACACTGTTTTAGAGTTATAGACATAGGACTCTAAATCAAGCTTTAATATGTCTCCTGTAGATAACTGGCTTTTAACAAGTTTTGTTTTTTGATTTTCAGGGTAACAGTAACGACGTCGTACTTCGGTCACACGGAGCAGGTCTCTCAGGAAATGTACCAGTACGTGGACTGTGGGGGGAACACGACCTCCATGCACGGCCATGTGCAGGTCTACCAATAAAAGGGAGAAGAAAAAAAAAGAACCTAAACATGTAAAGCACAGCCCTCTGTGAAAATGGATAAATGTTTCTTTCCTAAAACACTCATCTGGTTTTAACTCCTGCTTTCCTTTCCAATCACACTCTTCACAGTCAGTATTTGTTAAAAAAAAAAGTGCTTTAAATGTTGAAATTTCCCCAGGCCGACTGCAAACAGGAACAGAGGATGGAGGAAGCTCCTGGTTGATAATTTTTCATGCTAAACATCCTGGAGAGCAATAGATTTGATACACTTTAGTCTGATGTTTGTTTAGGAGGAAGTAATAAGTGTTTCAGAAGAGTTTGATTGTTGCATCTGATTATAAACCACTTTACTCTGACGGTAGCTGAGACGGAAAACCACTGAGCAGTTCTCAGCTACACTTCTTCACCTACCTAACCTCTTTTTATTGTTTTATTTCACCTATGATCTTTTCTATGTGAATTAGTGCAATATTAACCACAACTATCTCGTGTCATTTGTTTGTTTTTCTCCCGTTTCATCAAAGCACAGTTAAAGAGAACTATTTTTAAACTTAACAGATTTTATGGAATAATTAAAAAGATAAATAATGTAGTAAAAGGGAAAATAATGTTTAGGTCCAAACCGACACCTGAGCATTTACAGAAAGCTAAACATTCAGGAAATGTGTTCATTTGCTTTGTTTTAAATGAATCTGAACCTACTTTACCTACTTTACTTTTTTTTTGTATTCACTTGGCACTGTATAACTTTAATCCGTTATAAAATCATTTCCTGTTTCTATCATTTTGATATATATTCTGAAACTATTCTTTCCCATCTAACTTAATTTATCATCCGGGTTTGATGTTGAAACCTTAATGTGACTTTTCCTACCATTTTTACACCAAATCGTTCTTATAATGATAACAGAATAGATGTGCATAGTTTTTAACATCAGTTTGGTTTTGTGGCTTTCATGCATGAAATTAAAAATAAAATTATAACTCTATCCTATTAGTTTCTTTGTGCTTTTTGTTTGTTTTTAATGCCACTGGGTGGCGCTAAGTCTAATTCTCCTGCATTTACATATACAGAGAAAATGTACTTTAAACGCTACCCCTTTTTTTTTTGTTTTTCAGCCCTAGTCTTGAAAAATGTTTTAAAATCTTGATAAATATGTGGAATTCAGAACAATGTGCCCATTTTCAAACAGTTGAACATTGTTATCTGTTGTTGTATTGTAGAAATTAGAGTAAATTACTTTTTTGACTTGTATTCATACTGTTAGACGTTCAGAAATAATAGGTGCTCGACAACCTGTCTGATTAAGCAGGCATATTGTCCTTTTCTGGTCTAAAATGGCTCTGATTATTATAGAAAAAAAAAACTTTTTCTGGAGTTAACAGCCCAGTAAACATATAGATCAATAAGAAAAACTATGGTTTTGTTCATCTTTCTTGCTTTTGACATTCTGGGTCAGTGAAACGAATTCAGTCTAAAAACGGTATGCCTTGGTATGTTCACATCTGGTAGAATCATCAGACTGCCAGTTCTCTTGCTCAGTTGGACCCAAGTCAGTAATTGGATCCACATCTCAGCTTGAATATGTGTAAAAAGAAAAACATGCATAGAGGGACATGCATTATATTTAGGAAGAAGGAAATTAATTTTCTTTTATCCTGCAATTGTCTGCACTTAAAATCATTTTCTATTGGTTCCCTCCATATAAGGACTCTTGTCACCTTTATTCTAAACGAGCACAAAGTTATTCCTCAGCAACACAAAAACAAACTTAAAACTAAACTTTCTAGTGAGTTTTTAGTTAAAGGGTTAAACATTCAAACAGATGCCTAAAACCTGTTATTCTCATTACAGCAGACCTTCCTCCAAACTCCATAGTTCATGTATATGTCTGACATTTCTCTTTAACAAGCTGAGAGGAAATGGATTTCCCACATGTGTCCTCCCTGAACCGGCAGTAACCAATGATGGAAAGCCTCATGCGGAGGCATCTATGCCTGATGTCAGCGTTTTTGCTTGAAGCTACATCAACCCTAAAATTGTAGTTCAGATATAAGTTATATGGTGAGCTGCAAATGTCTGTCTGGAAAGAAATCAAGTTTTTTTTTCTGGGAAAACTTGTAACATAAAAGCTTTTAAGTCAAATGTCACCATCTTTGGCTGTAACAACTCAGAGTAATTGTAATCAGTCACTGAAATAACCAACTAATTTACCGTAGCAATCAATCAATCAATCAATCATGAAGTGGAATATACAGACTGTTGTTAGAATTCAAACATACAGTAGATGACCAATCTAGTATTGAAAGTTTTCTCATTTTGTGTCTATGGAGGAGCTAAAGCTGAAGGTCATAGCAAGAAGGCCCTTCAGTTTCTGTCAACATATACATCTCTAAAATAGTTTTATATTTTGAGATATACCCCTTCTATTTCCTGCCAGAAGCAAACTGACTTGAATGTAAATGATTCTACATGGAAATATTTGAGGTGTGTGAATAATCTGGAGTTTAATACCTCTGTTAATATCTCATCTCCCTAACCCACTTCGCTCTTGATCTGCAGGTTTACTAGTGGTTTCTAGAATTTTTAAAAGTAGAATGGGAGACAGATCTTTTAGTTATCAGGCTCTTCTCCTGCAGAGCCAACTACCAGTGTTAGTCTGTGAGGGAGACACTCTGTCTACTTTTAAGACTAGGCTTAAAACTTTCCTTTTTAATAAATCTTATAGTTAGAGTGGCTCAGGTTATCCAGAGCTATCTCTATAGTTATGCTGCTATAGGCTTAGACTGCTGGAGAACATAGGGACCCTCATTTCATTATTTTGCTTCATTCTATCTATATTCTCACACTCTGCAGAATCTGTTGGTTCAATCTATAACGTTATGCTCCCTCTACTTATTTATCATAGTAGCTTCTCCTCGTCTGTTCCTGTTTGGCTGTGACTCCATCCTGGAGAGAAATATCAGCTGTGCTGCTGCCATTAACACCTTTGTTTCTAGATGTTGGAGATCGGCCTGTTTTTCAGTGTAGTCCTTTTTCTCTGACTGTGACTAACTGGATGTGCTCTCTTCATCCTCTGAAATGGGAGCTGGCCTGGAGCTCATCTGCCTGGCTGTGTGTTTCCTGGATGGGGCCGCCTTTTACAGCTCCTTTTTGTGTCTCTGCTTCTGTCTCCTTGAACTCCAGTCGGCCTCAGCAGATGGCCGCTCACACTGAGTCTGGTTCTGCTGGTGGTTTCTTCCTATTAAAAGGGAATTTTTCCTCTCCACTGTCGCTACAAGCATGCTTAGTGTGAGGGATTGCATGCAATCGACTGGTTTTCCTTAGATAGAAAATTAATCTGACTGTATGATCTGGTGAACTGTAAAGTGCCTTTAGATTACATTTGTTAATTGGCGCTATATAAATAAACTGAATTGAATTAAATATTAAGAGACATCTCTTTTTGTCTGCTCCTGCTGGAAAAACTCCATATCTTTCTGCACATTCATACAAATTATTTACAACTTCACAATAATATAGATTAGTCAGTCTACAACAGACCAAGGATTTCAGGAGGTTTAAATGTCCCCTTTTTGACTAACTGCGGCTCATTGAGCTCTTTATGCTGTAATTAATAATGTACTTTAGATTATATTTTTATTTTTTTTGCTTTTAGGGATATGTAAAATTTATGACATGTTCTACCTGTAAGGCACCTTTACTGATGAAAACCTCACAGAAACACCAAACTAATCATTTAAAATGCATATTTCTCCAACTCTGGGCCCTTTAGAGCCACCATTCTCCTGCAATGT